>NW_017296157.1:4692732-4806131 GCF_001594075.2 Trachymyrmex cornetzi | reverse complement strand
ACTCGAGGGTTTTTGGGATCGCTGATTACGAATGTGAAGTCAGAATCCAAAAATTCAACTTGAATCTACATGTATTGGAAATACATACTTATCTTTTTAATATTGCATATGTGTGTATGTATTTATACCAGTTTAAGTTCTTCTAATTGTTTAATATTCCGTTTTCTTCTCACTATTTGCTTAAAAATTTCCATCTTTTTTATTCAGTATTCTGTCTGTCGTTGTAATTGGGCATAATGGCTTTGACAGAAAAAGAAAAAATCAAAATCGAAAAGTTACCCGCCCATCCACCTCCAGGGTGAGAATATGCTCCGTTGAGTATTTCTTGAGATATTTTAAACGTTTTAGACTCATTTTTTAATTTCGCTGATTACAGCGCCATCTGTCATCAAAAAAATGTTTGTAAAGGTAAAAATGTAACTTTTTCTGGAGAAGCGAAATTTGCAATAAAAAATGGGGGTTCCCATTAAAAATTTTAAACTTACCCTCTGTTTTACCCATAGCGGGTGGGGGTGGGGCGTCATGTTAGATGTCAAAAAATAGCTTTTTTGAAAACATTAAATACGTATATTTTCAGATTTCTGATCCGATGTGTTTCTCGAGATATTCGATCGTTTCCACACTTTTCGGACACCCTGTATAACAAAATTTGAGTTGTTTGATACTTTTGACAAAGAAATTTATAATTCAGTGGGTCCAATAAATCCACCGTTAGCTGTAGAAAATTAATAAGCGTCGCTGTACTAGGAAGAAAGACTTAGCAGCTCTTGACATTTGCGGTAACGAATTGCAGCGTGCGCGTGGTGACAAAGAGATTTATATAATTGAGTAGGTCCAATAAACTCACGTCAGCTCTGGAAAGTTAAAAAATCTATTTCGTTATTTATCATGAATCTTATAGTTTCTCTCACCACAAACTAGAGCTCTCTTTCTCTCCTCTTTCCCCCCCCCCCCCCCCCCCCTCTCTCTCTCTCTCTCTGTGTCTGTCTGATCTCTAGAGGCTTATAATTATTTATAAGTAGTCGCAAAAACTGGATAACGATAGGCAAGTAAAATTATCATTGCGTATAAAAGGAGACGATAGCATGGTTAATAATAACAGTATGTATCTTGTTATTAATACTATAAGAAATACTTATCAAAAAACAGTTTTGAATAAAGAAACTGGTTTCTTCTCGAATTGGTTTTACAATCATCTTATTGTTTAATAATACGACCGATATGAATTGTAACAAAACAATCAGTGATTTGTTTGGTCTGTAAAATTAAAGTCTTCCTGCCCAACAGCGAATAGAATGATAATGCAATTTAAAACGAATGGTATGACTTAAGACATTCAATCACACCTAGTGTTTCTTCCACTAATTGTAAGACAATATTAAGCAGATAATTAAAATCGTATTGGAATCTGTTCAAATATTAACAATGAATAAAATTTTCTTATTATGAACTTGAAGTGTCGCAAATCGTTAGAATTGTATAGATATCATTGCATAGCCTTGACCAAAAATATAAAGCACTCCCACAAATTGACATAAACATTCTATATGTAACAAAAAAAAAACAGTTTTATTGAAAAATAATATTTATATTTATAACAATTTTAATATTTTGTTAGATTTTCTTTGAGTTTTATTATCTCTTTTTCTAAGAAAATGCAATAAATTGAGGATGTTCTACTTATGGCCAAGGCTGTACATACTATAAGTACATATGTGCCAATTATAGCGCTCTATAAAAATATTATCATTTCTGTCAAGTCCTATAATCCAAATCGATAGATACGGTCTTGCCTTAATTAATTCGGATTATGGAGAGACTGCAATATGTCATAAATTAATTAATATAATCTAACATATAATAGGCACATAAATTAATGTAACTCATTTACTATCATACATGTAGACACATACGCATATTACGAGCTTAATTACGACGGTAATTAATGAAATAATTTCGTATCACAATCGAATTGCTTATGTCTAATATACACACGAGATACGTTGCTATATCTGCGATACATTAATTACAGTGATAGCGTTGTAGTCACAAACTATTGGTCATCATCATTTGTCTTGCAGTGGGTATAAATTAATACAAAATTATGGAGTACAGCCTTGATTCGAGAGTAGTACATTTTTAGAGATCAAGTTCGTTATACAATTTTTTTCATTAATTTTTTTACCTGCATGTCCTCTATTTGACTTCACTAATAGTAGGTAAGCAGTCTTGCAATTGCACTTAAGTTGAATGTCAACTTTATAAAAAGGATGAAAACGAAGTTACAGATATAGCGCCAACCGCGGTCAGTCTTGTCAGCAGCACGCAAAGCTACGCAACTGCAAACCAGAAGCACGACGTCGCGCCGCGCTGGTGCTGGCTAACGGTCCCTGCGAGATTCCGTGAGTCCTCCAGGAAGCTAGGATCGGCTGAGGTTCACAAGCCTAGACGATGGCCCTTCCATTGCACTCGGTGGAAAGGCGATTGTACCAAGGCGGTCGTGCAACTTTCTCGTCGAAATCGCAAATGCGGAAGAGGTTGGAGAGTACATGAAAGAGTACATGAGAGCTTATAGTACGATTCATCGGTCAGTACCCACAGGATCGTTGCCCCGCATAGATCGTACCTCGGTTCCCCACATATGTATATAGCCAACGAGCAGTGAACTGCCGTTCTATTGAATTCCTAGAGTATTGTACAGTTGAGCATAAGCGTGAATTGCAATTGCTAATTTCGCCGGATCAATTCTGTTTTAAAAACTTTCGTATTTGAATCCATTTGAATATGGAGCTTTGAAGAGTGCTTTTATTTCGAAACGTTGGAAACTTTATCGCTCTCGAAGAGGCAAGTATTTCACTATGTTTTTTATTTATAAACGACTATATATCTTAGTTAAAAAGAGAGAAAGAAAGAGAAAACTATTGATTTTTACGTCCCAATGCACAATGTTATAATGCTTCATGATTATGCGAGTTACGAAACATTCTGCTAATTTTAGATAAATGATATTTGACAGCGAGTTATTAAATATTTATGAAAGCTAAATGTTTGCAAGTATTGTTAAATGTATAAAATTTACATATTTGTCCGTCAGTCTCTCACACTCATAACAACTTGTGTTATACAGTCCTTATATCCTCGTTGTATTCTGTCATATCATCATTATATTATCATCTATTTTTATTTCAGTCTATAATGATTAAGTATTCTGCCAATACTAAAGATATATTTGTCGATAATTTTTTTACTTCTGGATATTATATTTATGATGTTTCTCGGTTTGATAATACATCAATTTTCTATTTCAACAATTCTACCGAATTTATTATAATAGTTTTGTAAATTTGTCCGTTTTATATTAAAGATAATTTAAATTAAGAGTCGAAACGTCTATTGTATTGTATCTAATTTTATTAATATGTTATTAATCATGTCCATCGGCTCTTATAGGCTTTATTTGCATTTATGATTTCAATTTATACATGTTTTCGCAAATCATTTGTCAAGAGCTTTACGGCGTTTTAAACCATGCTTAATCGAAAAAAAATCGATCTTAGTTCGGATTATGATATTGTGTTATTCGATAATATCTTATTTTGTATGATGCCTTGTTTTACTTCTGTAAATTTTGGCTACATTCGAGAAATTTACTATCAGCGCTATTATGTCATTTTATCTTTATCGTTTATTAGACGTAAAACAAGGAGAGAATAATGCAATAGCGAGCTTTCCGAACATAGTTTGTCCGCTAAATTAACTTAAATAACATAAAAAACAATAAGAAACGCGTGTAAAAAAATATCAAACTAGCAAAAATTTATATGTGAAGACGAATACATGACGATTTATCAAATTTATTTAATTTTTCATTACTTATTATTAACTAATTACCATTAATAAATACATGTAAAATACATGTAAAAAAAGGCGTCAAGTATATTTTGCAGAAAAAAGATACCAAAGATAATGCCATGAAAGAAAAAGTGAAATAAAATAATATTTCAAGTATCTCTGTTTAAAAAATCCCATAGAACACAGTTCTTCGAGTGGCATCTTGAAGGCATTCTTATGATATAGACGTCCTATCGATATCCTTTAAGACAGTGTTGTATGAAATAATTTCTCACAATTATAATATACTACACAAAGTACAGATGACATTTGAAGGTTATGAAGTATAACAACACATTAATGAGAGAACGAAATGCAGATAGAGAGGCGTAATGAGAGGCGCGGAAGCTGGAAAGGAATTTTTACATCGATAACAAGTAAAAAATTGTAGAAATAAAAAATCGAAAATGAGCAAGATTTCCAGCAGCAGCATACTTGACGCGGCCGTCTTGTTGATAATCCAATTCATGTAAATAATTCAATAAATATTTTATTATAATTAGAAACTATTTTTCGCAAATTAAAGAAATGTTATATATATTCAAATTATTATTAATTTAGTATTGATATATTTCATATTCAACAGGTGCACTTATAAATATTTTTCTATGAGATAAAGAAAAGTTTTTAATACTTTTTAATACTAAATTTTTAATCCTTAAATTTTTTTATTGTAGTAATAGAATTTGAAATTTATTACAAGTAGTAGTATTAGCAGTTATTGTGTGTTCGACATAATATTATTGTCTTTGATTATACTTGATTCTCATAAAAATAGAAATCTAAATATTATATTTCTTACTTAATAAAAATTTTTAGAAATAATGCACGACTTATTTGCGGATTAGGGACTTTATTACCAAATAGATTTAAAAGTGAGTTATACGTGTGGAATTGGGACTTATATGTATTCTTTGTAACATATTTTGAAATTACATTGTCTATGTGCTAATATCCTTTCCTAAGTAGAATGAATTAGAACGAATTATACTATAACATTAATTTTATTAAAATGTTTAAAATTTTATTAAATCGTAATTAATTTTAATTGTCATTGATATCTACATACATGCATTTCGTGTTCTTATTTTAATATGTTGTTATACTTTATACACTTTAAACGTTTTTATTTTATATTAAGTCTATTACGAGAGATTATCCTATACAACATAGTTTTGAAGGATGTCCAAAGGATGTTTATATCCTCAAAATGCCACCCAGAGAATTGTATTCTGTGGGATTTATTTTAATATCTAATAAATATATTTCAAACATTATATATATTTTACTTCACTTCTTTTTTATGGCATTATTTTTTTGTTTTTTTATTATGTTTTTGAACATCTTTTTCATATATTTGCGGAAAAATATTGCATTTTAACAAAATATAATAAAAATAAATAAGTGTAAACTAGGACTCCTTTATTTATAAAAATATATAATACAAATTTTAGAGGGCTAATTTGGAGTCAGTGCGGTAGGAAGTGCGCAATTTATATTCAAAAAAACATTAATCGTATAATGTGTATTAAGATGTTAATTTAAATGTTCGGCTATCGGTTTTAGCCATCTTCAGCAAATACAATAATAATATGTTAAGAAAGAAAATCTTCTTATCGTTGGAAATATAAGATGTTATCAAACTTCTTATTAGTCGGAAAGTGAGAAAAGTGAAAACATCGCACAAAGAAGTTGCCAGTCTTCTTGGTTAGCAAGTATTTAAGTTCTAATAAAGTTAATTAAGAGTTATTGTATAAAAACGTTGAAATTGTACAAAGAATGTGCTTACCTCAAACTTCAAGTAACGCCATATTAATGTATAATACAATATTGAGTAGAAGAAAAATTCATAATATATGTTGTATAGAGACTTAGAAACGTTTTCTAAAGAAAAAAATTTTTTCAAGAAAAAATTTAATAATTTAAATAATTTAATAATTTAATAATTTAAATAATATCGATTGTCCTGTTGATAAAAAAAAAGATATTTGCAATCTAAATTACTGAGAGAGATGCTACATAGATAAGATATAATTTCTATACGATTGATCACGATATTTCCGGGTTAAAACAAAACCTAAATAAGATAATACCACTTTCGATCTCGAGAAGTAAAAGCGCGCAATTGTCAGTAAAAGAAAGTGATTGAACGTTTAGAGATAACGTAACGATATTTTTAAGAGTTTTTATAGATCGATTTTCTAATAATGGTTTTCATCGAGATAAGTCATTATTTTATTAATATATAAATATATATCAACAATTTTATTATATTTGAATACTATATAAAATTATCGTTACAGAAATGATAGTCTGATGTATGACTAGAAAGTTTTATATTATTAGTGATAAGCAAAATTATAATAAGGACTAAAGAACCAAAAATTTGACTTGGAAAATTTAAATTTCCACTCTCGGTAACCTCGGTAGAAAATTCGAGACAAGACTGATATGCAGTCTATGTTACACGCAATTGTGTGTGGTTGCATATTGACAGGCGCAGCCTTAAGCCTCGAGACGATCAGATTCTCTGTAAAATTCTTCTCCTTGAGAAGTTTTCAAAATTAAAAGCAAATGAAAAATTTTAGTTATTACATTTGCAGTAGATGAAGATTAATGTAAAAGCACGCAAATTATATCACGGTCAAGTTAACGCCACAAGAAAAGAAGGACTCGTTCATGATTTATCATGTTTTCATGAACGATCTTGAAAGATCTCGCAGAGCTCAAGAAGTAAAATTTGATTTTTTATATCAAACGATCCGCAAGGTACTAGAAGCTTTTCTTACTGTTACGGGGATAGCGATCAAATGATTTTTTTAGCAATTTATTGAGGTTTTTTATGAAATAAATAAAGTACCTCTACCAAATCTTTTAAGACAATGATGCGCAACCTGTGGTCACTTGTAAATTTTTACGACTCATCGGCTCACAGCTGAAAATGTAAAATCAAATTTTTTTAGAAAAGATTACGTATCACTGCTATCCAAGAAATAAACTGTTGATCAAAATTATGTACATCAATGCTCAAGTAATGTCCTAGTAACGCCCATTAATGTCTTAGTAATGCCTATTAATGCCCAGTACCTCATATATATATATATATATATATATATATATATATATATATAACACTTATTAAATAATACACAATTCTCTTAAATAATGCCCCAAATCTGTACACCGTAATGCTCTCAGCGGTTTACCTCTTGAGCGACCGGGTAGAATGCTGCGAGCGAGCCTCGGTCTCCCCGACAAACGCCAAGGCAGAGAGGTTTTAGTGGGTACAAGTCCCACACTCCCCTTCGTCCCCTCCCCGAGAGGTGAGAGGGGTAGTGCATACACATTTCCTTCCCTTCAAAAAAAAAAAAACCTTTTGAGGATATCTGTACGCGTATCCATCTCGATTTGAATTTCCTTGAGGCAAAGTTCTGAGACACAGATAGAATCTAATACAATTTACGTTATGACATATATGAAATTACACTAACTTATTTTTATTTCTCGTGAAAAAAATAGAAAATGGTTGATATTGAGATAAAAAGAATAAAACTTTCTACAATAAAAGCATGCCCTAATGCAACTTCTTTTAAATGTTGCAACGTTGTTACGACGTTGGTTCAGTCTGCTTTCAGTTCAATACAATATAGTACTCTTCGATATTTCGTAGACAAGACTTAGCAGTGATTAACATAAATAAACGCAATAAAATGATGTAAGATGGAATAATTTCATAAAATTCTAAGGTTTTAACGATAACACGTATGCAGAGCTAGACGTGGAAAATGTATTATTACTACTGGCACATATATGTGACGTAATATCGTCGAAATCAACAGACAGAAAAAGCACTAATAACATATACTTATATTACGTCAACGGAACGTCGTTATATCGACTAGTTAGACGTGAACTTTCATACTCGATCACGTGTTCGGCATGATGATGTACTCGCGAAGACCCTAAGTTAATACACGTTACATTCACGTACAATCTTCTCAGCTAGAATCACAGCTAGATTCTATTGACGAAGCAAGAATTGCAGAGAATACTTCACGTTTGCAGCGCAACCTTTCACCGATCGTTCCAGGGATTATAAAATCAAATCTCTTTCCAATTCCCTTTTATTCGCCTATCTCTTGTGGAATTCGCTGATAATCGCGTGACAATTGGTCCGTTGATCTCTGTGAGAATAGGTCTTTGTTCAAACGGCGCGTACGCGATACGTAACAGTAGAACGCGGTCGTCGGTGAAAGCGTCGGACAGTCGATGCAATAGGGTGACCCTGACATATTTCGCAACACGCCTTCATAGTCATTTCCCAGGTGTAATTTGTATCGGCGAGAAGTCGCGAGCACGGTGCTTGTCGTCTTTCTTTACGAACAGTATTGCATTTAGATAACTATAAATTACTAGATAAAAATGAGATAAATTACATGTAAACATATCTAAGATAAAGATAATTTTATTTTAAATTTATCAAGAGATAAAAGATTTCTTATAAATAATTTTATTACATTTTCATCTAAAATTTTAAGATAATTGTTTTAAGCAAAACAATTTAGAATATAGAAACAATGTATTCATATTTTCAATATAAATCTTTGTTTCTTAAAAACTAGAGTTTTTCAAATATCCCATCTAACAAATAATTTCTGCTTGTATATATAGATATATCTGTTGTCTAGACGCTTCACTGACGCCAATGATAACAAGATGTATTATAATTGAAGAAAATCCATATTTTACACATGTGGATAAAAATTAAAAAATTTATTCTTTAGATTTAGGATGTCTTTTAAGACCATTACATATACAAAAATTTTAGTCATAATCGTAAAGTCTCAAGAAAATCGATCAATCACGATTAAAATTGCAATCTCACGTTTCAAATAAAACATTCGACTATGATTGGCCGATTTGCTTACGACCTTACAATTACGATTAAAATTTTTATATAATACGTGTGATGGCCTTTTTTACTTAATTAGATTTATTCTAATCAGTTCATTCACGTATTATAATTATACATGTCTTCTTGAAAAATGACGTTCATTCACTAGTTACTGCAAGTTATTGCGACAAAGTCTTTGTAGAAATCTCGTGGTCGAATTGGAAAGACACTATATGGAATATGGAAGATTCGGATTCGAATCCCGGTTGAATAGTATTGTTCGCAATAAAATTATTTACAGTGTTTAAGATTCTTATCTAACATTAAATTAATATTAGTAAGAATATAATATTCTTATTAACATTAATATTATTAAATTGCTTGTCAATTTAATATGTAATAATACTCTGAGTATAATAATACTCTCTAGTTTTATTCTTATTCAATACTTTAGTTTTGTTCATGATTGCGTTTCAAAACTGAAAAAGATTTCGGCACGCAGTTTGCAAAATTAGAATTCAGTGTGTATATAAATTCACAATGAAATATTTGAGCACTGAGATCCACTTTGATCGAATATAGAGAATTTTTTTAGATTTATGGATTTCTTTAGATTTATTTTAAACATAAATAAAAGTACTTCAATATTGAAGATACTTTTAGAGTATCTTTAAATAATAAACGAAAGAAGATAATAAGCACTGAAACACATCGAGTTATTAAAGCTGGTATTCATAGAGTGCGTTCCGTTTCTCGCATGATGTGCACAGTGCATCGTTTATTCTTGTTGCTCACCAAATGTTAAACAAGGACAATGGATGCATCATGCGCATCGTGCAAGATACGGAACGCACCTACAGTCAATTCTTATATTTAAGATCGTCTTAGGTACAGTTTTAAGATGTCATGAATCAATCAGGAAGCCACATTAGCATCTTAAGACATTACTTAAGATGGTCTTAAAATAAGAATTGACTATGAATACCGGTCTGAATCTGTTTTTTATTCTTACACTCTTTGAACAGGTGCACGGTGCAATAAGTTGAAGCAAAACAAATACATATTTGTTTCACTTCATTTTATTGTATTGTGTGCACCAGTTCAGAGAGTGCAGAAATAAAAAACAGACCTAATGTTCAGAATTACAAATCTTTTGAACATCAGATTTTTTGATCATATTGATCTAATAATATTAAACATAAATAGGTTTATAAAAAAAGGAGATATCTTAAAATCCAACAGTGAGGAGCGTATATTAAAATTCGCTACACATTAAGATAATTTGAAAGAGATAACACCTTTTTTATCTAAGATAAAAATGGAGATAATATGTATTCTAATATTCTAGATAGGATAAAGTCATTTCTTTATCTAAATAATTATCTAGGTAATTTTAAATAGATAACAGCAAACCCTGCTTACAGAAATCCAGTTTTATACTGGTCGATATAATATTTAAAAAAAGTAATAATAAATTACTTATTTTGAGTAAAAGCATCGAACAATGATACTGAATAATTCATCACTGTCCTCCAATATTAAACTGTAAAGGTTTCAATCGCGCAAAATGCTTTCTAGCTTCATCATCGTCCTCGTCTTTCATTTCTTTCGCGAGTCGAATTTGCAATTTCAATACGCGCGACGGTCGTTTCTTCTCACGCCGCGCTACTGCTTTGTGATGATTTCCACGAAGCCTTTCTCTCCATTGCAGTACAATGAATGACTTGGACATTCTGCCGTTTGCATGCATACACCGTACCGTGACAACGCGTGACAACAAACGATAGTGTGTTATGTCACAGATAACGAGCACGCCAAGTAACTTCGTGAAGTAACGTTGGAAGTTCACACGATGGTTTACGTTCGCGAAATATCGCACTGTACATTCCTGATGATCTCACCGGTATTTCAAGAAGATGCTAGATTCCAGAAGAACAACTCGAATTATTACGTTAATTACGGCTTCTCCGAAGAATCGCATGAGCAGAGACGCTGTTGATGGATCGCTTGATAATTTATTTTACGTGTTGTGAATGCAAGCGCGAATATCAGCCAATAAAACTTTATGCAATAAAATCTCATTTTGCTTCATTAGAATTAAATTGACGTATTTTTATACATCGATGTGTTCACAATTAAAATCCTATGTTTTTCTCAAATCCTCCTCTCTCTCTGAGAAATATGTAGACTTTATAGAGAGATATCATTAATATTATTCTCTCTCAATATCTCCTCTTATAATTTGTAACTTAATTATTGATAAAATATGCGGCATTAAAAAAATTATAAAGTCTTTTTTAAATTTTTTGAGAAAGCTGATATTCAAAACAATCTACATTGTTGTCACTGTTGGATATTAAAAGAGCAATGGTAATCCAATCTCTTATATTAAATAACATTTTGTTTATTTTTAACTTCTGTATGTGTCAAAATGTAAATCAATCCATTTCCGTAATTAGTTTCAAAATAAACAACATCCATATTAACGTATGCACTTAGTAATTAGACAAGATAAAATAATTTAAGTAAGAAAAATACCTTACTCGATCTGAGCTAGATCTTCGTACTTAATTATATTTTGATGTAAATTTATGTATAATCTCTTTCTCTCTCATATCCAATTTTCTAAACTGCGCGCCGAAATAATTCTTTCTGAAATGCAGTTAAACTGAAAAATTGGGATAATGTCTTAAATTAAATTGACAAGCAATCTAATAACATTGATTATATCAAACTTATATTGAAACCAGCAGCAACTTTAAGTTAAAATTACGACTTAATATTAGCTTTTTCTCAGGTGTATCGGATGCTATATATATTATATATATATAATGATATTAATACTAATAAGTATTTTAAAACACTATAAATAATTTATTGCGAAAAATGTTATCTTGACTAGAATTTGAACTGGTTTAAAGCTGGATTTTCTTCGTGGCGGGTGTTTTTACCAATTCAACCATTAAGACATACAGTGATATTCAACTACTGAGGCATATAGTGATATTTATTATGTAATAACCAGTATTAAGGAAATATTTGTTATTTTGCAATAAATTAGTTACAATATTTTAAGACGCTTATTAGCATCATCATTAAATTCCTTGTTAATTTAATTCATGATATTACTGTCCTAGTTTGAGATTACGTTTCGGAACAGAAAATTATTTCGACATGCAGTTTACAAAACCGGACACGTATATAAACTTACATTGAAATATTATTAAGGACTAAGATTTATCTCAGACCAAATAAGGCATTTTCTTTAACTGTGTGTGCACATATCGGACTAACGTCGTTTATTGTTATAAAAAGATCTGTTAGGTAATCAACGATGAATTATTCATGTAGAGTTAAAATCTTTTAAGATAAAAAAAAGAAAAAGCGCCAAGTGTATGCGTTTCTCGAAAAATAAATATTATATAAAATTGTAATTTAGTTATAATTTTACAAAAATTATGATATCAAAATGTTACAATTAATGAAAATTTATACCTGACATAAATTTATATTAAAACGTACTTTTTGTTTAAAAACAAATATTAGATCATTACAATTAAACAAGTATTTAATTACATAATTACATGATTATATAAATATATTATATTGATATGCAATAAATAAGAGGTCAAAATAACAAAAAATAAAATATTCTTGGTAAACATCATTTAAAGATTTAAAAACAGATATGGAATTAATTGCAACTAGCTAATGATTTATGTCTATCAACATTACGCATATTAGACAGTCAACAATGAATATTCATGTAGAATTGAAATAAAAGACGGTTACATACGATAGTGAAAAATATTACGAGAAACATTAAATAAGAATTTTCAGAAGGAAGTGAAAAGAAAGCTAGCTTAACAGATTTTTGCTAATTAAAGAACCACCACTAATTACCTAGGATTGCTGGTAGTGATAATTTCGTACCTCGACCGTAACAGTGTAAAACGACCTCGTATTGCGGTATGCTCACTCATGGCCTCGGACACGCAAAGATGTACTAATAGTCATTCAACGCTCGCTGTGGCTTTTCGACGGAGGGACGCGTGGTAAAAATTGTACCGCCGAGGCCATATGCCTCTGTACAA
This sequence comes from Trachymyrmex cornetzi, assembly GCF_001594075.2. Classification (NCBI taxonomy): domain Eukaryota; kingdom Metazoa; phylum Arthropoda; class Insecta; order Hymenoptera; family Formicidae; genus Trachymyrmex; species Trachymyrmex cornetzi. The sequence goes on along the minus strand of NW_017296157.1, from coordinate 4,793,252 downwards.
AGAAATGTACGCCAGTTATATCATCGCTGCGATCGACACTGGCAGCAAGGCGAACAGTATCGCGCTGCATTCGCGGGAAACTGCAGCTGCATCTTTCAGTGCTGTATTCTAGCTGCGCGGCGAAACGAAAGACATATCCGCGTATAATGTGCTTCGGATCGTTTTTTTATTAATCATCATCGATTTGTCATTTTTTATGCATTTTAATGTAGACGCAACGTTCAATCGATCGTCCGTGCATTAAATTATATTTTATGTGCGTGCTACATTTTTCTAATTATATGTGCGTGATACTGCCTCCGGTCGTAGAGAACTCTTTTCAAATGAGTGCAAGAAAATAAGTGCTGTTTAAGAAAAAAGAAATAGCCGTTTGTCAAGGAAAAGGAACAATACCGTGACGCTGATGTAACATGTTATCAGTTCTAGACTTAGATAAGCAGATGGTAGATTCAGACTAGTTGCGTAACTCGGTTGCTAGTTTTTTATTAACAAAAAAAAAGGATATAATCCGCGCAACGCAGAAATAACGATATGTTAATTGCGAGAAGAGCATTCTACGAAATTAATATAAATATACAGATTTTAATACGTACATTTGGCGCGCGATTCTAAGAAAATGACCAGCATTGAAACAGCGGCAGGTAGACATTGCTGTAAGAGTAAAATACTGCCAACCGGATATTGGCTTCGTAGAGGCTGAAGGAGGCGTAGCTGTGTCACACACAGCACAACGAAACGCGAAACACATAGCTATCATGTTCGACGCGCATATTGCAGCACAGGAAAGAGTTAACCTTCTATGATACACTCCGAAACACTCACGAGACCACAAAGCAGATATTTCGAAGTGACTTTTCGTATTACTTAATTTATATTTTCAAGAATACCTAATGAAGATCAAAAAACATCGTAGACATTGAGATGCTTTATTATATAATAACTTATTGATGTTATCTTAAATGTAATATATTAACAAAATATTTACAGAATAAACGGAATAAAATATTCTTTTGGAAACAGTGCAGTTTCAATCTTCAATGTCTATATGATCGATTAATTATTACGATTAATTCAAACATATTTATTTCATTATTTATCCAAAACATATTAAATATCGTATAGTAAATTGGCATATAGAAAGGAAGCAACTTTTTTTCCTACCTTGTTTTGCTCGAACGGATGAAGATTAAGGGAATCACGTTGTGTTTTGAACTTTATCTTGTTGATACGTGCTTCTAGTCTGATCTAGTCGATCTTGTGCTTCAAGTCTGAGTGACTCAAGGTTCGCGCTGCGTAGCTGCGGGGCATTTAAATAATCTTCATTCAAGATCACGTCCCACGGTCAATATTGGCTGTAAAAATAAAAGTTTGAGTCAGCGTCGAATCAGCATTTAGAGATCATTGTTTGCCTCCTGTACATTCATTGGTTGCCCGTAGGCACATACAACGCACACACGTGCACGCATAAATACGTGCACGTGTACACAATTATCTACCCCCTACAGATGTTCAAGAATATTAGTAGAAGGAGGTTATCTGGTAAAACTGGAGACAGGCGGTCGGCCAATATAGTTGTGCGAGTGACAGCGCGATCCACGATTGAATGATCGCGTGATTTCGCTTTTTCGCGAACGAGTTACGATCAAGTAACACACTGATCCGGGGATTTCATAGATATTAAATGAAATAGATCATTGATCTATCTGCTATCATGCCGCAGGGAAACGAGAAGAACAGCAATTGTGTCGAATCGAGGACTCCAGCAAAAGATCACGAGCTTTCAATAGGAAGTGACTCGAAGAATCAGAGGACTCTCAGCAAGCAGACGTCCGATGTCAAGAAACAGGAAGATTTAAAAACTTGCAAAGGTGCCGACAATATGCCGGAGCTTGAGAACTATGACGAGGTGGACGACGAGCAGATCACCCTGGATTTGAACGAACCACCGCCGGAAGTCATGGAGTACGCCAGAAGGGAATTAGGAGAAACCGAGGAGGTCAAGTGTCAGACGTTACAGGAATTCCGCGACATGATATTCGGTAATTCGAATTGTATATTGTTAGTTTGAAACGATAGTCTACAAAGTGTCGATGCTGCAAAATCGACAGTGCAGTGCGAATTGACTGAAAGAAAAGTGTATACAATCGCAAATTAAATAAAACAAAACAAATAGTTTGTGGTTCCAACAATAAATTCAATTCAAGAAAAATTCCTATAGAAACCTCCGCGGTTGTTAGTGCGTAAATAATATATTCATACATATACGTATATATAAGGCGAAAAAATGAAATTCGCAAACAATTAAACTCTTATAGTACCTTTCTTGTAATGAATATAATCGCGAAGTTTTAGATTTTATTGTCAACAGTTGTTTGTAATTATTAGCAATTTGAATATTAGCAATAATGTTGGTATTTCTGTAAATGTACATATTTAATTTCTATTGTTATATTCGTAAATACAGACTTAAAATTGCATTTTTTAGAAAAGAATTAAAAATTTTTTTAATTAAAAAAAAGTTAGCAACAATGTTTCCATAAATGTACATTTCTATTGTTATAAATATAGAAGCAAGCTATTTCTCTTCTTTGGGCTAAAAATTTGAAGAAAGAATTTAAGGAGATCCTAAAGCCATCTTTATTACCGGCTAAATCGTAATTTTTGTGTAACAATTACCATACTTTTTTCCTCTTTTACAGATTCGAAGATCCTTTTCTACGATTGAAGTATATGGATTAATATCTATCTGTGAGGTGGAGTTTATGCCGAGAACGACAAAAAATTTCGAAATTGATATCTTATCCCGGATCTACAATAGATTTTTAAGCCTTAAGCCGTAAGGAATGAACGAATCACAATCAATTATTCTTCTCGCATTCGACTGTAGTTGGTCAATTTCTTACGGCTTAAAGTTTAAAACACCTATTATAGATCGGACGGAAAGAAAAATTTTTTGTCGTTAAACTCCACCTCACAGACAAGTATTAATATGTATACTTTAATCCTGGAAAGGAATTTTCGAATCTGTAAAAAAAGAAAAAAGTAATTGTTATATATATACAAAAATTACTATTTAGTTGATAATACAGACGGCTTTAGGATCCCTTTAAAGAAGATATTAACAACTGTGTTTCTATAAATGTACATATTTTTTGTGTTATAAATATAGGATCAAAATATTTGTCAGAAAATGGCTGCGTTCAGCAGAACACAACAGTTTTGCAACCGTTTTATAATTATTTGCTGAGATAGGACCATTTCTCTTGACCTAAAAGCATAACCCAACCAGCGCGAAGAAAATTTTCAATAGTTGCAAAATAAACGTTCTGCTGAACGCAGTCATTCTCTCTCTCGTGAATCAGCTAGATATATTTAAATTATTTAAAACATGACTAAAATTCATAGAATTCATAACGTTTCGCGAGTAAGTAGAAAAATATTGTCACATTTACATTATTCGGTGTTAACAAGATTCTGTATGCATTCTCTCACAGAGCTAGGCGAATGTTTGCCACACAGGATGGACGACGCTTTTCTTATCAGATTTCTTCGCGCGAGGAACTTTAATATAAAGAGTGCGCATAAGCTGGTGAGTTATAGATACATAGACATTGACAATGACAGTTGCAATGAAGCGGACAGTTGAAATCGATGAAAGAGGCGTACGCTTTTATTATTAAAAGTACGCTCGCGCCAATGCGCTTTTTGTCACGTAAAGCTGATAAGAGTTTATCGTGCGCAGAAAGAATGTCAGTCATGAGACAAAGAAAAATGCTGTAACTGCAAAATTGTTAACAACATTTGGTTCGATATATGCTGTGGTTGGAAAATGTATAAAAATAAACAGTTATCAGCATTTATTAGCAAGCCTGCGATATTTTGTATTCAATTTTCCTCAAAAGATATTGCAGACTTATTATTGCTATTAAATGCTGATAAGTGTTTATTTTCATACATTTTCCAACATATGTCGAGAGAGCGAAATGTAATTAACAATTTGTAATAAAAAGTTATAATGATTGTGAAGTAACAAATCAAATTTATCATTTTTAGATTAACAACTTTACGATATATTTATTCAATCTGATCATATAACATTATTCATCAGCTGGTTCACGTTACTTATCTAGAAATGAAAGAAGAATCTTTGAATTTAATTATGCATAAATTATACCGGATAATGCTTATAGATATAAAATGTAAAACTAGTTACATAAATAAGAGTAGGAGAGACCGGTGTTTCTTGGCATAATATTCATAATTTCAGCAATCGATTTTTTAAATCGATTTTAACTAATTATTATGATTAAACTATACTAATATGATAAGGGCAACCTTTCTCTATATCCCAGAGAATCGATCTTGTTTTTTATTTTTACTTTAGGTTTTTTATAGTAAGTGAAACACGATCGAACTACTTTATAGCCAGTTTGTCTTGATGGTGGGATAAATTTTCATATAATGTGGTGTAAGTTTACTAAACCACGAACTCCATATCAAATTAATGACGTAATAGAAAAAACATATTGCGGATATATTCTGATAAATATTATATCTCTTAAAGTTATTCTGTAACGATTGAATTCTATTACAGAAAAACAAATGTAAACTATTTTAGATGTATAGCTTGCTTCAATACAAAAATATTAAATTAACTGAAATATTAACTGAAAACATTTTGTCAGAGTCAAGTTGTAATTGAATACGCGATAACAAGTCAAGCTTAACTTATATGAGTCATACTCCATTTTTACACACAATGTACATCTCTACATACGTTTCAATTTTATTTAAAAAGTTCTTGTTATTCAAAATGTGTAGCATCAGAAACTTTTTTTTTAATTAATAACCCAGTAAGCAAAAAATCATTACTACAATGTTATTACAAGTACACTCAATAATATTTAATAAAATATGTTGTATTTAATGTTGTATAACATTATTATGAACAAACTTTAGCACTGATTTGAAAATTTGAATATTATCGGAAATATCGTTACAAATAATGTTGTTCTAATCAACTTATCAGAAACATTGATTGCAACATTGTGAGAAATGTAGATTCTGAAGTAGATTCAAAGTGAAAAACATAAGAAGAGAGAATCATTAAGAGGATCCTAAAGCGAAGCTCGAATGAGTGAAACTCCGATGAAGTCACCAAAGATTGCTGTTTTTCCAACGCATCAACATGTCTTTATATACTACCATACCAACATCTCACGCAACCTATGATACATGCAGTCGCACGAACGTGTCAATTTTCGTATAACAAATTTATCGCGATAAAGCGTTTAAGTCTAATTCTAAGAACTCGACGTTATTTGTTCGTGCAAACTATGTGTTAGGTTTGTGGATTACTATTTCGTAAATACAGACAAAACTTTCGTATCAAGGAAATGTTACTATGACTTGACAGTTTGAGACGCCATGTTACAGTAAGAAATGATAAAAAATATATCAATTTCGAAATTTTTGATTGTCCTCAGCATAAACTCCACCTTACAAACACGTATTAATGCGTATACTTTAATCCTGGAAAAGGATTTTTGAATCTGTAAAAGAGAGAGAGAGAGAGAGAGAGAAAAGGAGTATTTTTTATACAAAAATTATATGATTTAGTCTAATACAGGCGGCTTTAGGATCCCCTTAAGTATCAATTAAAGTAATGTTTTGCAAACTAGTTATTCAGCATTTAGGAACATTGATTCAACATTTATTTATCACATAAGTTTGAAAGAATATTAAATTCCTGAATTAATTTTTATGTACACAAAGAAAAATGAAATACTTTCAAAATACATTTAATTTACTTTTATTTTGGAGGGGGGAGGGGGAAAGAGAGAGAAGGGGGGAGAGAGAGAGAAAAAGAGGGGTTTTATACACCTTATAGAAATCATTTCATTAAAGCATGGGTAAAAATTTTTTAATAATATTGTGCCTTTTATTCTGTTCCATGTAGTTTTTTCTACGAGAAATATTACCCCGTTACGCCTATCTAGTGGCGGTACTTAAATATTCGAAAATACATATATGTATTATTATTAGATAATATTTTAATAATGACATTTAAAAAATACATGAAAATGCTGATAAAATTCATATTAATTCAATATTTCAAAATTTTTATCTTATACACGTTCCTTATATATGTTCCTTGCTTATTATACGTCAAGCTGAAGAACATTAATACGAAATTTTGAAACATTCGGAAAATTACTTGCCCCTTTTTTAATTAGATTTTGTTTGTTTTATTGTAGATAATACTTATTTCGTTTAAATAAAACTTAAAGAAAAGTATCTACGTTATAAAAGAGGAAAAGAGATATATTTTGCGATAACTTTTCCATTGTTTCTTTCGCCATAAATAGAAACGGGACGCAATGCCTACTTGTCTGTTACGTTAATGTACCGACCTTCTTTAAAGCCTGATACTTTTATGCGATATTTATTATTAGATAAGTGTTTTTAATACCGTAAATATGCTTATATAAATTATTAATAAAACAATTACGGTAAATATTATGTGCCAACAAAATATTTAGTCAATATCAAACCGTCTTTAAACGAATAAAGTATATACAGTGGTTAATCTTTAACACATGTTACGAATAAAGTATATATAATGGTTAATCTTTAACACGTATCGAATCATAAAAATATTCATGAGCAATAGAATAAGATAAATATCTGAAGAATTAATCGACATAGAAAAAGAGCAACAGTTTTTAGAAGAGCAAAACTTTAAAAGAAAATTTTTTTAAAAGTAAATTAATTTATATAAAATAACGTATGCATAATTTATTAAGAAAGAAAGAAAAATATTTCTTCAAGTTTTTATAATTCGCACTCCTAAATTTTCCAATAATATGTATTTAAATGGTCTTCTCTATAGAATTAAAGACATAGTTTGAGAGATATAAAATTATAAATTAGCAAATATAATACTTAATATGCTAGAGTAATTAGGCCGAATCATGCATTTTTCTGTAATTTACGCAGTTCGATTTTAGAAATACCTAAGTATTAGCTAGTTTTTATAATGGACATTGCTTATTTGGCAATTAAATAAATGTATCTAATTTATACATGTAATAGCAACATAAATATTGCAAATCAAATATTAAATGATCTATAAATAATTACGTAGGTAGATATTTATTTTTTTTGAATGTCAGAAACTCAATCCTAAACAGTAATTTTAGTCTCGTTTAGAAGATTGCGTCATTTAGGATCATTAGCGGAATTGGATATTTATAAAAGTAATAAGAAAGGTTTATTATGCATAGTTATGTCCAATGTAAGCCAATCAATTCAAAATAATTGCAACAATAATCTGCATATTGTTTTCTCTTCTGTCATTAATTTTATCAAGAATAAGTAATCTAAATTGATTTAATCGTATCATATAAAATCTGTCTTCTTTTCTTTTGTTTATGTTTGTATTAATTTTTATTATTTTATTTTATATTTTCATTATTTTATATTATCTTGGATTGTGTGCTCTGTGTAATTTAGTTCGAAATCTTTTTACGCAAAACAGTAAATTTTTCTTCAAAAATGTGATTGTAAATAATACTGATAACAATGATTATTGATAACAACGATTATTGATAAAATTATTAATTGCTTCAAAATATTTTTGTCCGCAAGATAAGAATGTCATTTTGAATTCTATTGTTTATGAAAGTTCATTAGGAATGTTGAAATAACGAGTATTTATGACCTTTGTAGGCAATTAATAGTGAAAATACATCGATAGATAAAGCGCGGACATGAAGCGAAACTCCTAGTTGCACAATTATGTCAGGGTGAACTGATCTACCTTTCAAGATCTTTCAAGACCTTTCAAGAAATACCTGACGCACTTGTGTATTCCACGAGAATTAGCGAAAGTAAAAATCTAGCTTTTTGGGACAGAGCAATTATTAATTCGCTTTTAATAATTGATCCAATGACCACAGTATAATTTCAACATTTTAACGAAAAAATAAAATAAAGATTGATATAGATTTAAAATAATTCCCCATCCAAACTAGTTTTAAGACGACTCAATCGCTATCTCTCTATCGCTCAATTCTCTTATCTGCATATGCATAAGGAAACAAACGGGCTATTCATATATACAATTGACGAGAACAGCCGATGAATAATTGACTAATGATGTAGTTTATGTCAACCTAACAATCAAGAATTCATAATATCTTATATTAAATTGCGATAATGAATGGAATGAAATGTTCAGCGTGTGTGATCAGCGTTAGCTTTTATAATGCAAATTTCACGGAATACGATAATTTTGTGACATTTGCTCGTGAATGATAGTACACAGAACGTCGAGGCCTATTTCTCTCAAGAAATCTTTCGATAGATAGTGAATTACTATAACTTCAAAGAGGAACATCCGGAGATCCATCAGCAGCTGAACTCGGCCGAGATGAGGTACATAGGTGAAGACAATGTGATCACGGTGCCGTCGTATAGGACCCAATGTGGTAGGCGCTTAATGATCTACCGTTTTGGCAATTGGAATCCGCGTAAATATCCTACCGAGATGCTCTTCAAGGCTACAGTTGGAATCCTCGAAATCGGCATGCTTGAACCCAGACAACAAATCATGGGTGGTATAGCCATTTTCGATTTAAAGGATATCTCCATGACACACGCATGGTCCGTGACGCCTCAGGTATATCTGATGTCTTGTTATTATTTTTCCTCTTTTTTTCCTCGGTGAAAAGTTTTGAAAAATGTTTTATAATTAAAAACAAAAATAATAATAAAGGTCAGGTATTAATGTCTCATAATCTTTTTAAGAATTTTGATATTTTAAATTAGTAAAAATATTCAAAAAAATACTTTAAACTTTTTCAGAATTTATAAAAGTTTCCTTCAGAGAAATTATAATATGAGAAATCTCAGAAATTAGAATATTTTAAAATTCATTTATATAAAGAATTCTAAAAAAGATGTAGACTTTTTCAGCACTTCTGTGAAAATGTTCCAATTGATAAAAAAAATCTGAGAAATTTTCTAAAAACCTTATAAAATTATTCTAAAAAATTATAAAATTTATTCAAGCAGAATACAAGACATCATGACATCAAAATAGCGTTAAAATTATTTCTAAGTATCATAAAAATGAATGATCACTAATAATAAAACGATCACTAAAAGTCACTTTTTAATCATTTATGATTTACTTTAACGTTATTGTGACATTATCGTGATTTGTTCCGCTTAAGTTTCAAAATTCTGAAAAATGATGAAAAATCGTAAGAAAAGTGTTTATCAGGGTTTTATTACATGGAATTTGAAATTATTTGTAGATTGTTTGTGATAAATATAGTTGTACAAAATTAAAAATGGCAAAGGAGCACTAATGTAATAATACATCAATATAAGACATGAAGATGAATTCTTCTTTTAGGTGGCAAGCATGATGTTGTCTGTGATGGTAACTGCGTTCCCCATTAGAATTCACGCGCTTCACATCCTTAATCAGTCGTGGGTCTTCGACGCGATCTTCGCGGTCTTCAAACCATTGCTCGATACCAACATGCGAACCAAGCTGTTCTTCCACGGTAACAATTACGAGAGTCTGCACAAACACATCTTGCCCCAGTACTTGCCAAAAGCATACGGGGGCGTAAGGGAAGAGCTGCCCTACTACAAATGGATTCAATCCATAATCAAAGATCCGAAAATTGTCGAGGAGATGGATAAAATGGGATACATTGTTACGGACGATATTCGCGACTCTTTTTCATGAGTAAAGTTAATCGAATTCTGAGAGAGGCGAGTTTTAGAAAAATTTTAAAACTTGTATGTATTTTTTATATACATGACATGCTACTCAGCAATTAGTTTGCACGTTATTATCAGGTAACACCATTTAGTTTTTTTATTGTATCTTTTTATTGGATCTTTCGATTAAGCATGTACGTTTTAAATATGTTTTATACAGTTTGTTTTATATTAATTTTAGATCAATCTTAACCTTAGAACGCTATTAATATTGAGTAATACAGTACTGCTATCAATACGTAAATTTTACATACGAAGAAATAGGCCACTCTTAATTAATAACACAAAATTTTCATACATTTTACATTTTTATGACAAAATATGTATAATTTAGAATTAGAAATACAATACAATCTTTAAATATCAACACATTTTGCAGCATTGCTCATTATACTTAAGTTTCCTACATAATTATTTTTAATGTTCCAACAGAATTATATTCAGATCTGTATCTAGTTAAATTTGTAAATGTTTCAGCAAAATCGTTCTTTCTATGTAACTAAAGGAATTTTACGTATACCTAACATTTATCTTACTTAACTTAAAAGAAAAGAAAAAAATAAGCATATTATCAAATTCAATCTTAAATGATATGGATTGTGTTATAAGTCCAATTTGGCCTCACAACATTTACTAATAAAATATATAACACAAAACTGCTTAAAAATTGAAAACACTTATTACACTCTTTGTTACTGACCACCAGAGAGTCCAAGGTGATATACAACGAACTGAATTTTTTAAAGCTTGTCCCCGCTTTCATGGCAGATTGGACTCCCTGCTGATCACTGAAGGCATAGCTTTAGCGGTCAATGATCTCGCTCACTTGCACGTAAAATTTACGTACGATAGCATTCTAAGGTTAAATACGTTAAAACATTTTGTTATTTATATCCATGGTATATTGTACTTGTGATTGTGTATTCAACGTTTATAAGGCCTAAATAAAAGTTTTGCTAAGATCAAATGGACGAGTAATCACCTGTATCAAACTACTCCCCGATATTTCGCATACACGATACGTCGCGATTGAAGTTACCATGCTTTACCGCACCTAACAGCGTAATGTTCCGCGATAAGAATCATTGTGTTTCTTCGCACGCTTCCACCTGATGAACCTAATGCTATTTTGGCTCTTCGCCGAGTCACTCCCATCGACGTGAGTTGATTTCCTTTTCCCGTGATTTATCAACAATTCTGCAATCGATTGATATCGGGAAACGATCCATCCTATTTGTGATTTTTCATCCACGTTGTGAAACATACTTCATCGGTTAATTGAGACTCAGACGCGCATCGGATTTCTTTCCTCTTGTAGTGAAATCACAGCGAACGCAAAAAAAAATCCACGAACCGTGACTCGAGAGTTCATCGGATTATTGACGTTTTCAGTAGATATAGATAAGAATAATTTCTCCAACGGTACGTGATCCAAAAAATAAGAATAGCGAACGCAATTCGTTCCGATAGTAAACGAGCTGTTATATACAGAAATTAAATGCACACGTCAAAAGAATGATAAACGCAATTGAAAGATAAATTATCTTAAGACTGAATAACTGAAATTTATAGAGCGATTCGTTGAATGTCACGGGAGTTAATCGAATGGCTTTTCAAATAATCATATATTTAGTTGCGCTCGCTTGACCTCAAATAGTTAACCAGGTTACAATATATATACATTTATGGTTGAAGAGTAAACCGATGAAGATATAAATTGATAAGAGAATCTCTTGCAAAACAATTGTTCGGTAAAGTGTGCTCGGAATAGTTTTACAGTCGCTATGCAAAACGTTTTTAACCCTTTGAAGATCAGGGCTTTCTATCAAAGTAATTTATGGAAGATCTTGCTTTCTAAAAGCTTTCGTTGAATTCGATTTTGGTTTCAGAATTCTAAAATTTAAAATTAAACGAAGTATCTAAAGGCTCAAAGAATTAAAATTTAAACAAGAAACAATACAGATCAATACAGAACAAGTACGATGTCAGTGCATAATATTACCATTAATATATTCACAAATTCAAATATAAAATCAAAATCTCAAATATTTTGATTTACGCTAAACTGATTTTAAAATTTAAATTTAAAAAATAATCTGTATAAAATATTATCGTCAAATTTGGTTTTAGAAAATTATTGGTATATCTGGGTTTGAATGTATAGTTTAAATTAAAAAATGTATAATAATAACTCTATGAGCGAGGATCTAATGTCAGAGGACTCATAATTAGATTTTGAAAGTCAGTTTGGAAAGCAATATATACTAACTGTTTACCGTAGTTTTATTTGTAGCACAGATGAGTTTCAAATAAAACGAAATTAGAAACCTGATGCTATACTTCGCAATTAAAAACGCTCTAAAGCCGAGTTTTAAAATTATGAAATTATTTAAAAAAAATTTTGTCGGTCATACTGATTCTACCATTTTGAATTTATTTTTTAGCTAATAGATTTAAATAAGTCAAACTTCATAAAAATTGAGTGAGCAGTTCAAAAATATAAAAGGAAATAGCTTCAAATGGAGTTATCGATTTAAAAAGAATTAATTACAATAAAAAGAAAGACAGGAAGTAAAACAAAACATATTACTGAGAACTGGAACATAATTAGATTAATGCAGACTATTAAATTGCGTCGCCTAATGGTTAGTAAACAGATCATCCTGATATAAGTGATATTTTTTTTAGTATTTATATACGGAAAGAACGATTTTGCTAAGGCATTTAAAAAATTAATTAGATATATCTAAAAATAATTCTGTTGGATTTATCGAAATAATTATATGAAAATCATTTTGATAATATATCAAAATTATTTTCAGATTTATATCTAGCTAAATTTTTAGAGACGGTAAAATTGTTCTCTTTGTATAAGACATCATTGATTAAGATTTAATAACAAGATTCAATACGTCCAAAAAAAAAGTACAAGTGTTATTCTTCAACATTGCCACAAGCTTATTGAAAGACAATTTCAAACTGCACGCAAGAATTATTTTTCCGGACTAAATAAACATAATTAAAACTACTCTAGTAATCGCGAATTAAATTGACAAGCAATTTAATAATTTGATGCTACCATCAAGCATCATATATTATAAAGATGTTAATATGTTAAAACTGTTAATAAATTTATTGCGAAAAATATTACCTCGGCTGGGACTTGAACCCGGATTTCTTGTATTCCTTCTTGTATTCCTTCTTATTGAAAGAATAAAAAGACAGAAAGAAAACGGTTTTCTTGAGATATATAAAAATTACGTTAGATACGAATCCGAAATTAATTATGTTAGACCATTAAAATAAATATGTAGGACGTTCAAGCTGGTAACTATAGAGTGTCAATGTTATTGTTACGCTTAAGCGTCCTGCATTATTATTTTAATGGTCTAACCACCTCTTCAAATTTGTATCTAAATCAATTTTTATGTACTTTAGTAAAACTGAACTTTTTATAAATTAAAAATTTATTTTTATATAAACATTAAACATTTATTTTTAATTAAACATTTTTAAAAACTATTGATACTCAAATAACTTTATTTTTAATTTATCCTCTTCGATCGAAAAAAATACATTTGACTTTTGGTACAGTTTGCATAATTAAAATCAGTATATATAAATATTTCTAGTGATAATTTTGACTCAATTTAGTATCGATTATTTCATCGTTCTTTCCTTCGTGATATAAAATCGTAAATACTCGTCGATCACATAGTTTCAATCATTCACGATTTGATTAGTTACGATGCTTCGAACTAAGGAAGGAGTTATAAGGCTCATAATGCTCAAAGGATTTGCGCGAGCCAATTGTGCTTGCCTAAAATAAGAACTCGGTCACTCCGGGATGAATTCGAGATGAAATCAGGAAGATGAGGCCGCGCGTGCGGAGGTGTAGTTAGGTCGGTGGATACATAGGTAGGACCATAAAGGAGGCGCAGGTAGGGCCTGGCATCAACTGCTGGGGTTTGTGGTAGTTGATATCGACCCAGGTCGGAGGGTCGTGTAGCAGTCAGGATCGCAAGGCGCACGCCTGGACGTGGACGGGAGCGAGGTGCGAGAAGGAAAGCGGCGTAGGGTAGTGAAATAGACAGAGAAAAATAGATAGAGAGACACGGAGGGTGGCGACGAGGGTGGAAGAGTGTCGATGTATATACGTACACACGGTCGTGGAGGTAGGTAGGTCGTACAGAAGAGGTAGTAGGAACCCGCGCCGGTAGTAGCAACCCGGCTAGCTAGTGCACTCCACATGCGGGTGCTAGGCGTTGCATCCCCGAGAGAGAAGGTTCGAGTTCGGTTCATCTTGGCGCGCATGTGTACGTGTACGTTGCGTGAGTGATGCGAGAATAGTGCTCGGTCCGAGTGTACGTGTGCCGCGTTATCTTCTGGGTAACAGCTGCGTCAGCGAGCTTGGGGGAATCGCGTTCTGTTCGGGTGCTCGGCCACCAGACTTGGAGTCGCGGGCCAAGACGAGCTACCCTCACCCCCATCTCCACTCTCGTCTCGCGGCGAGGCGGTGGAACGTGCGACGAGGGGGATATCATCTGGGATTTCACCCGGGTGTGAGTGTGTTTACGGAAGAGTGCGTCATCCCGGAAACCACGGAGGCTCCATGTGCATCCACGAGGAGGAGGAAGAGAAGGTAGCTGTGATCAGTCGATCGTTCCTGTAGAGGCGGACATGGTGATGCGGTAGAGTGTGACGAGAGAAGTAATGTGACGGTGCCGTGGGTGCGCGCTCAGCTGAAGACGACGTCGACGACGAGCGTTAAACCGGCGCCATGTCGCAGCAGGCCCCGACAAACGAGGATTCTTACCTGAGGTGTGGCAGGCCGTCGAACTTGCTGAAGACGAGCTTTAGCAGCGCCCGCCTCGAGAAGCTGTATCGCGCGTCGTCGTTGCAACAGCGTCGCGGCGGCCTCACGTGTTTCCTGATGTCGGCGATCCTGTACGGCCTCTATACAGTGTCGACGCCGGGGATGGAGCTGCCGGCGCGTTGCGTCAGCGCCGTGTTCCTCAGCCTCAACTTCTTCTTGCTGGTTTGGGCCGAGAGCGGCACCAAGGCGCGTAACTCGCTTTGGTCGGTGGTGCCGTGCGTGGTCGGAGAGCTATGGATCGTGCACTTGTCCGCTCAGCTGTTTCTCAAGTCCAACAAGGTCACGCCGATGGACAGCCTGGCATGGATGTTGCTGCTTCTCTACCTACTGTTCGCCACTCTACCGCTCAAGCTATTACGTTGTGCTAACCTAGCAGCAAGCAGCATTCTCTTGTACTTAATCACCATAATCGGTCTCTCCAGCAGGACGCTGCAGGATCTTACATCACAGCCTGTCGACGTTCTGGTAGGTAACAGCTAACAGCTAACGCGGTGTGTGTTTCGTCGTGGACCAATCAGATCTAAATCGATGACGGTCCTCGAGAGAGAGGGTTGGAATTCAAAGCTCGCGCCCACTCACGAGATGTTTGAAGAGTGAATTGAATAGCGAGGCCAATAGATCTCGAGCGCCGCGTTGACAGATTTCTTTAACTCGCGTGAAAACACTTGTTTTACATCTATGCGAAAGCTAGCCCTGCGAAAGCTCGCGTAATCCACCACGTGACCTCTTTCCATTTATAGCACCCCTTTATAAAGTTATTAAAAATAACTCGAATACTCATATACACTGCATTCTATATTTAATAAGTCAGTCCCTTCGATCGTGCCTAAAAACGGCGATAACGGCGATAACGAGCTTAGAACGCGAATATCGTGGCGTCTATATGGTTGTCCCCGGAGCAAAAAAAAACCGGGGGAAAAAAAAGAGAGAAAAGTCTCGAATCCTGTATAAAAAGTGCCTGTCTTGTCGAGATCGTTTCGAAGTGACGCGAGCACAATTGCGCGTGACATAAAAGAAAAATGAATAAATAAACGAATAAAAATTATGCTGGCGCGTGTTAATTGCAAGCAAAGGGGTGAGACGTTTTCCAAGTTTTTCCGATCCACGCGGTGGATGGAAACAACGATGTTGCCGACGCCGACTTCGACAAACTAATTCACTGTCAACCGTAGACCCGCGACGCATGCACCAACAATCGATCCAAGTTTAACAAAGCGTGTCTCCGCCGCTTTTATGAATACGCAGCACACATGGTTGCGAAGAAAAAAAAATTAGAAATTTTACTTTGCGGGCATTGTCTCTCGCAAAGAATAAAAAACTAGTAAATATCGATATTTAAACAATTCGATCGTAATAATGTCTCATTGAGAATTGTGTTAAATGAATTGAACGCGTATTAGTATAATACCGTGATAAAATGTCATTCTGTTAAAACATGTGGAGATATTGTGAAATGTGTAGGCTATACTGGCGACATATTTAGCAGCACTATTAATTGCACAAATTATACTATTTTTGATAGTAACTTTTGACCTTAAATACTAAGCATCGTTAACGTTAATTCACCGCGACACAAGTTACGCTACATTTAACGCATATCGATATGTCGCACCGGAGATCAAAGATACTGCAACTGACTTCTTCTCCATTAACTCTTGTTTTTGTAGCTGTCCAATACAATTCATGATAATTTAACTTGTTGGTTTGATGCAGTTTTCCTTTGTAATAATTGTTATACATATTAATTGTTGTTTGTAATTAGATGTTATATAATTGGAAATTTTGTTAATTACTATTATTACTGTTATCACAAATTATTATTATTATTGTTACAAAAGTATTTGTTATTATATATGAATGTAGTAATTATATTTTAATAATTATTACAATAAAGCTATACAAATTATTATAATAATTATTAATAAATTGTAATAAATAATTATTATATGAATAAAAGTTATTTTAAACAATCACATAAATAATTAGGAATTATTGTACACTTACAAAAACTGTGATCAACACATGGCAAATTATATATATATATATTTCAACCAGAATTTTAATTGATTTAATCCGAAATCTTCTAGATCTAACTAGAATTCTGGATCGTTCATTTTCCACCAGAATTTCAGTTAATTCAAACATTTTTTTCTGTGCAGAGAAAAAGTTAGTTGTTGAATTGAAACTGTTGGCTGTGTTGGTTCATTGAGAATACCTATTAAAATTCTCTGCGTCGTTAAAGAATTTTTCAACAATGATCTCTATTATAATTTACTAGATTCATTAATTGAACAGATAATATAATTTAACGCATTGAAAATTTAATTATTATTCACCTTTATAAAAACTTATACATACGGCTTACTATATTCATCACGTGGGCTTGTTTTATTGATCTAGATACACGAGATCGATAAGACAAGTCCACGATATGATATCATTGTTAAACCGATAATAGCCACTGTGTAGCGCCAGTACAGTTGGACTCGTACATACCTTTGTTTTGGAGCGTGTATTGAACGATAACCGAGTCGTAGTTTGTCACTTCCGTGTGTTGCGTATCATGCAGTTAATAATACTAACCAGCTTAATATTGAATCAATAATACTGACAATATCAATATTTTTAGTATTTTTACAATCTTACACGATCAGTATGATTGACAATATATTTCACTTTAGTTTTACGTATAATGTTTATTGTATTATGACATACTGTGACATGGATTCTAATAAAGCGATACTGATGCTCGGGAATAAAAATTTAGATATATACCGTTGATACTCTACGTCAATCTACGTAGTTTCAAATTTACGATGCGTTCGCTGAAGAAGATAACTCAGGAAGTTGAGAAAAACTCGTGGAGCGATTGCATCGTCACATTTTCCCTCTTTTATTCTCTCTTTCTCACACTCTCTCAATATTTTCTCTGCAATTCATTTCGTCGCAGAGAATAGCACAATTATTGGATTAAATGAAACGTGCTGGAGTTTCTCAGACTTGGGAAATGTTTTATTCCACTGACACCGCCATATGACACAACCATTTTTTAAATATTTTTTATTCACTTGTAACTTTTTGTTAAAAAAAGAAAAGAACGATAGTGTATTCTAAGCATAAAAGAATACTAAACGATTAATAGAAATCGACAAATACGCGTATAAATCGCGGAGAATTTTAATTGATAATTACATAGTATCGTCGAGCTATAACTCAGCTGATGTAGTAAACAGTACAGGTGCATCGGCCGAGGTGTACAAAACTTTCGGCAGCAAATATCGTGTGAAAGCGAAAGCTGGAAGTAGACACGCGGCACGTGGCACCTGTCGTTAGTAACACTCGAGTAGAGTTTGGTCAATGGTAGTTTAAAATAGAGAGCGACAAAGATATAGGCACGTAATGAGAGCGAAATAGAGTGAGAGAGAGAGAGAGAGAGAGAGAGAGAGAGAGAAAGAGAGAGGGACAAAGAGAGCGTGAGAATGGCGCTGCGCAACGATGCGAGAGGTTGCCTTTCGATACGCGACGCGCTCGATGCTTTTTCACTGGAAATGAACTGACTACCGTTCACTAATACGGTGAAGTATCACCCGGAAGAGTGACCTCGCGATTGAGATATCGACTGCGTTGGTTGCCAACGAGAAAAAAATGCCATACAAATATATTGGCTGTAAATATATTGGCCTTACAAAGATTTTCTATTCAATTGTGAAGATAAATGTAGTTGCTTATTTTGTTTATTTTTTTTTTATTTTAAATATTATGCTAAAGACAGAGTGATTCTAATCCTTGTATATCATTTACGCACTATCAACTGCAGGGACTCACACACATAGGCATTTTACTTATATGATTAACTAAAATATATTGCGTTTATATCTAATTTTATGTTAAATATTAATTTTATATTAATTATATATATATAAGTAATAATATATATAAGTAATATTTAATTTTATATATTAAATATTATACTAGAGATGGTGCTAACACTCTGAAAATATTACAAGTCAAACTCCAAAGCCTTATAACTCCATTGTCAATTACTGTTCACAATCTGTCATTTAGATTCAGGCATTTCCATGAAAATAAATCTTTTTTGTTTTTAATCTATCGACACAGGTAGCCGACGCGCAATTTGTAATTAAAGAGAGTCTATAATAAGTTCTCGCCAAGTGACGCGACTAAATCTCTACCACAGTGCTAGACACTTGTAAAGTTAGCTTCATAAAAAACGTCCTGTAGATCCTGACGATGACACTCTTCATCGGCGCCTCTATTTTGGGTGCCTGCGGCTATTACCTGGCGGAGTTCCAGCAGCGCCGTGCGTTTTTGGAGACCAGACAGAGCCTGGAGGTTCAGCTAATGATCGAAGAACAGAGCGCGGAGCAGGAACGACTGTTGCTGAGCGTTCTGCCGGAACACGTCGCGGTCAAGATGCGGCAGGACCTCGGCGCGTCTTTCGACACCCAATTCAAGAAGATCTATATGTCTAGGCACGAAAATGTGTCGATACTCTATGCTGACATAGTCGGCTTCACCGCGATCTCGTCGACCTACAGCGCTGGCGAGCTGGTCAAGATACTCAACGAGCTCTTCGCGCGATTCGACCAGCTCAGTGAACGGTACATATTTTTAAAGTTTTCACTTTAATTCTCCAGAACTGATGTAGATCTCTCGACCCCACTCAATTGTCAATACCCTTCTGGAATTGGCGGTGAGTCTATTTGACGTTGAACTCACTCACACGAAAAGAAAGATTTCGAAATTGTTTAAAATTTTGCTAGATAACAAATCGGAAAATAATTTTGTTGGAAATTAAAAAATAATAAGTAATGTTACAAAAAATTTTAATATTCTGATAGCAACCAGAGTTTAAGTTTCCAATACAATTATTTTGATAATCAAACAAAAATATTTTCAAATATACTATATACCTAACAAAATTTTAGATTTTCCGGTAAAATCTTTCCATGTAATTACATTTTCTACTCTATATTACATCTGCAAATTTGAATTATTGTTATTAAATAATTTTAATATTTATGTTTTTTTATATGAATTATTTTTATATAATGCCATTTTGATCCTTCGAAATTAATTAGTAAAATCAATTAGTCTCTTAATCAACTTGTATTAAATAGATTTCACTGATCCAGTGCCATGCAATAACCGTTAGATTTTAGCGTCAATTTTGGAAAATTAATAAATACATAACACATTGCTGTCTACTCAATGCAGCTTTTATATTAAGGCAGAGAAGAATGTTTAATACTAGTAAATTTAACAGCTACATTTTTTCATTACATTTGTGCGTTTTTATATTCGCTCTATCGATTTTACAAATGAAAAACAATACGCACAAAAGAACCACTGCAAGTTCTGGCAGATCGATATCGTAATTACTCAGATCTGACCGACTCAATTCGACTTATAATTAATACTGTAATTATTTGAAGAATTAAGTTAATTGGGATTATTGGTGAATTTGGAATAATCGAATATTTAAAAGAGATTAAATATCTGTCACTCTGTGATAGCGAGTTATTTTTGTCTTTATCCGTTATATGCATGTTAAGTGAGACCTCGCGTGTTATCGAATGCTAATCGTGAAACGGTACGGCAAAAGTGGTAGAATTCCGTAACTTGCGCGTTCCATTTCCGCCGGCGATAATGAAAATTGTATGATCGGTTCGACGACGAAATTGATTCCATCAGTGAGTTCCCTGTCGATTTTGTCTTCGACTACTTTGACTCCGTGAATCCTGCCGCAGGGGGAGGTCCTTCGAGGACACCAGCAATCAATATTCCCAGGGACCAGGGTTTTCTATCTCTGCCAAATGTACTTTGCAGCTTACGTGATCATTGTCTGTCGTCGCATAATATTTTATTTATAGTCAAGAATATATGTTATATATATCCTTCTTTACATACATACATACACACGCACAAATCAGTATAGGAATTTCCTTCCAATCGAATAGGACTAGGATGTAGTAATGAAAATTATGCAATATGTATAATATGAAATCTTATTCACAGATACGAGCAAATGCGCATCAAGATCTTAGGGGATTGTTATTACTGCATAAGCGGCGCACCTGTCGAAAGACCAGACCACGCGGTTCTCTGTGTCTATATGGGTCTGTCTATGGTGGAGGCGATTAAATATGTTCAGCAAACGACCAACAGCCCCGTCGACATGAGGGTGGGCATTCACACGGGTGCGGTACTCGCCGGGGTCCTCGGACAGAGGCAATGGCAGTTCGACGTCTACAGCAAGGATGTCGAGCTGGCGAACAAGATGGAAAGCAGTGGTAGGGCGGGGTAAGAAAAGCTTCTTACATATAAAACCATTTAATTTAGGAATGCAATTATATAGATGCGTCTATTACATTTGGGAATTAACTGCAATTGGATTAAAAGAGTCTTCAGTTAATGCTAAGTGTATTCCGTTTTATCTTAACTTTTCAGTTACTCTAATATGATGAGAAATATTATTTTATCCGATATTAACGCAATTGAGCGAAAGGATAATACAATATTCTACACGGAAAGAACGATTTTGCTGAGGTACTTAAAAATTTAGTTAGGCCCAGTTTCACAACTTACGGTTAACTCTTAACCGAAGTTCAACTTCTAGAATTGGAAAGAGATAATGAATAAGTTGAATTTCGGTTAAGAGTTAACCGTGAATTGTGAAACTGGATCTTAGATACAGATCTAAAAATAATTTTGTTGAACTAATATATATAAAGATGATAAAGGTATAAAGATAACTATACAAATTTTATGTACAATTAACGTACACACCGAAAAAAATACTAAATTTTAATAAATATTTGTTTGAATAGTTCTAAGTAAATATTTATTAGATGTAAATATATATTTATTTGATGGAAAAACCGTTAATTTGATTCAACTATCATTTTTTTATTAAGTATTTACTGTAAATAAAAAAAAAATTTACTGTAAATAAATTTTTACTCAGTACTGTTCAAAGAAATATATATTAAAAGTAAATATTTAGTAAATTTTTTTCAATACATATCGTTGAGTTTTACTTTACAGTTATTGCAACTAAAAGAATTAATTCAATTATGTATAATAGTTATCACCTTTACAGTTATTACTATATTTTTTTTGAGTGTATCAAGATGATTATATAAAATTAGTTATTAGAATATATCAAAATAATTATGTAGGATGTTCAAGTACAATGAGCGATGCTGCAAAAAGTTTTGACATTTTAATGATTAGCTTGAACGTCCTAATTAATTATTTTGATGATTTAACAAAATTATTTTCAAATCTGCGACTAGCTAAATATTTAAATACTTTAGTAAAAAAAAAAAAACTCTTTCCGTGTCTCTCTCAACTTATTCGTTGAGAAAAGTCTGTACGCGGAGTGCATAAATAAACAAATGCTTTAAGGAGGGTACACATCTCGAATTCGACGCTGAGTTTCCTAAATGGGGAATTCGAGGTCGAGCCGGCGCACGGCGAGGATCGGGAAGAGGCACTCCAAAAAGCTGGCCTCGTCACTTACTTCATCGTAAGAGCCTTGAAGCCATTTAAGCCAGCGGTGACGAAAAGCCTCGCGTCACTGGCGGACGCGGAAAACTCGCAAAGAATAATAGAGAATGTGCAAGACAAAGTGGACAATATTCGAGAGGATTCCGAGGAATTTCAGCAACGTTTAAGGAAGAAACTTGACAGCAGAGGTAAAAATGAAAAAGTCAGACATTTTAAGTTGAAGTTGGGAAACGTTAAACTCGGCGAAATTAAATCCGAGGAGATTGGAAATGGATCGTAGATTTATTTCGACTCGGTAAGCGGCTTAAAAATCCGCGCATGCGTTCGCAAAGTGTTACTCTTATCGGGTGTTGCGAATTATCGACTCTCAAGCGAGAGCATGTCCCTATGTTGATTAACATTCAATTACATAACAAATTTCATTAAAATCACGAAAATAATCTTTCCTTTAGGAGTACATCTAAAAATTTTTAATACGTTTCCCATTTATTATATTTTAACTAATTGGATAACACACACACTCTAATAAACCATTTTATATTTTTGACCTAATTATTTGCTCATGAATTGACCTTTCTATTACCATTATTTTAAGTTACAGTTTTAAATACATTCGAGATCTATCGACGGAGACCGACAATTTGTTTTACATTTGCGAAACAATTTCGCGTTCCAAGAATCTTTAAAAAAAAATTCATTAAAATCAGAATTTTTTAATCTTGCAAACGAATAAAATAAAGAACTTTAGCAAGAATCCATCCGGAACATAAATCGACAAAATTTAATTCTTTAAATGTTAAATTGATCTGGTAGAATGTTTCTTATAGTATTTTTTTTACCGATTTTAAATGCCTGTCTGTCAAATTTATAAGAAGGGCAGAATTTTTGAATAACATGTATAAAATTTTATAAATTTTGATATTTTCCGACATTTACTGGTTGATAAAATTTCACTTTTTTAATATTAAGTTTTATGTTAAATTCTTACGTTAAATCGATTTAATAAGTTTTATAGTATTTTTTTTTGCGCTGATTTCGTTCGCCAAATTTACGAGGAGAATAATTTCTTTATCTCTTCTTCTTAGAAATAAATAAATGATTTATAAGGAATAGTTTTTGAATTTAACATGATTTTTTACTTGTTATAAAAGACTTGAAACATTTATTTTATTCATTTTAATTCAAAAAAAGATTTCATACACGCGAGCTGTTAGAAAAATGCATAAATTTTTAAAAAGAGATATAAAAAATTGAAGTCCATAAGATAAATTCTAATCTCATTTTCGAAATCAGCATCAGAAAATACATAAGAATCAGTCAAAAAATATCCAAATTAACAAAATAAGATCAGTGTAATAATAATCCAATGTCAATCGATGGACATCCGGCTTATTAACGACTCAACCTTAATGTGACGTCAGCGTACGAACACTCGTAGGTGGTGGAACTGACCTGAAAGGTCACGCCTCTTGGTTGACACTACGGTTCAAAGATCCGAACGTGGAAACGGCGTTTCACAGCGTCGAGGAGGCCTTCTCGCCCCTGTCGCTTCTTGGTGGGCCTCTGGTCACGATGTGCGCAGCCCCGGTCTGGAAGATGCAGCCCTGGGGACCGTTCACGTGGGGTGGCGCCGGGGTGGTAACTCTTTTCGGCATCGTGCTGGCCGGAGCTACCTGCCTGGGCAGCGCGGTTAGGGCGGCGTGGCTCAGGAGTACCCTCGCTCTCCTGATGATATTCTCCCTTATAATCTTTCTGCTGTTAGATATGGTACGAATTTCAACAACTGTTTTCGATCAATACTTGTTGCTGCAGCTAGGCCGCTCGCACAGCTGAATTTTCTCTTTCTATCTTAATTCGCTTATCTTAGAAATCCCAGATTAATTTTTTTACAGAAATTCTGAACTCATTTTTCAGCAAAAATTTAGTAAACTGCACTTGTTATATAATTTTCAATATTAAAACAGACCTACTCTGGTGAAAATAAAGATCGGAGACGAATCGAATGTAAGGGAAGAGTGACATAGAAACGTAAACAAAATTTCTACACGAAAAGAAAGTGATAATTATTTTTGTCGAAGTATTACAGTATATTTAGCAAAATTGTTCTTTCCGTAAGAAATTTAAAACAGTAAAGCTTAAGAGAAGCGTTTATTTCTTAAAACGCTTCTTCTATTTTCCCTATTCTAATTTTGCTCTTCAATTTTTATTTTCACTAGAATTAGGATATTATCGTTCATACTTTTAATACGTCAAAGCGTTTAAATTTTTGGTACAAATTTTTGATTAAAATATTCAATTTTTGATAAAAACTTATAGCGAATTTTTGGTTGGATACACTATATAGTGTATATTAAAGATTAAAACCTTATTTATGTACATTGAGTTAATCTGTGTAAAAGTAAAATGTACAATTTGTACGACGGTTTTAATGTGTTGTGCACCACTGAATGCATCCAATCGAATTTGCTATTAGTTTCTCTAAAACAGGCAAATAATATTAGCTGTACATAATTTTTATATTAATTTTACGCAGGCTAACTGCGCGATCATCGACGACATCCAGCCACCGAAAAACACCACTCTAAAGTTGTCCCCGCGATGTCCATACCCTTCTTATTACTCATACGTCGGCGTCCTTGCGCTGGTCGCTATCTCGATGCCAACATATCTCTGTTACCTGACCAAGGCGTGCCTGATGTACTTCCTTGCCGGCGCGCAGTCCTGCATCAATGTCCTGTTCCTCGCATCGAGCCTCGACAGAGAAGAAATGGCGTGTTACCATATACATCGGGACACCATATACTTTCCACTAAAATATTCGTTAGCGGCCACTTTGTTCACTATCGCGACCGCGTTAGTCATCGTGGCGAGATACGTAAGTACAAAAGGTTTTACTTAGAAAGATTTTAAATTGTTATGAATATCGTCGAGACTTATTCCACTTTATTATAGCGATTCGTTATTGTTAAAAATGTTGACATTGACAATGGTCGATTGTCGCAAGGTTTAACGGGAAAATACTCCGACCGCATTACGTGCCGATCGATCTACGGTGTGTTGCAGCACGCGAGAATGGAACGACTAGTGAAAATGATTCCTTCCTTCAAGGTCGACATGTCGATAAAAGAACAATCAATTCTCATGGGTCTATAAAACCGCGCCGACGATTGCTTCAACGATCTATTCTGTGTCACGTTAAATCAGATATTAAGTGTGATATCATAAATTCACACTATTATTTGTACAAATTGACACGTTATATTTTTATTAATTACGTACTTTATTTTCAATATGCCGAATTAAATTATTTTGGTTTCGTTACTGAAATCATACTCCATTTCATAAGAAAATGAGTCGAACACGCTATTGTAATTTGCCCGAAATAATCTGGCAATCGATATTTGGCCGTAAAATAGAAACATAATCTATTTACGGATAGCCATGATGACGGCTTCAATCGAGAAATTGAACCTCGAGTAATTCGCGATTTTCGAGTGGACTTTTTACGGTACGTTGAATGACACTTTATCTGCCTAGCATCCTCTGTCTGCTATCAAAGCGCCGAATGAGAGAAAAGCGAAAGCAATTTCACGGAATTTTCGTCCTAACGAAACATTTCCTGTCCAATGTCGTCACAGAAATATAATTCGCGCGCGAGTTTAGAACGCGAGAAAATTCCGTAGACGAATTTGATTGTAGATTACATAATTTTGCTATACGAAAAGAACTTTTTGCTGATACATCTACAAATTTAGTATCTAAAAATAATTTTGTTGAACTATTAAAATAATTATGCAGGACATTCAAATTGATTATTAGAATTTCAGAACTTTTTGCAACATTGCTCATGTTTGAGTTTCTCTTTATAAATATCTTTATGGTCTAACAAAATTATTTTTATATTTGTATGTATCTAAATTTTTTAACAAAATCATTCTTTCCGTCCTTTGAGAAATGTTGCGCTACTCTGGAATTCTAAATATTACAGTTAAAACATCATTGGTTTTTGTACCTAGCAGAAAATTGTCTGTCGTATGTAAAATTTGTAGCAGCAATATTCGAACAATATGTGGAACAAAATATAGGTCTCGTAATCCAATCACAGAACTGAATCACAGCTATTTTTATTCTATTATTTGACTGAACGTCACAGAGAGATTTTCATGCTAAATTTGACAAATGATTCAGATGTATGAAGAGCAGAATTCCAAAATGCATTTTGTCCAAAATTTCATTTTTTTAGTTAGAGATAACGTAGTGTTCAGTGTTGAAAGATTCATATTATAATATAAGCTACTCTGAGATGTTCAAAAAGCATTTTTTTATTGTTAATTTATATGCTGAAAAAACATAGACATTTTGAAGTGCATTATATTTTTTAACTAGAGACAAACAAAATGTATTTGTTTAACATTTTTAGCAATTATTTAGCAATTTTATTAATATTTTATATCCTTCTGATTGGTATATTGTTATTTTCTGTAAAGTGAGTAATTTTCTTGTGCGGAGTTTCTTTTTTTTTTTTCGTTTTCTAAAAATTACAAATTTTGGACAAAACGCATTTTGAAAATCTGCTTCTCATATATTCTTTCTCTGTTGTCTATTGATTACAAATTATGCGATGTTCCAGTATGTGCTAATTGTTTATCCATTTTAGTTAATTTTCATATGTATTTTCATATCTGGATATAATTTTCATATGTATATTACATATATATATATATATGTATATATATAATTGTAAGATTATTTCTTGAGTGCGTGTATAGCTATGTATATGAATAGAACTGTTTCGTTAAAGTATCCAAAATTTTATCTTCAATGAAATTATTTTTAGATATGTATCTATACCTAAACTTTTTAATAGTTTGGCAAAAACGTCCCTTTTCTATAAATACGGTTTTGCTGAAGTATCTAAAAATTTTGTTAGATACAGAAAATAATTTTGTTGAATTATTAAAGTAATTATATAAAACATTTAAGCGTTGATATGACAACGCTACAAAAAATTTTAATATTCTAGTAATCAATTCGAGCGTTCTAATTGTTTTGATGGTCCAAACGAAATTATTTTTAGATCTATTCAGATTTTCGGATGTTTTAGTAAAATTCTTCTTTCCGTATATACGTATAGCTATTTCGTAATATTAATTAAAATGTAAATTAATTAAATTAATGTGTTAATGTAAAAATTAATGTAAAAATGTAGACTAATTAGAAGTTTAATTGCGATCAAAAGTTCAGTTTTTCACTCGCTTTATTCAGCGGTGCGAAAAATTTTAAATGGCAAACTTGTTAACGAAGATATGAATGTTATGTGTAGGCCGAGAAGGCGCGAAGGATGCTGTATCTGCGAGGACGAGAGGTAATCGCCCAAAGGGAACGGGCAGCGGACATGAAACGAAGAAACGGAGCACTAATATACAACATCTTGCCACCTCACGTAGCCGCGTATTTCTTATCGCATGCAAGGCATCACGACGATCTTTACAGCCAGAGCTACGCCGAGGTGGGCGTGCTATTTGCCAGTATGCCAAACTTCGCGGACTTCTACAGCGAGGAGAGCATCAACAATCAAGGCCTCGAGTGTCTCAGGTTCCTGAATGAGGTCATCTCTGACTTTGACGCCGTAAGTTTCTCGTTACTCATCTTATTTCCGTGAAGCTTCCCCATTATACTCGCTAAACAAACTACCCGCAGCATGACGATAAATTGGCAGCAGATTTGCTTAGATTACAATAGATCCGATATCATCTCTGTCATTTGTATTAAACTCGTATTTTGTTAGCACAGTCTGCACCGATATAATCCGATGGCAAATTGCCGACGGAAACTGAATAGAATCTGTCATTTTGTAAACATATAAATGGAATACGACATTTAATCTTTCAGAGCTGACGTTAAAACCTGTAATATTTATGTAGCAAATTTGATTGGATGCACTCATTACAAACTAGTGTACATTAAAGTCATTGTACATAAATTGCAGATATAAAAATACGTGTTTAGTATAAAAACACTGAGAAAAAAACACTTAAAAATTTATTTGTGAGAAATATATTTCACTGAAATAAATCTTTATTTAAATATGGCGAAATAAAATTGTATTCCTAGCAAATAAGCCATCTATCTTTTTTACAATTAATGAGATATATTTAACAGAAATGTGTACTTTGTCATCACAATTAAATTTTTTCATAACTAATAAATATCGAAAAAAACAATATCGAAGAAATTTGATATTTTCCTCTAGGTGTATAAAAATAGATTAAATTGTGAAATCTTCAATACATTTTTTTAGTATGCCGTTAAGTGAAATCTGTATTTTATAATTTGAAATATTTGCATTTTATTTTTATTACTGATTAAACTAGTGCCAGTAAACGAGAAATTATTGAAAAATATTGAAAGTTATTTATTGAAGCGATGTCGAATCAAGTTTTTGGATTTTATAATCCTTTTCCTATCTGTAATCCGGCTTGAATCAATAATTACGGATTGACTATTTGCTTTCTATATTTCACTCAATGTGCATTATAGAAATGAAACATGCGACCAATTCGGTTGAATTATACATATCAATTATTTACTTTTGATATCACACAAATTGCATAATATACAACGTAATAAATATACGACTAATTCGTTCCAACTGCAATATTGTGGATCCACGGCGACAGGATGATTTCTAGACATAATCTTGGCCACGACAGTGCAGGTTATATCCGGAAGTCACCGTAGATCCGTAATGTTGTACACTCTGTAGTATACAGTATTAGGGTCATTTGGGAAGCAATTATTTATATATGTGATCACCTCGATGCGTACTTTCCAACATTACATCATTTTTTCTAGGATAACGAACGACTAGCATATTTTCATTTCTGAATCTATATGAATCCACTAGAGTCACACAACATTATTGTATTTATCTAGACGTATAGAAATGAATGCAATATGTTCAGTATCTACAAAGCTCGATATCTTTTTTGCGAATAACACGGATTTGAAAACTTGATTTATACACGGATTTATCCAATCCAATCCGTTTTCATTTGCTGGGTGTACAACAGCTTTAATATACATTAGTGCGCACTAGCGCGTCTAACCGAATTCGCTACCCTACTGAAAAAAATCACGTCACAAAATTACATAATGAAATCATGTAATTAAAATAGGTAAATTACGTAACGGATTATTCCAAATCAGTATGTGATTTTTTTCAGTATATCGGCAGATTCTACTTAGTTTTTTTTAACAAACAGTCTGTCCTTATATTCTGTTAGTAGATTCTGTTATATTTCTGCTGGCATTTTATTGAGAAATTTATAGTAGACACTTTCAAAATCTGCTCTCGACAGATTTGGCTGTAGTAGTTTATATCTTCTATATTTTTTTCGTTATATTTTTGTATAACTCATTTTATTCTGCCTGATTAGATCCTCGATCAGAAGAAATTCCATAGTATTATCAAGATCAAGACGATAGGATCGACCTACATGGCAGCTTCGGGAATATCCGAGGTGCAATCGGTGCAATCGGAGGATGCTCCTCGATGGAGCCACCTCGTCACTCTTGTGGAGTTCGCTCTGGAGCTTAAGAAAGCCCTGTCAAGCATCAACGAGCAGAGTTTTAATCACTTCGTTTTGAAAATGGGCATTAATCATGGACCGGTGACTGCTGGCGTCATCGGGGCGCGGAAACCTCACTACGATATTTGGGGCAACACCGTCAATGTCGCGTCGAGGATGGAGAGCACGGGGAAAGTCGGCTGCTTTCAGGTATCGATGAAAGATGTATTAACAACGGCTTCTAAATATTTTAGTGCATTTCTCTCACTGAGAGAAAAATGTACTAAATTTTAATTAATATTTATTTAAAAAGTGCTAATTGAACATTTATTAAATATAAACATATATATGTATTTATTTCATTTATTTAGTACAAGAACCATTAATTTGATTTAACTGTTATTATTTTTTATTTAGCAAATATTTGTTTTTCGCAAATAAATGATATATTAGTACTATTTGAGAGAGAGAGAGAGAGAGAGAGAGAGAGAGAGAGAGAGAGAGAGAGAACAATTAAAATTTATTAATTTTTCTCAGTGAGATACATAATATCTCCTTACATAGTTGTCTCCTTTATAGTTGTGACCACTATATATTTTTTTATTAAATTTAGATAATCGTATTAAGTACAAATAAATTTAGATAAAAAACTTAAGTTAAAAATATAATTTGCAGGTCACCGACGAGACACGAAAGATACTGGAGCCGTTCGGTTTCGGCTTTGAGCAACGAGGTCTCGTTTTCGTTAAGGGCAAGGGTCAGCTCTTAACGCATTATCTTGTCTCCAAAGATGGCGTCTTTCTCGATCTTGACAGCGATCTCCCTGTTGAACCTACCCACCCGATAATCTATCAGTAATATACTTCGAAGGCTCTAACTCGAACGAGAAACAATCTTTCACCGGGGATATAAATCCAGTTGTTCGAAAAGAACACATTACGATTTTTCTCGGTAGGTATCGGGCTGGACGTTCAGAGGGAACTGGACGTCCAACTTGATAGCTTCCGGGAGCTGATGAATCACGAATCGTAAATTAGATGACGTCTTTGTACACCGAACGGATTTTTTTCTCAAGGACGTTCGGCAAACTAAATGTGTATTGTCGTAGAGAACTCTCTAAATGTTAGGATCCTCGTGTCTCAAAAGAGAGAGATGGCACGCGGAAGGAAGGACGAGGAGGAATTGGAGAGGGGCGGAATCGTTCGCGACTGTCCTCAAGTGTCATCACACGTCGCCATATCATCATCTATCATCCGTCATTGATTATCGCGATGGGAGAAGTTTGCACACAGCTGCCGCCGACTATTCATTGTCACACGTTCGCAAGCGCATACGCACGCACGCACGCACGTACGCACGTATGCACCTATGCACACACGGGGGCGTGCGCACGTGTTTTACGAACGGTGAGGGTGCGTTGAACTCGTACAGGGTATATTTGAAATAAAAAAAAAACAAGTAATAGATTTAGAAAACACGCAGGTTTGAAAACGCAAGTGAAATGATATTTTGATGTCGCTGTGTAAATAGCAATAGATCCGTATAGGGAGGAGAACACAGATGTAATATCGTTAACAGAGGTGTAATATAGTAATACACATGGAATGCCGCGGCCATTTCGAGAGAAATCTGAATAACTACTAACGTAGTGGTAATTCACTTCGTGTGTGGTAAGTATTAATAGCGAATTTGGTCATTTGCATTACATAGATTCGTACATACTAAAAGCTGCTGTACACAAATATCTTGTATTTATGGTATGCAAGAAACATTTTGTAATTATATTAAAACCGGTTCGTCAAGTCCTTGTCAAGGTGTCGTGTTAAATTTTTGACATACATCAAGTGTTAACATAATGTGATTACATACGTTATTTGAATATTTTGTGTTAAAGTATTCGACATTTCTTGGTGTCAAAATGACACAATTTATGAGTAAATAAATAAATAATAAAAATATATTTTAAATTCTAAGATAAATGAATAAAATACGTATTAATTTAAGATTTCAAATGTTAACTTTATGGAAAAAATACATTTCCATGATTTGCTTACAAATTACAATCGGTGTTACATTTTTTGTGTTACATAAATTTTTTTATGTAATGTTTGTATTACTGTCTAACATATTTATCTTATGTTAAATTAACACAAATTTTCTGACATAAAATTAGTAAAATTAAATATAAAAACATAAATATTTTAAATTATTAATTATCCAATAATAATATTGACATATGTTGTTATTTAACAGAATATATATTATTTCATTATCAAACTTGATTATATTATATTATTCAATTTACATAAAGCAGCTTTTAATGTTTACTAATATAATGTAGTACAAGCGATCGAATTCTTCATTATATTCTAGAGCTAAACTTCTTTCTCTAAGATGTGCATTGATCAGACGCGAAAGCTGCGAGAAACAATTACTGAATCCTGTCGTGAATTCGGTATCCCATTGGTAACAGAACTTGGTATGAGCAATAATAAAGAATTATCACTCATAGCTTGAGATAGTTCAATTTCCGTGTCTGATCTACACACAACTCGAAATGAAACTTTCGAGCTACGATTTCGTCGCCAACATGCGAGGAGATAAAGAGAATCTTCAGAAAGCGGACGAGAAAGATCGAGGGGGTAACCACTTAATGTAATCGTGGGACAGAGTCCTCGAAATCATTATAAAATTCATATGAAATCTCTATGTATAATCCGATAATTACATATGCAATCATGAGAGATCATTATATAATATTAAATAAAATCGTATATTTTATCAAATGACTTTACATGCAGTGAAAAAAATTATTTGTAATTAGACAAAATCATATAAAATCAAATGAAATCACGTAATCAGTGGGGCAATATTTTAATTAGTGGTTACCCCCTCGAGAAAGATATTGGCAGAGGCACGAAGTTCTGTTCTCGCGTCACCATTTCCGGTTATCAGTGACGTTTCATACATGGCATATAATTTTATTATCGTTTATTCCATTGCAAATCAACGATCTAAGCGCGGGCGACGTCTTTTTAGGAGTATTAGAGAACTGTATTCTCTCCCGGATACGCACGTCATCTGTAGAGAGCACACGAGATACACGTACATCGGAGACAGTATATATATCTATTATATTATGTCTATATAACGGCGGTACTTGACAAAACGAAAATATAAAAGCACTAGGGAACTATAAATGTGCGCGGTATAAAAATGCAAGAAAAAAAAAAACGAACATTGTCGATACGGTAGCAATTTATTTTTCTACAGTCGCCGAGAATTTATCACAGACCAAGATGACTCGGATATCGTGCGTAACGCACACACGAGGAAATTTTCTACTGACTCTTTCGTTACGTACGACGGCATAAATTTCAGCACAAAAGAGAAAACGTCTCCCCTCGCGCGTAAGAGTAATTTGTACTCCATTCGCTCTTCGATGAGATTCACGTGACAATTCGAGTAAGCTACAACGTAATTCGCGGCCGCGTTGAATGTAACGAGAGAGTTGCGGGAGAAAGAGCATCGAGAGAGAATGAGAGAGTGGGTATGAAAGCGATGTGAGATTGAATGGGAGTGCGAAAACAAGTAGGTATCGGCCTAAACACAAGTGAAGTTAAGCAAAAAAAAAATGGTTCTCCCCATTTGGAGAGAGAAGAGAGAGGAGCGATGTACTTCCAGAATCGTTCCACGAATCGCGTACTTCCATTTCCGGCCGACTTCTCGCCCGCACAATCATGCATATTACGCGACAAACACCCCCCCAACAGCGCAGAATTTGTTGCAACGTAATATTGCTGCAAGTTCTGTGTTGTTGGAGACGCGACATAAACGTGTACACGCGGAGACGCATCGATTGACACGTTATTGTACACACGCGTACGTAGATCGAAGAGATATCTTGTAAGATAGCAATAAATGGACTCTTTCGCGTAAATATGCTATATTTCCATGGGTTGATAGGCAGGGAATGTGGATGGATCGACGTGTGACGTAAATCTATAAAGAGTTGATTAATTAAGAGGAATTAATAGAAATTTACTTTGTAACTTTTTAATTATTAATCCTTGAGATTGGAGAACTTTATGAAAATATCTTTTATTTTCCTTCATTTCTTTGTTAGAAGGAATGCTGTTGTTTCATGAAAAATGAAAGATAATTCAAAAGCTTTTAATTTCTGATATCAAAAATTTCAGAAGAGATTCTACCTTGCAGATTGAATTTCTATTAATTTCTTTTGATCTGTTTATTTTTTTTGCGGATGATGTAGGACTCGCAAACACATTCCGCGTGTAATCATGTAATAGTCATGTAAGGAATATATCACTGTTGATATGTTAGCACTTTAAATGTGACGGAGTAAGTTCGGAACAAACGAGAAGAAAAACTTGTAAAACTTTCGACTTTCTAGCGCGGCACGCGCAGCTGCACGCGAAAATCCGAGGGTGACATGTAAAACTACGCGAGAAACCCCACTCCTGCGTCAGCGAGATAATAAATGGCGTCTTTGCCTACGAGAAAAAAAAATGGTATTATCTTCTTTTTCCAAACAGATGTTCACGTCATCTTCAAGATTTATTCATCAAGAAAGATCCGAAAGATCATTATTTATTTTTCATTTTTATTATTCGCGTACGGAATCTAAGAACTCTTGGTTGATGGTTTCTTAAAACTTATGCCTGTTTCGAGATGCCTGGACATTTATCTTAATGTTGAAAAGGACAAAACGTGACTAACGAGATCTTGATAATGAAACTACAAAGACAGCGTACAAAAATAAGATGAGCTTTAAATTTATGTTAATTATATTCTATTGTATATTCATATTTTTTATGTCTATTATTCTGTTAACATGTAGTCTTTTTCATAGTTTTTTGCAATAAATTAAAATTAAATTAAATTAAATATCAAAGGATTGCTTATTGTTTAATGAGCGTTCGCTTCGCAATTTATTACGAAATCAAAAAATAAATAAAAAAATTTTAAAGGCAAATAACAGTCAACGCAATGAAGTTGGTGCGCAATTAGATAAAATTTTGTTTCATATAAATTCATATAAAAAATTAAATTAATTATGTGATTTATAATTTTTCTATTTTTTTAATGTCAATTTCTACAGTACAAAATTTTATTTAATCGTGTACCAACTTTAGCGCATTGACTCTTATTTGCCCTTAGTATCTTTAATTATTATTGTTCCCACATTAAGATCTATCTTATTATTATTTATTTCAAGAAATAAAGTAACAATCGCAAATTTTTTTTCTATTGTTATATATAAAATATGTGAACAAGTCTGAAATTTTTTTGGCATCTTAGAGCAGAACTTTGTCATCTTTCAATTCAACTCTTTCGCAATTGGTTCGAAATCAAATCTATCTATTAAATGTCTCTAGGATTAAATCAATTAAAAACGACAGGAGTAGCAAGTGTTACTATTAAAAACAACGTTAATTATCTTTATAAATAAATTTTGAATTAGAACTTTGTGAGCTTTATGCAAGAGAGTAATATGAAATTAATAAAAGAACATGATTTGATTGCCTACGGTCTTGAAGCTTAAAAACGAATTCCTGTAATTTCCGTTTGCTTGTAATTATAAAATTGTTAATGTTACGCCAAGTTTAAAAAAAATTGAATTGCAAGAACAAAGGTAAAATTAAAGTGCTAGCCGTCAGCTGGTAATTTTGTAGCTCTTTTATTTTCTCCTCTTTCATTTTGCTGGAAGAAAGAAAAGTAATTTACCGCGAAATGGGACGATCGAAAGGAAGTAGTTACAACGTTTACAAGCAGTATATATTTAGCGTAGACGGCTAGAATCAGGAAACGTTTTGGTACGATCATGAATACATATTGGCACGATTAAATTCAACGCGCAACAATTTTATATCGAATCGACCCATTCTCGCGGTTCATATATCGGCCGATGCTGCGACAAGAGATGGGAGAGGATCTCTGAACAGAACAGTAAGTTACATAAGTAAGGAAACATACCGCCATTCAAAAATCTGCGAATGTCATTCTACGTAAAACTCAATGCGAACGTTTGTTTCACATTCAATCTGCACACTTTACATTTTTGATTTAATCCTCTCAATCATTCCTTAATTACGGTATTTATCTAGACACACAAAGAAGATAAACTTCATGAAATTGAAATATTCCAATTTTTCACATTTAATTTTATTATCGTTGCACGAAGTCGATGATATCGTTACAATGGAAAAAAAAACAGTATAATTTAGGTCAGCTTTTTTTCCAGCTGCCCTTTTCACATTCTCGCTTCTCTTTTTCTATATTTTTTTCCCTTTCGTGATAAACATGGCTTACGCTTGTTTCCCATATATGCCAAATACGCAGCTGAAAAAAAATGGTCTTACCTACTCTTCAAATATAAGCATTTGAAAACGTTTTAGAATTCTCATATTATATCGCAAAACTCTGAGACATAAATTGAAAAAATAGAAAAAAATTTTACGATTGATATAAATTCTAGTACAAGAGAAACACGCGGGAAATTCTTGGAAAAATATAGTTCTATTTATCTTCTCTTTAAATGGTATTTGAAAATGTGCTGTTTTACAATTCTCGCATTATGTGAAACTTTCAAATTACGCAGATTAAAAAAATAGAAACTGAAATTTCACAGTCTATAAAAATTCTAGTATAAGAGAAACACAATTTTTGTTTGAAAAAAATTTACATTCTTCCTAAATGAAATTTAGAAATGCTGTTTAAAAAAAATGTTTCTCGTATTGTGTTGCAAAACTGTGAGTCAATAGAGATTAAAAAAATAAAACAAATCAAAAAATTTCACAATCGATATAAATTCTAGTACAAGAGAAATGGTTCTATTTATCTTCTCTTCAAATATAGCATTTAAAACATACGTTTTAAAATTCTTATATTGTGTCGGAAAACTTTTAAGTATCTTTTTAAGTATCGTAGATTTAAAAAATAGAAATAAAATTTTAAAATGGACATAAATTCTAATACAAAAAAAGAAACGTGCGGAAATTTTTTAATAAAAAAAAGAAAAGCAACTTATTTATCTTCTCTTCACATAGCATTTAAAAATGTGCTGTTTTAGAATTCTTATATCCTGTCGCAAAACTTTGAGATACATAGCAGATTAAAAGAATTGAAATCAAATTTTCATAGATGATAAAAATTTTAGTGAGAGAGAAACGCGATTTCTTTATAAATAGATTTCAAAACAGCATAATGTCTTGTAGAATTGTAAAATAGAATAGTGATGTGAAGACTCTCACTAATTTCGGTTTTGTTTAATGAGCACGAAAAACATTACCGCGAGATTCATTTTGAGTATGTCATCGCGTATACAAGGGAAGAGTAAAGAATTTGTTTTCCTTACATATATCGTAGTGCAACACGTTAGCGTTACATATAAGTATATAACGTACAATGCGATAGTTAAAAAAAGTGGAGAGCGGTAGTTCCGCTATATATATCGTAACGCGTTTTGGATTATTTTTAGAAATTTCGTTGCTTCGTACAGAGCACAACATCGAAGTAAAGAAGATACGCCTCTGTAACGATCATAAATATATACAATATATATAATTGTGTGTATATATATGTATTTATATATTTATTATATTTTATTATACATAAAACAAACGACTCTCTCTAGGCTGTACGAAACAAGCTCAAGGATGTCTGTTAGAGCTTTCGCATGCTGGAAACGGAATCGAAATCGACTTTAAGATCTAGCAAAAATAAATTACCCTTTAGAATATTCTTTAATGAGAAGGTATATAACAAGCGAGTCGAGTTTATTTTTACTTACTGACGTAACGATCAATATGAGATTTTATAAAAATACACGATAGCCTTAACGTTGATCGACTGGCATGAAAACTATTCAATGTTGCATCGGATTTCGATTCGATTTCAAGCCTCGACCGTGTTTTAGACGAAGCATAGACGATAAGCTGCCTTCGAATTAATTTTGTATCGCCGGAAGCTGCTTAGTTTATCGTGGTGTGCTCGTCATTTTCGGCCGGAAGTCAAAGTACCACCGAGTCGTATTTTAACATTATAATTTAATTTGCCGGGAACGAGCGCTTCCCGGCCGATTGTCACGGATAGAAGTTTTGTGTAAAGCACTTGGACAGTTGTTAGAGGTTTCCAAAAAATTCGCGAAATTATGCCTTCGCATGCGGCGTCCGTGTGAGATGGCGACTCTGCGCGCGGACAAGGCACTGCAAAGCAACGTAGATATTAGATAGGAAATTTTGGTATATTAATAAGATAACAATTAATTAAACGATTAAAAATATTCTAGCGTGGTCAAAAGATTATTCCATGTTCTAAACAAATTACGTTCGCGCATCTCAATCGAAGCTTTTCTTTCAGATTATATAATGCATTTATATAGATCGAATCTGTCCAGAGCGAACGTTCGACGTATAAAGAAAAAAAAACGCGCTGAGAATTATCTAAGGAAGATTCTATTGTTTCAAAAATTCAAAGATATAATCCCAAAAATATGACTATTGTTTCATTTCCGATCGTTTAATTTTGACTTTCACTTTGAAACCCAAGAATCTGCATTTAAATTGCGATTAAGCCTCTAGAGCTGACGTCAAAATCTGTACAGTGTTATTGAAGTTTCTAAGAAAATTAATTTATATTTTAGCATCAAGGGCTGTCTACAATTATGCATTTTTACTTTCTCCATCTGCAATCTGGATCTTTTTTGATCAACCCAAATTTTTTTACTGTTCTATATAGACTTTCAAAAAATCTGGAAAAATTTAGAATTACTTAAATTATTAATTACTTTAAAAAATTTTTAATTACTTAAATTTAGAATTACTTTAGAATTACTTTTCAACATTTCTATTACATCAATAAATAGTTTTTTAACTTAAATATTAAAATGTTTATTTAATAACATTGAAATTTGAGCAAAATTAAGGATGAAATTTGAGAATGAAATTTTCTTGTATCAAAAAATGCCCAGATTGCAGACGAAAAGTTAAGGGCACTAAAAATTACTTTTTAACCAAAATGATATAACTCGTATAAAAAGAAATAAATGCTAAATATATTTTAATAAAAATAATTCAAATTTGTAGATGCATAAAGAAAATTGAATTGTTTGACATTTTTGACGAAGAGATTTATAGTTGAATAGTTCCAATAGACCTACCGCCAACTTTGGAGGATTAAAACCACGATTGAAGTTTCGAGCGTTCTCTCGATCGCATAAAGCGCGCCCCATTTGAAACGTTACCACGCGGAATAGACAGTTCAACGAATGACTCGACCCACAATTGTTCTCTCCTCGTCGTACAACTGTAATCCGACTTATATTGACCGAGACTCGTCCCAGTTATTGCCTATCAACCGGCACGGTAAAACTCGCTGAAGAACATTTTAATGAGTTTCCCGCGACTCTTGAAGTATCGTGGAAAGCGACGTGGAAATATTTTCTTCAACGATACCGCAGCTCAGAGCACAAGTTTGCGTTCGTTACTTTGGATCGAGTACACTCATCGGTATGTAAAATCTTCTTTGTTGATTCCCACGTACAACTATTTTTCAAGAAATAAACCGGCTAAATATTCTTGTAGGAAATATGCATTCTGTAGTTCTTCTTAAACTTTCTCATTTTACATGTTTTTCATATCGAAACTTTTTATCGACATCATATTATTTATGCATATTCGTAATATGTAATTATTATACGTATATATATATGTATACAATTTGATTCACATATTTCTTATCAATTTGACGGATTGTCAAATCGATAACGTTATAACATGCCTTTCATTATCAATCTCGCGTTTCTTCTCATGACAGCGTTGTCTTCGCTGCAACTTTACGTTAAGTACGTAAATACACATATGATTACACGATAAAGAGTACGATCAACTTGATATTACAAATGCTTTAAAGAATTCTTTCATTAGTCAATTAATGAAATTCCCTCTTCTGATTGGTCAATCAAACGTTTCGAAGCATTTGTAATGAGACCGTACCCAAAGACAATAAGATATCGTATAAAATCTTATTACAACCTGACTGATTACTCCAAATTGAGTCATGTATCGCAGTCGTCCCATTCATCTCCCATTCACACATCAATCTCGGCAATGAAAGACCAACGAATGCTTAGTTGAAACGTCATCTTAGACATGGACTGTATCTCCTGTGTCCTGTGTCTCCTTCATCGCTTGTCAATTCTTCTTGCGCGGGGCGGGTTGAGATTTAGACCCTTTCTCAGGCCTCATCAGACGTCGCTGAAGAAGTCGCCGGCACCCAGACGATTGCCATCCTGCATCGATTCAGGATATCGACCAGGTGCCAGCAGCCAGCCTCACGTCTTAGCGAACTTGTAGACCACACCGAAAACCAGCACGCTCACCAGCATCAGCACCATCGCGGTCACCACTTTGGCGAAGGCGTTCAGCCCGCTCTCCGTCGGCTGCTGAGACCTCCCGCTCGGCACACTCTGCTTGGCGGCAAGTCCGCGAGCTAGAGCAGGAAAGGCCAGGCTCTGGGTGAAGGTCAACTTGTGGAGGGATTCCGACAGGGAGTACGGGCCTACGGAACCGCGGGCTGCGGCTCTCAGTAAAGCATATTCCAAATCCAGAGCATCGAACATGCTGTACCTGCTAATAAAAAAGAAATTATGGAGATCTTTTAATTATTTTATACGCCACACGCTAATTATTATTTGTTCTAATTATTTTAGTTAATTATTACTGTATATTATTTGTTAATAAAACTTATTTAGTTAATAATTATTATATACCATTTGTCTATATTATATTATTTGAAATAATATACCTATTCTTGATGCATCATCTTTAAAAGTTCAATAAAAGTATATAGCATGCTTGAAAAAAATAATAAATTAAGAATAGTGTGAGAGAGTATAGCATGTAAATTAATGATTAATAAAGAATTGCAACAAAACGTTAATAATAAAGTGTTTTTTTTTAATTATTAGAGCAAAAATTTGTAGCGCTACAAACTTCAAAATTCAAGCAGCTGTATCTTCGTTAAAAGTGAACAAATTTCAATTTAAAAAAAATTAAAAAATTGGATTTTAAAGTATAAAATCTCTATTTTCGGAAGAATAACATTTGAATTTCTGTGAGTTTGATCATTTTTACATATAGAAAACTACGAGCTGGATAAAATGGGAAATTTTCTTGTCGCTTTGTAAGGTGGTCACGTGCTCAAAAAAACTTGAGAAAATTTTCAACCTTCTAACGTGAAAACGTTCATACTTCGAGCCATTTTCAGTGAAAAAAAATGTGATCGTTATTAAGAAAAAGTAAAATAGAGCCTCTCTCTTAAATTACAGAATTAAACTTAGAATTAAAAGTTGTATTGTATCAGCTTGGTCGGAAGCGCCGAGATGGAGGTGTATATAGACATTGTCTCCAAATATCAATCATGTCAGGAGCATGATACCAATATAATTAAACCATTAAAGGACAGATAAGTCAATTTTTCAAATCTTACAGCTTTCCTTTAAGTAAGATTTATTATAGTTCCTTACCTCAAAATATGACACTATTTCAGAGCACTGTATACAGTAGTTTCTCGTCTTTTTCGTCTTTCTGCTACGGTAATGTCAATATTTAATAACGGACAAGTTTTCTAAAGATTTGTTATAAGAGATTTTGGATTTACTTTTGGAAATTCAAATTTGATAGGTACGTGTACGTTAGCAATTTAAAATTCAAAATGTTAGGTTTAATATAGAGATTTAACAGTAGAGAAAAATAAACTTTTGTGAACTAAAAACTAACAATGTTTTTAACGTGGAAAAATAATATAATCAAAAAGTATAATGCTTGAAATTCTAATAAGATTAAGACAGGTACATTACAATATACAAGCAATCAAGTACGAATAAGGTTTATTATGCGTAAGTTTTTATTTGCGAATATATGTAGTAGTCATTGTAGTAATCATCTAACAGTTAATTTTAGTATTTGGAGTCCGGAAGAACAAGTACTAGAGCAAGCATAGAAATTACAATATAAAAAATAGAACAGCCCTTATATAGTGCTGCTTTCCTGTGAAAATGATGATTATGAATTAAAAAATAATCGCACGTAAGAACAAAATTGAAAAGTCTGCAGTTATAAAATATTATTAAATTATTTTATTTTAATTTCGATCTTTAATCGCGACTCAGATATATTTATTCTTATAATAATTAAGTATTATTGTTACAATAAGGTCTGGCACAATTGGTTTTTGGGAACAATGTCTATATACGCTTTCATTTAGGCATTCTCTTATTCCGACCATGGAACAATACAACTTTTACAGCTCCTGGCAATCTAAGAGCGATTCCATCTCAGTGTTCCTAAGAGGGCATAACCAAATTTTTTCTTTGCTGGGAATAGCTCGAAACGTACGAACAAACGTTTAACGAATTATTAATGTGTAATATAAATTCAAATATATTTTATCAATAATGTACACCACATTACGGCGCTGTACTTTTATGAGTCCTTATACTATTCTTCATTTATTTTTAAAAATAAATTAATTATTCAACCTTCTTTTCTTACATCCTAAAAATCTTTATATTATTTTACATTATTTTTGTAATTGTTATATAATTAGTATATTATCTGCTTTAATTATTTATTTCATTTAACTATAGTCATACAAATTATCAAATTTTTTGGTAGACATTTTAGAATCTCTCTCACGATTTTAACGAAACCTTTGATAACGAATACGACTCCCATTATAAGTTCTTGCTTTGAAGTAAGAACTTACGACGGGAATTGTCCGCAAACAAAGATACAAGACGGAAAGTGGACTTCTATCAAGACGATCCAATGTCTTGGCCTCGTGGAAGGTTCTGCGTGCTCGCTTGTGAGATTGTAGAATTGTTACGAGCAAAAAAAGAACAAAATTAGGGCGCGGTTGATCTCAAGATTGGGGGAGAAAAGCGATTTTCTCGAGGTCCTCATAGAAAGAACCACTTGGTGTTTGTGGCAAGAACTCGTACAAGTGGCGAATAATTCTACCGGTACTTACATATACACGCGCGCGTGCGCGCATACATATACAACCGTAACGTTGATACGTCGTGACGTACCTTCCGTATATTTGCATTGTGTCAAGGTCGTTCCTTGACACGAGCCAAGACCGAGTCCGACGTCGAACGCGTATACAATAGATTATTCCTGCCATTCGGATCTCTGAGACCTTGCTTGAAACGCGCATATACGCGGCCAAGGATAAGGTCAGAAAATAGATACTCGCCGATACTTCACACCACACAAAAAGATGAGAAGAAAATTATATTTTTTGCAATAATATTTATTAAACTTATAGTCACTACTCCGAGATCCGACAATGTGGGCTAACTTTGCTCATTTATTACCTACATCGAAAATTATTAGCTGACACAACACAGAGCATTGTTGAAAAATGTTGCTGTTATATAGCTAAAATGATCTGTACTGTATGTATTAGTATTTATAATTACTTAGTACAATAATTGTGATTAAAATGTTTATAGTTGTTACAGCTATAATATTAATAATTATAATTATAGTTCTAAAAAAATATGTATATAGAGTTAGTATAAAAATGATTCTAAATTATAATATGAATATCTGCATAAAAATCGGATGTTTAATTAAAAATTATGGTTAAATGATACGGCAATTGCATTTTTTCTTTCAATGTATGAGTACAACATTGGGGGAAGTTATCACCCTTTGTTTATCGTAATAACGTAGATAGTTAAAACTGTACCGATATGTTTATTATATCTTTTATTCATTTTATGGTCATTATAGAAGAGAATTAAAGTAAATTAAAATAAAAGAATAAAAATAAAGAACAAGATCTGTTCATTGGCTAAAGATATCGGATAGAGTGAGATCTAAACATATCAAGTCAATTACCTGCTGCTACGTCTCCTGTCTTGCGAGTGCATCGACACGATCGCCGAGCTTGGCATCGATCGTAAACTGCTGGTGGTCGAACTGGAGGGACTTGGCGGCGCGGGTCGATCCTCGTGGTCCTCGTCCAAAGATGTTTTGTCCGGCGATGACGGACTTTTCACTCCCACGTTATGGTGGTTGTGATGAAGATAATGCAGCTGCAGTCGCGCGTGATCCGGATGTAGCAGGCTGGCACGACGCGATTG
Source organism: Trachymyrmex cornetzi (assembly GCF_001594075.2). NCBI lineage: Eukaryota > Metazoa > Arthropoda > Insecta > Hymenoptera > Formicidae > Trachymyrmex > Trachymyrmex cornetzi. Next base: position 4,749,295 of record NW_017296157.1, on the reverse strand, counting down.
TTGCGGTGTCATTGCCGGACTGTTGCAGGTGGCACCGCATGGCGACGGCGACGCCTTTAACGCATTTCATAAAAATTAAGGTATTTTTTTCTTGTTGTAATAAGGCAGGAATTAATTCGTGCAAAAAGTTTTTAACAAAAACATGTTCAACGCGAAAAGGATTTTGAATACTTCAAAATGTCCGTCCTCACATTGTTAAATATTAAAGGCTCAACTTCAAGCTAATTCCTTGAGTTGAATAACATTTTGTTATTTTTAACTTTCAAGTGTGTTGTAATTCTTAAAAATATTATTTTTATTTAAAAAATGTGATTAAAGAACAACACTGGTTTAATCAACTCATTTTTGTGGTTAAATTGCTTAGTTTTAAAGTAAACAGCATTCATATTAACGTATACGTTTATTGTTAATAAATAATAAAAGACCCAGAACTAATTATACACCGAGAACTGTACATCAATTTTCCATATAATTAGTGTGAGGTCCTGTGAGTCAAATTTAATACAGTTCTTGCATTAAATTATTTAACTTCATTGTTTTAATTATCTTTTACAAGTTAGGAAAGAGAGCCGTTATAATGGCGCTGAGACAGTATTTTAAGGTAAGGAATATAACGAAATAATAAATTATAACGAACCTTACTCAAGAAAAAAGTATAAAATTTTAAAAATATATCTCGTCCTCTAACGAACGTCTTAAATTAACGTCATATTGAGTAGGAGTAGTGGTGAGTTATATAGAAATGATGAAAAATAACTTAAATTGGATACGATTTCACATTATGAATTTAACAATGCAGTAAAATTTACGGCGTAAAAATGCCTTGAGAACACTTATATTTATTTAATTCACGCAAGCACAGTTGAAGAGTATTGATTTATAAGTTTATAGATTTAATAGAGAGAAAATAATATCGCGTAAAAGTCACACCTGGATGGATTCGATGCCGCTGTCGTTGACATTTTCCTGTACGTCTGGGAACACAAAAGCTGGGGCCTGTTCGGTATCGGCTCTGGGCGAGTCGCTGGGCCATACTTGAAGAAGTGGAAGTGCCCCGCGCGTTTCGTTGCAGACCTCGGCGATGACAACGCTGCTCGTTGAGCAATTCGTTGATATCCCCGTATTGAGGCACAAACCCAGCTCTCTCAGTGGCTTCTGCTGAACGACTTAATAGTTTTATAATTTTATCATAAATTCTAACAATAGAGCGTATAAAAGTCTCCGGCCAAATAGATTTTTCACGTTTTTTTTTCTAAAGTAAAGATCAAAGTAATTTTCCCTAGTTTGTATATTGTACACAGTGTACTCGTTAAATAATAGAACTAATTTTTTTCTCTTATGTTAGCAATCTTGTTGCCCGTTGCTATGTTTGACTTTGAACCTTTCCATATTCCAACTCGAACTGCGTTGCTTCAATCTGAAGTAGCAAATTACCTTTTCGCTTGCAAGTGGGATGGAAATATACTTGCACAAAAATAAAGACTTCTTTCTAAGCTTATTTTATGAAGATGAAAAAGGATAGAACTATTTACAAAAAAATCAATACCCTTTTTGAGTTTCACTTCTTTATCTGCATACCTCGTCGAATATAAAAATAGGGTAAAAGTGAAAAATAAATATATCTTCCACAAAAATTAAGATAGCAAATTTTTTCACTAATTTTATTCAAATCTAAGAAGACTTATATGTTGGTCTGCCATATTGAATATGCCATTTTAAAATTTTGACTACATATTCGTAATGGGCGAATTATTATTATTAGATGCTAATTATTCCTAGAAAGAAGTCAGGCACGAAAGAAGTGAAGTGTTAATAACTTCCTGTGTTGCTTGTGTAATAAAAATGGAATCACGTAATCTCGCGTACAGTGATATACCACCTTTTTTGTGTTTGCAACGCAAAGCTTCAACAAATCTTTTTTGCCATAATATTGTTACAAAATTTTACAAAAAAGACTGCATACCGCTGTATAATATACGGTTCCATTTTTGTTATAAGCAACACAAAGACGTCTTAATATTTTAAGCTGCTTCTCTAACTGAAACAACACAGAGTGCCAATTAGAATTAGAGTAGAGAAAAGACCAAGGACAAACGTGGTCAGTGGTTACAAGTTGGAGGGTTGCTAATATAAGAGAAAAAAATCCATCTCATTACTTAATGGGCATACTAGCTGTGTATATAATGTATGCCATTTAAAGAAAATTATATAAGAAATAAACGTATTTATACAATACAATACTAATTAAAGTTAAATCAATATAATACTAACAAAAAATTGTCTTTGTTTTTAAAAGAAGACATGAAAAATCCATTTGGCCGGAGACTTTTACATATCAATGCATATTTTTTTGGAAGGAATCTTATCTTTTTTTTCTGTTCTTCGCAAAGGTTCTTCAAACTTGTTGGAAGACGTGTCGGAATAAAATGCACTTTGAAAATGCTCATTAGAATATCTTGAATACAAATAATAAAAAGGAAACAAGATTTTAATTTCATTGTTTGCGGCATGCACTTAGAACTGTATTGACTTTGAAATATTATGAGGCTCGCGTATCGCGCGACACGAGAACGCGAGAACGCGAGAACGCCTTGCGACTTTTAGCTGCTCGATGACTCTCGATAATAAATATCGCCGCTAGAAACTTCGTAATGTCGCCGTAGCACGAGACAAACATTTTCTGCGTTCGCGCCACATAAAAGGCCGGTCCTTCACGGCTGGGTATTAGCATGTGAAATATTGAAAAGAAATATTTTTAGCCATGGTCGCGTTTCAAGAGCAGATTAATCGATGCGATACTCAGTTGTTTCGCTACCGCGAGCTTTACTTCCATCCTAATGACGTTTTAAAAAGAGTAATAAAAGTAACAGAGAGAATCTCTCTCGCGTGTACGACTTGTTTATCAAGATGGAAGAATACCTTGATGCACCTGACGCGATGAAAACATCAATTCTCAGTTTATGTCATCGTATAACAGAGCACAGATTTTCACGGATTGTTATTGCAAAATTGTGATAAATTGAAACTTCCGCACGATACGCTATTCTGAGAACATTCGTCACGAAATATCGTGCACATGCCTGCTTATCGTTCAGTCGTAATCGAACAAAATATCTTTGAGGTCATATCAGAGATACGATTACATTAATTTTCGTAATATATACATCTGACTAATTATAGTTAAGAGTTTGATGAATTTTGAAAAATACCATCACTTTTATAAAATTAATTATTAATGTAAAAATTTGAAAAAAAATGTTACAATTCCCTAACTTAAAAGTAATAACAGAGGTAAAAGGGCTCGAGGGAATAAATGCTGTTCAAGGTGCGCAAATTGTTCAAAAATATCTATCAATATATTCAAATTAAGTTTATTAAAGAGATCGTAGAACAATAAATTCGTTTCGGTTAGTTTTTTAACCTTCTTCAGCGTCAAAAATATACGCAAAAGAGTTACATAATTAATATTGCTTGTTGTCTACGCATACAAAATTAGAAAATGTAAATCTATTCTTTGCAGTCTCCAGGCCAAACTAAGTTCTCTGTCGAGAATACATTCTCCCATGCCAAACGTACGAATTTATTATTGTTTTAACGATTATGTTTGTTGTACGGTCTCTTCAATAAATTTAATTTGAATATTGAAAGATATTCTTGAACAATTTGCATACCTTGAACAGCGCTTATTCCCTCGAGTCCTTTTATCGCTGTTATTAATTATTAATGTGTTTTTATGAAATCGTATTTAACATGTCATGTTAATGAATTGTTAAAAGTTTTACACTAAAAGACAAATTTTTCATATATAATTATAATTGCATGATAAAACATATTTAGTTATTTCTATACGTTTACAGTCGTTATCTGTCGATAATCATGTATATTTTTTGGTATATAAAGTAAATTTACACATCAGTTAGTGGACAGTTAGTGGCCTAATTATTGAACAAAATGACAAAAATTTTAAATATTAAGCTTTTAATAAAATGTATAATTGTAAATAAATTCGTAAACAACGAATGTATTTAGAATGTAATTATATAGGATGTAATTTATTTAAATGTAACTATTAACAGCTTTCTATAAGATTATGTTTATTTATGAGATGCTTACTTATCATCAAGAATAAAAATTGCTTGTCAATAATATTAAATTGCTTGTGATATTACCACTTTAGTTTCGGTTTAAGATTGTGTTTTAAATAATCGACGCACAGTTGCTTGAATCGGAAATTATATAAATTCACAAGAAATATTATTAGGCACAAAAGAGTTGTCTTAATCAAATATAGCGTTTTTCACTTGTGTGAATTTATTGAAAATCGTGCATATCAAAGCTTAATATTTAAAATTTTTGTCATTTCGTTCAATAATTGGGTCATGTCTATTAATTGATACACTAATTGGTTTACTTTATAGAACTATATAAATATAATAATTATAATAATAATTATTATTAAGTCGTTTTCTCTGAAACAACTGTATATTCCTTTTTGTATATAGAACTATAAATATAATTATTATTACTAATATTTAGCAGTAATAACTATAAAAATATTTTACCATGCAGTTATAATCATAAATGGCAAAAACTTTTCCTCTCAATATATGAATATATCAAGAGACAGTAGCATCAAGTATATTTTTCGTAAGGTATATTCATTTATATGAACGAAGCAAATTCGTTACGTCGTTTTCTTAGGAGAAAGGGAAGGTTTTTTTAAAAATAAACTATTATTGTTTCTAAATAAGTCGATGTTATCAAAAGATGCATATATTGGACGAAAATATAGATTTCTCCGATAATATGCGACTATTGAAGAATATCGGATTCTTTATTTTTTCGAAATTCGAGCTTTTATCTCTGTGATTATATTTAGTTATCATTATTCTTTTATTGATACAATCTGAATGAAACTTGGATTTCGAATAACATCATTATGTAAACGGAAGAAACAGAAATAATATGTTTTTAAATCATGAACCATGAAAATACATAGTTTCAATTGCTGAACGATACCGATCTGATTTTATCGTCCAATTTAACGTGAATACATTTTTACATTGATTATGAATCAGAATTGAAAAGTCTGCGTTATCGTTATGCCACGTCATTATCAGCCAAAATAAAATGTAAAGCGCAATCTGAACTGTCATCTTCATAACTTCTCAATGAGTTATTATTCCTACCCTTACTCGTGCCTCACCTTCGGCCTTTTCGCGCCGGAGCATATTCGTCGCAAGGGCTCTCTCTTCGTCGATCGAGCGATCTTGATTTTTATTAAACCTGCGACGACGTGTTGTGTGCGGACAACGCGATGGATAATAATACATGGTTTAAAGTTCAAAATGTCTCGCACGTCTCGTCGCGCGAGAATCGCATTCACGCAGGCTGGCGCGCGTCCATCTACAGGGCGCAATCGGGGGATAAACGGCTCGCTGGTTTCCGGTGCGGCGAGCTTGCAAAGGTCGCTTCGATGTACAAAAAAGCGTCGAGAAAAAGGCGACAGGCCGCAGAAGCAATGCGAAACGAATCGATAAAACGCGAGCGCGAGGAAGTGCGGCTGTTGAAAAAATGCGTAGCATATTCCGAAATCTGAATCTGCTTCTCCCTCTTTCTAATTCTATATATAATCGTTTCCTGCAAAATATTTTTACTATAAAGAATAGTAAAGGAGAAGGTATATTACGGTCCCTCCATTTATATTTTATACAATAACTTTATTAATAATCGAGATTTAAAATTAAAGCTTGAGTATATTAGTCAAAGCGTTGTTCAATCGATTCTAGACTCAAAATTATGAAATATTTATTACTCAAGACATTATCAATTTTCTTTCAACGTAATTTAAGTATAATTATTATATTAATAATGTACTGTCTCATTGTTAGTCAATTATTACATAAAATTATTCTGGTAGGTTTATATATATCAGCAGCTTTACTGGTGGCTGAAGCCTCACCATTTGTGTATTCACACGCTTTCACATTCAACGTAATTTCATGAGTACATATTAAATTAAATTAAACTGAATGAAATTAAATTATTTATAAAAATATGGCGATACTGCGTAATATTAAAAGGCATGGTAATGTGAACCCCTAATAAAAATAAATTAAAAAAATTAATTTTGTTTAAAAGAAAACAATATTTGGTTACATTCATAAATAATCATGAAAATTTGGTATCTAATAGCGGAAATATTAAGAATAGGGACCATTATATCTATAAGGACCATATAATTTCACTATCTCCTTTATATTTCGAGTATTTTTTCTATCGTGCAATAAAAGAACCGATTCAAGTCCTTCGGGGGTAAAGCCAAAGGTTGACTAAAGAAGAATATAAAACAGATCGATAACGTGCGAGCAGGAAGTGTGTGACGATGTTACGAAGGGTCGTACCCGAAATATATGTATATCGAGAAATCAAAACACGAAGCTCATAATGATTGTTCCATGACAGGCGAGGAAAGAAAAAAAAACAGTCGCAAATGAAATGAAAATATTGAAAGCGTGTCGTATGTCCATCCGATGTCTTTGCATTTTCTCCTCTTGACTCTTCCATTCCACGCCATTATCTACTTAATGTTTGCACTGACAAGCAAAACCCATTACACATTTTTTTACAGTTTTGCGGAATGATTTCGAATCACACTAAAAGTCATAGAGAGAGGAATGTACGGTGTTTAAATCAATAATGCAAAGTTTGTTTTTAAAATACGAATCCATTTCCGCCATAATAAAAAGTTGGCTCATCGCAAATGCGATTTCTTTTCGATAGTAGAGGTCATTTGCCAAGCAATAAAAAGAGTTAACTCAATTAAGAGTTAACTCAGAAAAAATATTATTTGTTTATCCTCCTTTTTTTGGAGAGAAACTCCCAGAATTTGCGTCGCTCGCTACAATCGTGATCAATTCAGGCCGCAAGAAACGCAGGACAAATAATCGAACGTTACTTTGCATCCGTCATACTCGAACGCAATTTGCGTGTCAGATGTGTAAACGTTTTTCCATTATCTTTTTTCTTACGAGACTTCCGCCAAATGGAAGCTGCGAACTTGGCGGCAGTCCAAATTGACCAGTGGAAAACCACGCGAAAGAGCGCGCGAAAGATTGTACGCGCGAGGAACAACTACGAGAGTATGCTGAAAGCTCTTCCTTTCATCTTCGACTTCAATTAACTCGAAATCGACGAAAAGTCGAAAGGTTTGCAATTGAGAGCATACGTCGCGGATCCGGCGGAATGGGCGTAGCCCGCTTGAGATTTGACAAATTTTTACGTTCAAACAAATCTTGCAAACAGAAGTTATCAAACTTCAAGAGTCACTCCACGAGTCAAACAATTTCGCAGAAAGTTAAAGCAAATTGTGTCGTGCTTCTTGTGTCGGGAAACTCCGCTGCACAATTCTCGTAATGAATTTTCCCCGAATCTATTTAATCTAAGAGCCATGAAACGCAAGAATAAAAATATCGTACACCACATGCTACGGGCGAACCACACAATTCTGCCAAGATCAACAAGCCGTATAAAGTTATAAAATATAACTTTAAAATACAATAAAATTATCAAGCTAAAATAAATTATATTTATTCTTTTTAATATTTTTTAAATATTTGTATTGAAGTCGAAGATTTAACTCCATTGTGGTAATTATATAATAAATGATTAGGTAGGATCAATCTGTCAGAAATTCATGAGATTGTGAGACGATAAGTTTACTCTGTTTGGAAATGTCGCCATCTGAAACTTTCATTCCTCCATATTTTATGACATTCGCCATATTTTATGACTCCCATGATTTATGATACTCTTGTAAAAATGTTGTGTCCCTCGTGTGCATATGTATGTCAGTTTTCGTGGATAGGTTTAAATAGCGATCCCATACTTTGCCTTGCCTATTCAATCGAACGTTCTACGTGGGGAGGAAGCTAATACAATTTTAATGTAGTATATTCCTTTGTGAGATTCCGCCTAAGGTTCGAAAGGTCATTAGAAATGAATTACAAGGATAGCTAATCGATTGGAAACACAAAAGGGTGACTATTAATAATACCGTACCGGAGTACCGATTCATTTAAATGCATAAAGAGACATGTGCTTGTTCGTGACCATGACTGTAAGATCTCGTCTTCTTGCTTGGCCTTGGCACGCGTCGGCGGTCGATGAGGGCAAGAAAAAAGGCGTGGAGATCGTTTTCCTGGCATGCTGCCTGTCTCGACTGAATGAAAAGACTTTTGCTCGGAACCATTAAACTTTCTGATGTTTTTCACACACGTTATCGCATATGAAAATAGTTTCGAGAAACAGACTGGACTTATGATCTCGCGAGCTTTGACATATTCAGCCTGCCTAACTATTTAATTATCATAATGGAGTTAAATCTCCAACTTCAACATAGATATTTTATGAAATATTAGATGTAATAAATATAATTTATTTTAGTCTCATATAATTTCGCTATATTTTATAATTTTACACAGCCTGTTGATTACGAAATTTAAAAAATGGGAGAATGAAAAAACTCGACAAAAGCGCTGTTAAGTAATATAAAATAAAATGGTACGTCAAAGGAAGAATTTCTCATACAAAATATAAAACCGTCTACCGTGTGTTTGTTACATTAACCTTTCGAATTCCTCTAGTTTTAGAGTGCAGAATGCTGCTTGTAAACTGAATTCAACAAGTTTTCGTAGCAGTCACATCTCAGTGTAATCTAATTCAATGTTGTAAAATTTATTTCAGAAATATATAGAAGTGATAAAGGGACGGAATTCAGCGAGATAAGTTTATTTTGCAAAACGCACAGTTACTTTAAAAATTGCAAAAAATTATATAAATACAAAGACAATGGATTTGCAAAAAATATACAGATATATAAAAAAAATATTTAAATATATTCCGTTTATTTTAGCAACAAAGTTATTGGTTCATTTCCTGTGATACCAAATGTTTGCGTTGAAATAACTACGGTTTACCGATCGCTTAGGACATTCTCCTCGACCCACCTGTATGCTTCTTGCACAGTTGACTTTCGATAAGGAACACGACGGATTCTCCAACAAGAACCGATTGACAATTTAATTTCGACGTTTAAGGACGGCATTTCTATATTATGTCAATGTAGATTAACTTCAACTCTCGGTTTAATTTATTCCCTATTTTTCTTTAATTATTAAAATTTAAAGAAAATAAAAAATAAGTATAACCGAGAGTTAAATTCAGATAAAACACAGACTCGTAATTAAATAGAAATGATATCATAGGACATCATCATGACGTCATTTCATACTTAAGTGATAAATTTATAAATGACAAATAAAGTCATGATGATGTCATTATGATATTATTCCGATTTCTGTCTACTTGGAAAGTTAATCTAAACTGATAGAAATGGGCATAAATAACACTGGGAGCAATTTATATACAGACCAATCCTACAGAATATTACGTGACAACATCATGAAATAATTTTAAATATCGATCACACAAAGAATCAGATCACTCCTTTCAACAGCGCTTAATAATCAGTTTGATCGATAGACCGAGGAACTCATTTACATTTATACTCCACCTTTAAAAATCATTTTCCGTAAATTATAATCGTGTCAAAATGAAATCGAGAGAAGGGATCAACGAACGCGTGCGAGGGTTTGCGTATCCACTTGAAGGAACGGGGCGCGCGGCGCGTCGGCCGTCGACGGCAGGGAGGATCCTACCTGCATGCTCCTGATCGCATGCCAGAAGATCCCGGCACGATCCTCCGAGGCGTCCGTTTACGTGGTCCAGGATTACGACTGGTACTTTGTCGGCACGCTCGATCTCTTCGGGGTTCGAAGTGCGACTGGATCCGGCCGCGCGTGCGGCAGGACCGTGTGCTTCGCCCCGCGGGGATTGCCACAGGAAGGGGTAGAAAACCAGGCGGAGAACGGACGGACGAGAGGGGGTTGTTTTCGCTGTGCCGGTCGGGGGTGAAAGTAGTGGTAGACCGGCGCTTATCGGACGCACGGACTGATGAGCCGACATCGGTAGGTGGGAAAGCTCGGACGTGGCTTGACGCCAGGTTAAATTTTTCATGAGCCTCCCTCTTAGGCGGTGAAAGAAAAAAGCTCTTTATCTCCGTTTCGCTTGTTTATTATTTTGTACTGAATGCGTAACTGTAGCGTTGAGTAAATTTTATTTTCTAATAAATTTTCTCCTGCGCGACAAATATGAGCGGTACGCGTGATCACAAATAAACTTTGCACTCTACATTTGCTACATTCTTTCAATCTTTCAAATTATTCATGCACACGCAGAAATTTTAATTAAATTGCTGAGATTCAAGTTAATTTCCTTCCAGCTACGTAGAGACTTTTTACACTACTGCTATTAACCTTTTAATTATCTTAATAATTATATTAAAATAAAAAAGACCATGTTAATTAAGAAAGAAAAATAATGTCAAGATAATGTCAAAATAATGGTTTTAATTAACGTGTATCTATTATTAAAAGTCTAAAGTCAGAAATCGTTTTAATGTATTGAAATATGAATTTAATAAAGTCTAATGGGTTTAGTTTTATTTTCTGTTGGCGAATCGAATAATGTTATTGGTTGGTCTCCCGTAGCAGCCACTGCAATTGATTGTTAATCCACAGCATCTGCTGCGTTCCAATTACGTTTTGCTAATTAAACTAATTGCGTCTTTCGTAACAGATGGAAATACGAATAATCCATTAATTGTTGTAATTTTAGTATATTTATTCTGAAATAAATATTTATTTAGATTTCAGTAATAGTATAAATATATTTTAAATACACATAAAATAATGAGACAATTCAAATTTTGATCATTATTGTAAAGAAATAATTATTTTATCTAGCATGTGACTTAAAAGTTTTAAGAAATGGATCGAATCGTACAGCAAGAAAAAAAATAACGCTAAAATCGGAAGAAAAAAGGATTAAATCGTACTTAATAGAAATCTCCAAATAAAATGCGAAAAGAACGACATACCTTGAATCGTGAGATACTCCAGGCTCAGGACAAAAATACAAAGTTGCCAAACTTACTTTTTATAAATTATTTTAAGAATAAAAGGAGAGGTTCTATCTTTTATTGAAGGCAAGTATACAGTAAATACAAATACAGATAAAATCAAGTAAATAAATAATAACGATGAAACAGTGAAGATGCAAAAGAGTGTTATTGATGACGTCAAAAATTGAAAGATTGACTCGAGGAAACTGTCAAGGTTGACATCTAGAGGACACAACGACATATCGAAGACCTTCAAAATTTGGGACACAAGTTTAAAAATATCTTCTTCCGGTACAAGGGAGCTTCATCCTGATAAATTGAGAGAGAGAGAGAGAGAGAGGGGGGGGGAGAGAGGGAGGGAGAGAGAGAGACAGGGAGGGAGAGGGAGAGGGAGAGAGAAGGGGAGAGGTAACTATAAAAGTTTGCAAATACTGTTCTGTTCCTTGTCGTCGCTCCACGATGTCCGCTGACAACACGGCGAAATTAACGTGAAAATGAGGAGGAGCATTCAGAAATAAAACGTGTAGGACAAAATATGAAAGAGCTAATGAAACACTGGAAGAATATAGATATAGCGGTTGTGGTCGGGATAGACAGACATAATTTATTATGTCACGGAAAAAGTCTGAGAGACCCGATAAAGCGTGTTAGATAAAGGTATAGAATAATGCATCTGTCGAGGTACATTCGCCATCAGTATTGTCGGGAATACGGGTAGGAATGGAGAAACTGGTGGTGTATAGGAAGAACGTGATTGCGCTACTCCGAGAAGAAAAATAGAAAATCATGAGAACGCGGAAGAATTGTGGGAGGACAATGTGAATTTCGAAAAGAGGGGATTCACCGCGACGAGCCGAGAACGTTCAGCAACAAATGGTTCCGCAGGAATGGGATCGTTCGGAGAGTGCACCGAGACAAGGACGAAGGGAAAAAAAACGGAAAAAGAATTAGAAAAAGAAGAAAACACGCGCGGTGATGGATGAGGACAAGGGTGCGACAATGAAATCTTTTATGCCTTCTAACTACCCTGTTTATCTCTTATACATTACAATATGATGAAAAGGTTTTGTTCCCAATCCCTCGGGAGATCCGAAGGATCCCGCGAGGACGTGTCCCCGTAGTCTCGGCAACACGTCGTGCGCACACGATCGAGTGTAGTTCGCCGTCGGCGCCTCTGATTTCCCAGTCCATCGACTTCAATAACCGAGTGCATCCCCGAGGTCGCTAGACTATCGTGATGCAGGAGATATCGGATCAGATGCACCGTTGGTCACAGGTGGAGCGAGATAAATCGAATAGAGGGATGAGAGGTGGGGTGACTAAGGTAAGACGAGGACAGGACGCGGCCACGTGAGGAAGGGGACGAGGAGGACGCGACGCCGGCGCGGCAGGAACCCCGTAGGTCAAGGTCATCCACCACCGGCCGTACGCAGGCGGCAGGGCAGGGGTGAGCCGTGAGCACCGGCCGTACGTTACGGCCCTGGGAAGTCCCGCTTTTAACGCCACCGGCTCGTGTGCAGGATGGACGATCTTCCGGCTCTCCTCCGACCCCGCTGAAATCGATATACCTACACCTATTCCCAACAGCTCGACCGGTCCGTGTGTGCAGGCAAACAGGGCCGCGGGTTCCCTGATGCGCCACGCAATGCGACTGCAACGCAATTTCGCGGTGCACGTGTGCCGTAGGGCGCGCGTGACTTATAACGATTAACGAGTCGAGTTTGACGCCGTTAAACGAAAAGGAACCGTCGCTATCGCATCTCTCGACACTTGGCATTTTCACGCAAAGCGCTAAAAAAAAAAGGTCACTTTTTTTGGTGGGGTTGCATATCATCTCTAAATTGCCTCGACGTGCGGGCGATTAATGGCGTATCGTGCATCATGTTACCTGATCGATATGCCGTAAGTCCTCCGAGACCGATCCATATCCGGTAAATTAAGTATCGGCGAGGACGCGCGTAGCCCATTTAGTTTGAAGAAAAATCGACAGTCAAGGTCTCGTGTGATCGGGAGGGATGAATGTCTCCAGGGTGCAGTGCTTGAGAAATTGTGCATCGCTTATCGAGACGTTCTATCGATCATCGATAGATAAATATGACGCTTTCAGTTGATTATGTACAATTCTTTATCTTATCTCGAAGACGACGTAAGTCGGTCGCATCTTTCGAATCTTCTTAACAACTTCATCCGCATCGATTTTATTATCTATTGAAGTATGAAACATTATCATTTTTATCGTTTACAGCAAAAGTCTTTTTAAACAAAAATCATATTAAAATAAAAATAGTTTTGTGACTTTAAGAATAAATCAAATATAAATAAGTTGCCTAAATGAGCAAAAAAAACTTTGCGGTTGTTAAAATTTGTAATAAATAATGTATATATTTATAAGACCATAAGACATCATTCGCAAACAGTTTGAATGTACTTACTAACGAAGTTAATCGCAAACGTTTCTTCAATGGAGTAGTCAAACTATACAAGTCAAATATAAAAATGTATATTACAATTCAATCTTCATTTCCTTAATAAAGATTAAAGATATACCGTATCCGGGAAGTATCCAGTGTCTTCGCCTGGCTCTTTTTTTTTACTATCCTGCCAAATATAGCTAGATATCATTAGTATCGGCAATATATAACATACATATATATATATTCGGCTGAAATTTTATATTGAAAGTTCGCGTATTTATACAGAATTCTATTCTTTTCAACTAAATTTTTTGCACAGTTCATTTTTCCTCTTTTACATAGGGAAATAAAGAAAATTATTATCGTTAATAATTTGCTCGTTTTCCTTTTTTTTAATAGAATGGAGAAATTGTATCGGAAAATATTCGGTATCCGGCCGGATAATTTTCCTCTCAGATATCTGGTGTTACATTCTTTCCGGATATCCGATATCTGGTATTTGACAATTTTACGATCCGATACATCTTTATTGAAAATAATTGAACTGTAGAAACGAAATATTTGTAGTTAACTTTGCTGGTAAGTACAATTCAATTTTTGCAAATTACATCTTATCGTCTTCTAAATACATTATTTACGCGCTAACAACTACGGAGGTTATAAACAATTAATTTATATTTGAAAAAACGAGTATTCTTTTCTATTATTATTTAAGTCTGATTTACAATCAATGCTCTTTGTTTTCTTGCTTTTACCTCTTGCCTTTTTTCCTCTTTGTTTCGTTTTATTGATAATCGTGTTTTTTATCTTTCCTGAAGTTTATCAACTTTTATCTTGAACAAAAACGAAGAAATGGGATAAGAGGCAAAAAAGTAAAAGCTAAAAACAGGAAATAGTGCATAGGTATTGTAGATTAAGCATTATCGTCTAAGCGCAAATGTTTTTCTTTCAGAAAAAAATCGCATTCTCTCTTTTTTATTATTATTATTTATCATTTAAACGCACACATCTCGTTTAAAAAAATGATATATTATTCTATTAGAATATCTCAAACTCAGTTTAAGTATTTAATTAATACAGCGATCAATGAAGCCCTTGCAATAATAACAGGAAGAGAAATTGCGGCGTTTATGCGGTCTAAACCGGGAACAGGATCAAGCGGAGTTTTGCGCTTAGCCGGTAAGATTTAGTGAGGCCATACGGTCAACTGCACGAACTAAACCGCGTATTCTGCACTATGTGCATGCGAAATCCCTCTCGTCCCGTGAAACAGAGCACGGGCTCCTGAATATTCAGCAGCATGTAATACTCCTAAAGGACTTTCTATTTTCATCCATCTTAACTGCGGGAAATATAAATAGCTCCACCTTGAGGACGGCGGTTTTGAGGGACGATCATGAAGGTCCTCTCGAAATACTCAATTAAACCGGAGCATGTTATAAATTAGAAGAGAAGGTAGAGAGATAAAACGATCGCACGTACCATAATATAATCTCTCGATTTCTGTCGGCGAAATATTAATCATACGTTGCTATTACTGTGTATCTGTTAATATATACTGCGTATAAACGTTGCTCTAATTTTCATGTTTTATGCAAATGCTGACCACCGATCGATGGATACGACCGCGGGGGACGACATTATCAAACCACGCTTATTTCGTGGTGCTATTACGAAAATTGCGGCTCGTTGTTCCGCGAGAAATTGGGAAATTTAATGAAGTAACATTGCGGGCCACACGTCACGCACGTATCTGTATGTTGTATGCTGCGATCTGGCATTTTCGTGATGACTTTGATTAATTCAAACTGCAGACTTTGACAATACATCGCGTGCCTGTGCACTGCATTTGTAAAACCTAAACGGATCGACTCCGTGCAAACCTCGATAAACGTCGAGGAAAAGAAGTAAAATAAATCCTTGTGAATTAATATGTTGAATCAAATTTGTTTGTTTCTCCGTGCTAGAGTAAAATTTGCATTACTAAATTCATGTCTCGATAAAATATTACATGATATAATTGAATTATGCAAAATTATCGTAATATGCTTATTATACAATTTACATATGTAATTTTTTATGAATTTTACACGGGAAAAACGGTTTCTCTAAAGTATCCAAAAATTTAGCTGGATATATAATTTGAAAAGCTGGAAAAATAATTTGGTTGGATTAATTAAAATTATTTTACTGTGGACCATCAAAATAATTATATAAGACACTTAAACATAACGAGCATGATTATAAAAAGTTTTGGCATTCTAGCAACTTGAGCATTCTACATAATTATTTTGATGGTCCAGCAAAATTATTTTCAGATCTGTATCTAGTTAAATTTTTAGATACTTCAGCAAAACCGTTCTTTTCATGCATGTATTTTTTGATAGTGCTGGTCAGCACCAGTCACCGACTACTAAAAGTTACAGATCCGATCATTGATGATCAATATAATGTTCAAAGTTAATATCAGGGTTGTACGTTAACGTGAAAAATATAATAATTTATATCTGTGTCTAAGTATGTAAACAATACAAATTATATAAACTATGTTTTACGTATCATCTATGTAAACAATTTATGGATCATCGAAACCTAAGTTCTTTGTCTTTGCACTAGACGGCATTACAGCTTTTATCTCGCATATATATTTTTATTTATCAATATTAAAATCAAAAATATTAACAATCATAATTATTTCGTTTTATTATATTGTTTTACAATATTTAATTAATAATAATTTACACATTTTACATTATTTGTACGCTATTTATATAAAAAGGAGTCGTGTATTTTAATAATACATAAATATTACATGTAAACATTATTCGTGAAATATGCAGCACAATTTTGATCAATATACTGCATAAATAATTTTTTTCCAAGTCAGTATAAAATCGTTATCGATGATGTTCAAAGAAGAGTAATCTTGATGATCGATCCGTGATGGCAGCAGTTGCTCGGTAGCGCTTTCGCACCGATGCACGATCACTTGCAATTATTGAATTAATTTTCCCATGCCGATTTCGTAAATATGTTCTATCTATACATAGATATCATAAAAGTCTATCACCACGATCATTAAACTACCTCTTGAATCGAGATAACGTTTTGAGACAACGTAAATCCGCGTAATAGTGATCGATCGGATAGATCCTCGCTCGATCGTCGCGATCGATGATCAAGGATCGACGGCAATGTGCTGAATGAACGAGAGATGGAGCCCGTGGTAAGACAGCAAGGGGCTTTACACGGTGTGCATAAAATACCGGTAGCGGTGATCGACGACGTTTTGGCCGCAGGCAGAGAAAGCTCACCGCCTTGAAGGCTTCGAAGTCGCCCGGCTATTCCTTTTGCTGCCGATACACCGCGTACCACTGCCTCGTCTCTTCTTTCCTTTCACCGCTGTGGCATATGTCACGTCAGGGCCGCATCGATCTATCCTGAAGATTCGTCTTTTTCATTATGCTAGGAAACGGATGAATCCCTGAGGAAAAGAAGAGCCAGTGGCGAATCGCCTCTATCCTGTCCAAGATTTGTATAGCTACGTAAACGTTTCTTGCGATCGACTGTTGAGGAATTTACGTCATCCGTTGAATTTTACCCTCCAGTGCCATTCTATATTGTTTTATTACGTACTTATTACGTGGGTATTGTGTAAAAATAAAGTATAAAAATGAGCACATTATAACGACTTTTTCTTATTGGAACGCCAGACAAGGAATATAACGGTAACAAGCAAATATATGTAGATTTCTATCTTTATTAACAAAAAAATTGAAGCATGTAATATTAAATGATAAAAGATTAAATTTATTTACGTTTCTTGAGTTAAATAGCATTTTATTATTTTTATCTTCCAAGTGTACCAAAATTACTATTTTAATTCAAAGCGTTGTAAAAATAATCACGATCAATGCATTTCTGGTGAGTGAATTATATTTAAAAATAAACAAGTTCGTATTAAATAAATAAGTAGTGTAAATAATAAACTAAATTTGAATCGTATTTCATGTATTTCTCGAGTTAAATTGTTTAACTCCTTTATTTTAATTAAATTAACAACACATTGAGAGTAAGATTATTATAGTGGCAGCCTATAGAAATGATCTATAGAATTAAAGATAATTAATATTGAATATAATTTGATGTTATGAATTTAACAGTGTAAAGTACAACGTAAAAGAAATCTCGGGTATATCATGATAAGAAAGTATACCATAATGGCACTGAAGGGTTAATACATTCGTAATGTATCGAAATTCCTTCCTCAAGGAATCCTATTGAAGATCATATATTATTTCGCAGATTGCAGGATCGAAAACTATTACTACATCGAATGTGAAATAATATTCTAAATCACTCTATTTGCCAAGGACTAAATTTACCGCGTCGTGTATTCCAACAATTTCCTCATTTTTTACACTCAATATCATTACCATTGACATTTCGTTTTATACTTTTTCTTTCTTTTCTGAAGCCGGTTCAGTCAATCGCATCGATCATCGCGCTACACTTCGCGGCAAAATTAATTTCACAGTCCTGTACGATGATTGCCATCGATCTCGCAAATTTTTCTCGAGGGTGTGCCAATGCATTTGGTTATATTCGATGGATCCAGTCGGTAGATGACCTTATCGATAACGAGATTCTCCGACGCCCCCGAGCCGCTTTCTAAGCGCAGTCCGGCGGTATGGAAGGGACGCGCCGCGATCGCATCGTTCGGCGATCGCAATTACGTGAATCATCGCTGCACTCGACCGTCGCGACTCGAGAAAACGTAACCTGTCATTCGCTCGACGAGGATAGGTGAATGCATCCTCTGCATGTGCACTTCCTGCTCTCGTGATTGAGCGGGCGAGCGAGCGAACGAACCTCGAATCCCATGGATCGAGGAAGTCTATCGCGATCGAGAGGAGGATCTTCCTGTCTCTCGAGGATTTTCTCATCTCGTGATCTTTAACGATCCACCGGTCGATCGCGCCGATCGATCGCGACGCGTAATAAATTTGAGAGAAACGTCCGAGCGACAATAAGAATGCCGTTAAGACGTATAATTGAACGATAATGATAGCGCGTTTCGATACTTTCGCGTCGCTACTTAGGCAAGCTAAGTGGCATTTTGCACGGTCGCTGGTTTTATATCTGGCAAAGGGCAAATTCCTGGCGCGTGTGGATCCGCGACGGATCCTCTACGATGAAGACGATGCACGTGCCTGCGATTGCATCGGAAAAAAAATGCTATTGTATGATCAGCACGATGTATGAGACGAAGCGCGGAAAGGTGAAATAAATAGTGTTGTCAAATAGTCGCTGACTTTAGGACGCAAGTTTTGTATTTATTGCAGTAGCTGTATTAAAGTCGGGACATACTTTCTAGTAGTTTCGAGTTCACTGTTCAGTGAACATTGTGTCGATGATTGCACCATATGGAGAGGTGCGCAATATCCGATTATGCTACTAGCTATGCTAGAAAATACGAAACGTCAAAGAGTCGAGAGATGCCTCACTTCTTTTATGCTCGAGGGTATATGAAAGGTTTTGTTAAAGTTCAAAAATTTAGCTAGATTACAGATCTAAAAATAATTTTCTTCAATTATCAAAATAATTACACTATTTGACAAAAAATTACTTTCTTGTTCTTTTTAAAGTGCCATAGTACATATCTCAAAATTTTTTTCATGCGAAAACATCGTGTTGTTGAATTCGCATAGCCCGAATTTTGAGTAAATTAAAATAGATAAAAATAGCGTTTTTAGCCATTTTCAACATTTTTTACAGCAAAACGAAATCCTGTTTCTAAATAAAGTTTACAGTATCTAAAAATACAATTCAAGAGCTTTGAAATGAAATTTAGTTTGATTATATATATACGATTTATTTTCATTAAATTATGGCTACTCGAATTTTAAACTTTCTGGTATAACACAGTTTAACAAAACCATTTTTCTTTTTTTGAAGTGCCATATCCTGAAGATTTTTCTGCACCGAACACGATGCCGTCAGAATTTGCGTAATACAGGATTTTTAGATTAGGATGAAATGAGTAAAAAGTTATCTCCCATTTTTCTATTATATTCCAATTTAGTACAAATCCCGACGATATCGTGTTCAACGCAAAAAAATCTTCGAGCTATATATTATAACACTTCGCAGAGAGTTTGAATGTTGAACAGGGTTACATAGAATGCTCAAGCATGTGATAAATAATACTGCAAAAAGTTTTAACATTCCAGCTGGAGCGTCCTACATAATTATTTTGATGATCCAACAAAATTATTTTCAAATCTATATTTAACTAAATATTTTAATATTCTAGCAAAATCGTTCTTTTTCTATGTATTTATTAAAACCGCGAGTAAAAATTGGAATCCGCGAAAGTCGTTCGAAATAAACGTGAAAATAATTAAAATGACAAAGTCGTATACACGCACGAATGTTAATAAAAAAAAAATCGTTAAATGGATGCTGGACATGTGTTCGCAAATCACGGTGATCGCCGCAAACACGATAACGCATTGTCGCCGTGGAATTCTCAATCGACAAAAGGATGGCATTCTCATACAGGTCCACAATGCTTTTCTCGCCGACTCATCGGCTCGCAACGAAAAGCGATCGATCCATCCAGGAATTCACGAAGAGATTCGCGAGCACCGCTTGGCATTTATCTCGAGAGTTAGTCCGACGAGATGGTGCAATAAGCACGTCTGCGCGGGCCCGTCCAAAATGCCAAACGAGCCCTTGCCCTCCTCCCTGTCTTTCTCTCTCTTTCTCCTGCTTTGACATTTGAAAAAGATCTGCCCGGACGACGCCCGCGGGTGATTACGGGCGTCGTGCGGCATTGCGTCGAGAGAGGCGGCGGCGGCGGCGGCGGCGGCGGCGCCGCCGCTTTCGAGAGACGATTGTGTGTCACGATATTGTAATATTTCGATCTATCGGTCTATCATTAGTTGGCGCGTGAGGCGATCAGCATCCGATCCGCAAATGAAACTGTGTTCACGATCGTTTCACTTTTGACCGCAAATCCACGACGGCGCCGACAATGATGATGATAGATCGGTGCTGTGCAGCACGATGGTGTTTCGTTCGCGTACAATAATATTGCAAGAAAATGCAAAACGACAGCAAGGAGCGACGAACGAATATTTATTCGCTTCATTTCTCAGCGTTATGTAAAAATCTTAGGTCATCATAGAAAGCTGCCGCGCGGTGCAGGCAAATTTTCGCGATCTGCCGATCGATATAAACAAATATTACGTAAAACACTCGGACGTTAGTGATAACGTTAATAGTATCGTTCACGCGACTTTCCAGCAATTACGCTCGGGAATGCCTCATTTTCTACCCGGCGTTCATACTTGGCCGACGATATACGTACCCGGATTTGCGACGTATATGAGCTGTTCTACCGGAAGTATGGAAAAATATAGCTAGATAAAGATCTGAAAACGATTTCGTTGGCTTATCAAAATAGTTATGTAGGGTGTTGAAGCTGGCTGCTCTCTAGAATGTCTTTATCACACTTTGAGTTTTCTATACAATTATTTTCAACAAAATTATTTTTAGATCGATAGTTATAATACCTATATTTTTAGATACTTGAGAAAATTGTTCTTTCTATCCAAAACGCGCGAAGGTTGAGCTTATCATATATACTTCAGTTTTCTACATAATTATTTTAATAGATCAATAAAATTTTCAAGTCTGTATACGAAAAGAATGGTCTTGCTGAAGTACTAAAGAAATTTAGCTAGATGTAGGTAAGAAAATAATTTTATTCGATTAACAAATAATTATGTGGAACGTTTAAGCTGAAATTTTTAGATATTTCAGCAAAATCATTCTTTTCATGTATCTGTCTAAATTTTTAAACGCTTCAGCAAAATCTTTCTTTCTATGTGAAACGCATGAACGCTCGAGTGTTTATCGTGCTTAATTGCCGATATAATTATTTTAATGGTCTAACAAAATTATTTGCCAATCTGAATCAACCTAAATTTTTAGATATTTCAGCAAAATCGTTCTTTTTGAATAAAATACGCGAAAGTTTGACGTTGCAAACTGATCGATTACAAATTCGTGAATAACTTAAATTGCTAGAATCGTTGCAACATTTCATCGCTACAATAAAAGAATTTCAACGGGCGATTTGAAGATTCGCTTCCCTATCGGAGGAACGACTCACTGCGGTTTAAAGCCGATAAACTAAAAAACGATTAAGGATTGTTAATTGAATCCATGATGCGCAAGAAATATAAGTACTATCGTCATTTCTCCGATGGTATCTCAACGGCGACGCAGTTTCTGCAATCCAGACATTTCGATCGTACTTTTGACATGCTTCAAACATATTACTTTGACTTTATTTTAATTTACTTTGATTTTATGTGCCGAAATGCTAAGCGATCGAAGGAAGTCGTTATTCTTTCGACCTTGACAAACTTACATAATTTCTCATCACTTTCTCATCTTGGCGTAAATTTTTCTGAAATGCCAGCGATGACATCCTCGTTTAGGCAAAAAAATGTTAGAGATATTCTCATTTCATTCAAAAATACTGAAAAAAAACCGGAGCTTCAGTTCTCAACATTACAATTTGTTTTAATAATAATAATGCATAATGATATATATAATAATGTATAACAATAATATAATAACGTTTGTTTTAATAATAATACTAAAAACTTTATTATGTGTGTGTGTGAAATGTAGGTAGATATAAAAGGAAATACATGAAAAGAGATCTGATTTAATCTGCACTACAAAACACTAAAAATATTAGCAATAATTAGCAATATAATAAAGCTATTTATAAAGCTAAATTTAAAGACTAAACTACCTAAAATAAAAATATAAATGTAATAAAACATAATATTAATATAAAAAAGTCTACTTAGTGATGTAATATATAGTTAAATAATTTAAATAGGAAATAAAATAAATAAAATAATTAGCAATGTATGAAATGATCAAAATAATAGTGAAGAAAAACTGAAATTTGAATATAAAGTTAATTGTGTTTGTTTTAAAATTATTCTGATTCGCCGATTTTATTAACATTACAGCGTTTCAAAAGATTTATGCATGGATACATTCCCTACTATTATAAAGAAATATTCTATATAATGATTGGTCATACGATCCTTTTATCATTATTATACCACTCACCATAAATTTCCATGTCGCTGAACTTAATTTATGTACTTTCAATTAATAGCCATAGAGATAAAATCTACGAGAATAGCGAAACGTTATACCGCATTGCACGGGAATTTTTTGCGGGAACGCATAAAATAATGAAACAGTATTAGAGCCAAGAGATGCAGACACGTCTCTTTAAGTTCCTAGGTCGAGGTTATATGCTTGGAACCTACCCCACCGATGAATTACTGTACCTTGTACTTTCATACCGCTGGGAAATTATTGACCAATTACTCTTTCCTTCCTACGTAAGATCGTGCGATTAATGATCGTCACAGATCAAAATATCTTCAAGGAGACTTATCTAAATTTACATAGCTTTGTAGGCTTAAATCTGCATCCAGCATGATAGAAAAACTCATCGCTGTTGTAAGTTTTGCACCTCATGATATGTTCAATTATTTTTGAAACTCACTTCATTTGAACATTATTATATTAATCATGAAGTTACGTTGCTTTCAAGGTGAAAAGTACATTCGTGTTGAATGTCAAAGACTGCTGATTATCGAGTCAACAATTGTTCAGTACTTGCATGGAAGGATGCGATAGCGTTTGCTCCATTCAGATCCGTAACCGTCGTGGCGGTATATCATGCTCGGGGTGTCTCAGAAAACAAGGTGTCTCGACGGTTTCATACGTACCTGGATCAGCGGAGGTACGATTTGCACGGGTGGCAATACTCAAAGATGAGAAAGAGGGGACTGGCGGGGGGCGCCCCCCAGCCAGTCCGTGAGCGGTACCTACACCTTCAAGGTCCGTGTCCTTGAAGGCGTCACTCGTCCTCGCCCGACTCGTGTGCCGTTAGATGAAGAGCATCGCCGTTAGGCGTCTCGCGGCTGAGTTCTAGCCTGGGTCTTCTTCATCCTAGAATTGAAGTCCTGTTTAAGCATTTGATCCCTTATCGCGCCCTACCTCGTCCCGGAAGTGGTGAACGGGTACGTTGCTACGTCGCTACCCTACCCCGATCGGTTTCCTTTTATCTCTTCCTGAACAGTAGCGTTTCGAACGTCAGTTGAACGGGAGTGATTGAGGGGTAAGGAGGTGGGTGATACCCTGGAAGCAGCTCGTGGCAAGACGACGACGACGACGACGACGACGACGTGGTCGAGAAGAGGAAGTTGTATTCCCTGCCGAGGAGCATGAGGTCCTCGTTGGTGCTGCTCCTGGTAGCAGCTTTCGTCCTTGCCGGTGAGTAACAGATTTCTCTACTTAGCTCTCTCGTTGTCGCTGATATCGTTCTACGTCAACCGGTATATGCGGCTATCATATTTCCGCATCGATCTCAGACATTAATAGAGACGGACCATATATGTATTGCCAGTTAGAGCAAGGAGAATGTTGAAGTTACAGAAGGACTACGAACACGTTGATTCATTTAACTTAATTTGCAATTATTTTTCCAGCTACTCACTTTTACATTAAAAAACGCCAAAAAAATACCGCGGAAGTAACTAAAATATTTGTAGTCTCCCCTTTTCGTTAATCTAAACTCATAAATAGTTTCGTTTATATGTTCTAAGTAAATAGTTCTGTTTATATCTTCGATGTATTCTCCCGGCGGAACAATATATGAAAGTTCTCCAAACGTTACTAATCGCAACTTATGTAGGAAACGATTCTTACAATGATTTGAAAATCTCGTGATCTGGATCAAATTTGTCTGTTAAATACAGTAATTATGTTCTTACAAATAGCCATTTTACATTTAGCCTTCGTTTTCTTTATACATCGCATGAGAATTGCACATAAGAATCGTAATCTGACTTTACCGGAAATGATTCGCGATATCGTAGGTGATATTGAACGTGCGTTCTTCAAAGCGCTGATAAGAATCTTGAATAATTAAAATCATATTAATTAAATTATGAAAGACATGTGCTTATACATATCTTTTAAGGAGAGATCATGAATAAATATCTAAAAAATGCTGATTAATTGCAAAGATTAATATGTGAAGAATAATTTAATGAGAAATATATCTCAAGTATCGCACAGGTGGACACGTGAGATCGTGCAGAGCCATTCAAGATGGCGAAAGTGCCGTTGCAATCTGGCGCTTGACATTTTCTTAGTCTATTTTTGTACTTTCCACCCTGAGGTTTCATAGTTGACTCTTCATTTTTTTTTAAATCGGAGACAAGCAATGCTTGTGGTGATAAAAGGGATAATTTAATATAATCGAGTCGATCATCGGTTGCATAAGAGATTAGAGCGTGAAAGCTTCTCGGTCCAGTCGGTCCCGGATGGGTGACGTCACTGCCGTGCCCCAAGCCTCTGAAAATGGTGCGGGTGGGGGCAACTTTCCCTGTTTGTCGCTCAGCCGCAAAGTCGTTTCACGAGCCCGGGGGACTCACCAACGGGATCAAGCGCGTTCTGACAGATCATTTCTTCAGATCTCAAAGAAATTCTGAATAATGTCCCTAAAAAAAGCTTGACGATTTAAATTTGATTTAAATATCAATTCGTAATATTCTCAAGTTCGCAAGCTTGTTGGACAAGTTTTATCCCATTTTTCTATATATTTTTTATATACAGAAGAATTATATATATAGATATTTTAACGAATTACATCTTATAAAAAAATGATGTAGAAATATTAATATAAATAATTTATAAATAGTTTATAAATAGTAATATTGTTGTAATAATTATAATAAGCGGAAATGCTAGAAGTACATGCTACAATTTATTTTAATGACATGCGTTCTTAAATCTAAAGTATTATTAAATTGTACAAATAATTAATCGCAGATAATACAAAATGCTTATCAAACTGTTTCGTTTTCTTTCAGAGGGCTCGATCCGAGTTAAACGGCAAGAAGAGAAGAAAGAAGAGAGCTTCGAGAACGAGATTTGTAAGGACAAGGATGCGGGGGAGTGGTTCAGATTGGTCGCGGGCGAGGGTGACAATTGCCGTGACGTTATTCAGTGCACGAGTTCCGGTCTGCAGGCAATAAGATGCCCGGCTGGTTTGTACTTCGACATCGATAAGCAGACCTGCGACTGGAAGGATTCCGTCAACAACTGCAAGCTGAAGAACAAAGAGAGGAAGGCCAAACCCATGATTTACACTGAGGAACCGCTCTGTCAAGACGGCTTGCTCGCGTGCGGTGACGGAGCCTGTATCGAGAGAGGTCTCTTCTGTAACGGAGAAAAAGACTGCACTGACGGCTCTGATGAAAACATTTGCGGTAAGTCGACGTTAAAGAAAATTAGTAGTCTTTATCGTAATTTAATTGCGAAAAAATATTTAAAAAAAACATTTAAATTTAGAATGGTTGCAATCTTTTTGACGTTCCAGACATGGACAATGATCCCAATAGAGCTCCACCATGCGATCCTTCTGTGTGTACCTTGCCCGATTGCTTCTGCTCGGAGGATGGTACCACGATACCCGGTGATCTCCCGTCTAAGGATGTTCCCCAGATGGTCACAATTACTTTCGACGACGCCATTAACAACAACAACATTGGCCTCTATAAAGAAATTTTCAACGGCAAGCGCAAGAATCCAAACGGCTGCGACATCAAGGCAACCTTCTTCGTATCGCATAAGTACACCAACTATTCCGCGGTCCAGGAAATGCACAGGAAAGGCCACGAAATCGCCGTCCATTCAATCTCGTAAGAATTGACTCCTTCTAATAACACTGTCATTTCTCTCATTTACATGCCATTTAGAAAACTCCGTCCCGATTTGACTTTCTTCGCGAAGTTACCACGGAGAGACCCGTTCGTATGCAAGGAGAGCAGGTTCATGAATTCGTAAATTGGAGGACAGGTTCACGAGTACGCCTGTTCCCACGATAAGTCATGTCATGTCATGTCGCTCATGACCATAGTCATAATTGTTAAAAATCAGAACATGGTCACTACATATTGCTTACATGACAACTTTGGGGCAAGGCACAATGATGACGAGCGCTTCTGGTCGGACGCTACCGTCGACGAGTGGGCCAAGGAGATGGCCGGCATGAGGATCATCGCCGAGAAGTTCGCAAATCTGACGGATAACAGCGTGGTCGGCGTTAGGGCGCCGTATCTGCGGGTGGGCGGTAACAATCAGTTCACCATGATGGAGGAGCAAGCCTTCCTGTACGATTCTACCATCACTTCGGCCTTGAACAACCCTCCGCTGTGGCCATACACTATGTACTTCAGAATGCCGCATCGTTGTCACGGAAATCTTCAACACTGTCCCACTAGGTGAATATCAATTCTAACCGTAAAGAGATCTTGAGTGCATTCACAATGATAGTTGTCCTAAATACGGTGAATAATTGTTTGCAGATCGCACGCCGTGTGGGAGATGGTGATGAATGAGCTGGATCGGCGTGAGGATCCACAGAACGACGAGTATCTGCCCGGCTGTGCTATGGTGGACTCGTGCAGTAACATCTTAACCGGCGATCAATTCTATAACTTCCTCAATCACAACTTCGATCGTCACTACGAGCAGAATCGTGCCCCTCTCGGTCTCTACTTCCACGCCGCCTGGCTGAAGAACAATCCCGAGTTCTTGGACGCCTTCTTATATTGGATCGACGAAATTCTGCAGAGCCACAATGATGTGTACTTTGTGACGATGACTCAGGTGATCCAATGGATTCAGAATCCGCGCACCATCACCGAGTCGAAGAACTTTGAGCCGTGGCGGGAGAAGTGTACGGTGGAGGGACCACCGGCGTGCTGGGTGCCCCACACCTGTAAACTGACCTCGAAAGAGGTGCCCGGCGAGACCATCAACCTTCAGACTTGTGTCCGCTGTCCCAACAATTATCCTTGGGTGAATGACCCGACTGGTGACGGCTTCTTCTAAACTGCCGAGCGCGATTCTCCTTCTCGTCTAAGTCAAATTTCTCCTCTTTCTCCTTAGTTCTGCCAATCCTTTCCTCCCTGTACCTCAACCTGACGTCGGTCGAAAGGCATGTCGCGAGTCTTCGCGGTCCAACGCCAAGTATTCTCGAGACTTTCGAGAGCGACGGCGATTACGACGACGAGGCACATGGAGGAGACGAGGAGAAAGATCATCATTAGTCCGTTAGACTTCGATGACCGCCCTTAGTTGCCAATATTTTTCGCTGTTTTTATCGTTGAGAACGACGTATCTGTGATGATTAGTTCTGTTCAGTTGAAATAATATGGAGTCTAATGGACTGAAGATGAATGGAGTAAAATGAAACTTTTTACCCGCTTCGTGTTCACAGATGTCCCTTTAGCAATGACGTTTAGCTTCGTTTTCAGGTTACACCCGAAATTAGCGCTCTACATAAAAGGAAAAACGCTATATTTTTTTGCGCGTGCCTCGTTATTAGCTGGTAATTAAAGCTAACGTTCATTATGCGTCAGCAATTTGTGATAGACTCCCGAAGGCGACATCCTCGAAGTCCACGAGGCGGCAATGACGGCCACGTTGACCGATCATAAAAACGACAATAACGATGACGATGACGAGAGCTGCGCGCATTTCCACTCGAAACTGGCAGAAGCAAAAGCAAAATATCGCGCCCCACCCGATCCCAGAGGAGATCCATGAGGAGAAATCGCGGATCCTTCGATGGCGGTGGTTTGGCGATCCACGAGTGGGATTTCATATGTAATATAACCCCCCTCGCTCTATCGCATTTCCGATATCCCAATGAAAGCAACGATCGATATCGATCTATCGGTAAACACGTGCTTTCTTCCCGTCCAACCTCCTCTCCCGTCCTCAGAAATAATCCTCGAAGATCGCCAATTGTTCCCCGATTTGAGGTATGCCCTTATTTTTTTTAAGGGTTTGCTGATATAAATATATATATATATATATAAAAATTAAATATTGCGTATGTATATTTGTAAAACTAAGTGATACTACCAACGTAGCATTCTCGACGAACCTTTGAATAAAAGATTCTGAGAAATCACACATGAACAGGTCTGTTTTCATTATTTCTTTTCTCCCTGACTCATTTGCGACGTGTTAACCATTACGATCGTTCGGTAATGGGTTAGAAAGTGGGGCACGCTTAGGCCTCACAAACTTGACCGTCATTCCGGTGGAGGAAAGGGAGGAATTTATTTCTAAGATATGAGAAAACGTGCACGCGGAAATTCATCCGTTCATTATTTTTCTCATTACTTCGTTAATACAGATCCGCGCTGCGGCAAGCTTTTAAAGCTCGCTCGTTCCGAGTTAATTGGAATTAATGTGCTTCGTTAAAATTATGCGATACGGGATACGTTGCGGGAAAAACATCTGTTACCGTGTGCGAACGTCGAAGAGAAATTTTATTTATGAATTGCAAAAATACTTCCCTCGTAAGGACGCGTCCTACACATTTTTTTGTCGGTCGATTGTGATCCGGCGAAGGATCGTTATAAGTTTTATAGCTGGTGTAATCGGGAGACGGGTACATCATTGCGAGATACGAGAGTTTATTCCAATTTATGCGCCATGACGGAGAGGCTCATTCCAGTTTCGTAATTGCTCTGAAAATCTTGCTTGCGTGTCTCGACTGTGGCGGCCTTGATCTGAATTCGATTTACTGTGCGACGGACATCGATGACGCGACGAATTAAGGACGACCTGATCCTGCTACGATCTTCGAGAAAACTGAAAGCGAAAGTCTAAGAAAGCTTTCGAGGATGAACCCAATTATTGAGAAACCATCAATTTACCAATTTACCTAAATATTATTTAAATCACCTAATTTAATGTATTCTAAACTATATCATTTAATTCTTATGAGGATGTATCAAGTGTATAATTTCTGCAAAAAGTGATTGGAATTGGAAATTTATACTTTCCGTATAAAAATAAACGTTATATAGTAAATAAAATAGTTTAATAAGGTCAATATATATATATATATATATATATATATATATTCAGCAACACAATTTTAATGAAAATTTCTTTAATAAAAGGTTTAGACAAAATTTTTTAAATTTTATCTTAATTGTTTTTTAAAAACATGTCTACTTCTCATTGAAATAATTTTTAATCTTGGTTGTAAAATGTCACGAAACTTTTTGTATTACTTTCGACAGCAACATACAAAAATCTGCATTTTTCATAACTTTTTAATTTAAAAAACGTATTCTAGTTAAAAAATATTCTTATATAAACGTTACATATTTCGTATCTGAGAAAAATAACTTATTGAAAGTTAATAAGAAACTTGCTTAGTATTAAAATTTCTTACTTGCTTCAAATTGTTCAGTATAAGATTTTTTACTTGCTCTTCAAATTTATCGAATGGTTTATGAAATGGAAATTTAAACATGGAATTGTTTATGAGATGTTTATGACTGTGAAATATCAAGAAACGATATTTTTAATGACAACACTCAAACATTTCTATTATAGTTTTCTAAGTGTCTGTAAAATGAAACAGAGAATTAACCAGGTTTGTTATTTCCAAACCAAATGTAACCATCAACAAAACTCTTATAAACAATATAATCGTCAACAAAACTCTTAAACAGATATATTTTCATAAACATTATAAACATAATCTTACTAAAAATTTAGAGCATATATCCTGACTCTCTTACTCGCCAGGATATGTTGCAGATATTATTCTTATACATCTTTATTATTCATGATTAAAACTTGCTGATTAATTACAGCAAAGTAGATGAGAGTTTGGAGTTTTTTTGTCAGCAATTAGGTGCGGCAAATAATTACACATCCCCATTTGGGATGTGTAATTATTTATAACAACGCTGCACGCGAACTTCCACGCAAAACTCGAATTAAATGGTATAAAAGTGAAGAGCGTGTCGCACGCATTATAATGGCTTGAAGCATGAAGCACAATTACAAGCTGTTGTCTTCATATTTTATTTTATTAATATTTACTAAGTGTAAGTTAATTAAGGCAGATTAACG
Organism: Trachymyrmex cornetzi; assembly: GCF_001594075.2. Taxonomy (NCBI): domain Eukaryota; kingdom Metazoa; phylum Arthropoda; class Insecta; order Hymenoptera; family Formicidae; genus Trachymyrmex; species Trachymyrmex cornetzi. The sequence goes on along the minus strand of NW_017296157.1, from coordinate 4,718,785 downwards.
ACATTATGTTGTTGTTATATAACAGCAAGACATTGAGCGTACACGTTTGTGTTAATTATACGTTATATCGATTTGCATGCTGCCAACCCATCATTATTCTCTACCTACAGATCGACGAATCGGGGAAAAAGAAAGGACAAACGCGGGAATAGGAAAAAAATAATAGTAACCTCGCGTGAAATACCAACCGGCCGCCGACGGTTGCATTCCGATACAGCCTCTCTTTCGTCTTCGTTTAGAGTCGTTTCGAGACAAGCTTAATCAACATCGAGAGGATTCCGCCGCTGATGGAAGTTTTATTCCGCAAGCAACAGGTACCTCAATCGCTATCGAGCGATCGTAAATGAGAGATTGTACACGAGGTCATGTACATATATTGTACTAACTTAGTTTCATGTTATTATACACGAAAGATTAGGGAGCAAAGTTAATGTCTTAATAACTAAATGCGCCCAGTGATTGAAGAATCAACAACATATTTGTCAATAACAGCAAAAATGGCAATCTAAAAAGAAGTTAAACATTTTGTATCAGAACAAGCAATAAAAATATATAATTTTAATTGAAAATTATAGCAAAAAAATTATTCCTTTCAAATTTTGCAGGATAGTTATATTTTTACTTATCTTCTTACCATCTTGAATAAAACATAATCTTATACAGCACAGAAATTTGCAGCAACATGTAATGTTACATTATTATTGGAATGTTGCATTGTTGCTGCAATATTTCTATAATGATCTTTGCTGTATGGGATGTTTACGTTTGCAAACTTTTAAAAATATTGTACTGTATTTTTATCTAAATATGTATTGTATTTTTTGATTGTGATAAATGAAAACTGAATTTATAAAACTTATTTTATTAGAAATTTAATTAGATACAATTAATGGTGTAATACACCAATCATGTAAGTGTTCTTTTTTAAACTTACATGATAGTATTTTTCGATTATCGACAAAACAAAGTTTTATATTGATATTAATTGAATTTGTAATATACAACTAATTAATAATCAATAATAATATAGAATTGATCGTATCTTCTTATTAGTTCAATCATTAGGATATTTATTTTATACTAAATGTTCATATATGCTTCTGCAGTATGTATTGTGGTAACCATAAACATAGCCGCATTATTCATTTTCACATTATTCAAATGCCTACTCGCATAATCGACATGCATCACTTCTACTTGCGGTAAAGCCTTTGTTAGATAATTTTTCTGCGGCACGCAAATGGGAGGTTCACCTACGATCAAATTCCATTTACCCGCATAAGGCATGTTAATAGATTTCATAACAACAAAGACGATATCTTTCAAGATAGTACACTGAGAGAAAAGTGTTTAATATTAGTGAAACTGACTAAAATTGCAGGTAAAAAATTATATATTAAAAAAAATATATGTATATACCTATAGTTAGCAACAAAAATGATAAACTATATATTATTTTTATCTAGAAGTATAAACATAATATTTATTACTATCATAGCATAGTAATGGATTACTTAATCTATAATTCAACCAGGCAATTATAGTCATAAATAATAAACGCTTTTCTCTCACAATCAGTATATGGTATGTCTTGTAGGATTTATCTATTAGTCTTTTTATCTATTACAGATATCAGGAATCGGCGGAAACAATTCCTAGAAAACATTATATATGTACTTATATCTGAAGATTATTATAAATATCAAAATAACCAAAAAAAGAGTTTTAAAGGATTCCACGTTACATTAATCTTGATTAAATAAATATTACCATTTAATTCGAACCAACTGTCTATTTTGATCGCAGCCAAAAATTTTTTTTCTACGTAAATTAACCATCTCGCTAATTGCTCCGAATATACTACAATTTAATGGACTGATTCACGAGGATAATTTATTGAACGAATCTCGGGAAGGTGGCATCGATCCCTTGCACATCGAATAGGACGAATTTTCTCCTCTTCTCTCATGGAATGCAATGTTTCTCGGCGTCGTTCAGAACACGCGCAAACGGCGCTAAACAGCAACCTGAAAATCTCGCATAAGCGAAAGTAGAGAAAGCTGCGTGTCTCGCGGAACCATGGCAAGGCCGTTGCTGTTTAAAGACGAAACACGCCTAACGGCGCCATCCAGATGCCACAATCACGTGCGCTGCTTCCAGATGCGCCACCGAGTATTAATCGCGTTCGCGCACCGGATCGATTATCTTCACCGGATACGATAAAACTTTCATGAGCTCGAGCGTGGACTGTTATTAAGTCCCAAGTTTATCGCACCAGTATTAGTTTTGAAGCGATATTGTTGTTTCGGTATATATGACATACTTATCTGCTGATGATTACGTAAAAATGTTCGATTACTCCAAAATGTTAAATACTTTTTATGCAACATTACATGACTCAACTGGATGTATCGGCCTAATTTCAATGCATGTGAAAATAAATTATGTCACATGTTTCAATGCAGCTAAAAATTTGTTGTGAATATTTTCACATCTTCAGGATTAAGCTCCAAATTATAGATACCCCCTAGTATGTATGGAACAATTTGAACAACTTGAAACGGTCTATGTGTCAATAAATGTAGCCATGCAATTGCGAAGTTCACTCTATGCAAAGTCGCGTACGTTGCATTATTAATAATAATTCGCTCCGGCGGAGAGAACAAAGGTAGGAGATGTAATTTCGGAAGCTGGAGGCAGCGCACACTACCTGGCGCACTTCCGGTGTGCTAGCTGTTACAGAATAGAGCTAAAACAAAGCGGACCGGGCCGTTAAGCCGCATGCAAGTGCAAGAATCCCGATAATGGAATATTTAATAACTTCGGCTCTTCGGTTGGCGGATCGACGCGGAGCCTGGCTCGCCTCGATACCGAGCCGAAGAAACGGTGTGGCTCCGGTGAAATTGACTCCTACTAGGTCAGTGGGTGACAGAAGGCGAGTGACGCGATCAGATATTCGCAGATATTCGTCTAACTTGTTTACCGCGGCTTGTTTTCAGTCAGAGACGCATGCAGATAAACATCGTACCGGCCTATCTCCATGCTGTTGATTGAAATTCTCCTTGCCCGACGATATCGGAGGCAGGACCTGGAGATTTTCTCGCAATGCTCAATTTCACCGGCCGACAATATCGCGACGGATGAATTAAAAATAACATCCGCTTAACGAAAACAACAGATATTTTTGCTATATGTATGAGCTTTGCGAGATGAATTGGATAACTTTGTGAAGTGTATATATTAGAGAGAGAATAAACTCCATAATTACATTTTTACTTTTATTGTTATTATTATCAATGTTATTAATATTATATACAGAAAATACACATATAATCGTTTTTTTCGAAAAAGATTAAATAACCAAATTTTGATTAGAACAACACAATTTTTTAATGAAACAGTAAGAAAATGTTTGTTATTCAACATAATTTTTGTTCTAATCAAAATTTGGTTAGAATAATCAAATTTTGATTAGAATAACATAATTTCTAAGTGGAAAAGGTATGAAAGTTTTTTTTGTGAGTCATATATCAACAAAATAAATAATTATACATACATTTTTCTTAGTGTATTAGTTAAGGAAATTTCTGAGCGAATACCAATTAGAGTTAAATTATAGTACGTATAACTAGCTTCTTTTTACCCTTATAATTTTTTTTTTATTAGTACAAGATTAATATTTTAAACGAAAAATTATATAAGTGTATAAGAAGAAATTAACGGTGATATACGAATAGAATGTAATATAACTTTAAAAAATCCATATATTGTTATATAAAAAAATCCGACGAATATATTTTGTTGTATAAAAAATAATTAATTTCGATAGAACGGATAAAGTATAGATTGCCATTATTGTTGCAAAAATATAACGAAGAATATATTTATCCTAATAAAAAAAAAAGTTTCCTTCGAGCCGGATTTGAACCAGCGACCTATGGATTTCTTTTGAAGGGAGCTCTAAACCTCTACAGTCCACCGCTCTACCAACTGAGCTATCGAAGGCTTGTGCTGAAGGTTACTTAAATAAATCAGATATTTTCAAAAGACGTTATATATATCTTTTGAAACAAAATATTTACATATTACACTATATATACTGAAATAAATGACAACATAATACAAAAGAAATTATTATCCGTCGAATTTACTAGCAACTTACAGAACTTATAAGAAAATAATCAATTACAAAATTCTCCGCTCTATGAAGCTATTGAAGATATAGAAGGTACATGTATTTACCTATAAAAGAAAGAATGATAATCTGTTAAGCTCTCATCAACATTACGTAGGATATTAAATATTTTTAAAAGAAAGTTCTTGGAAGGAAGGTAGCAAAAAACTCCCTCAAGTCGGATTTAAATCATTTATGGATTGCTATATTTAAATATGAGCAACTGCAGTCTTCTACTCTACTAATTAAGCTGTTGAAGAATGTATAAACATATATACAGGGTGTCTTTAAAGCTAAATTTTATAAATATATTGTACCCACTGTAAATATTTAAAAACATTTTAAAAGCACTTTCAAGTAGATTTGTATGATTTTTTTTTAAGTTTATAAATAGAATATACACTGTGTTAAAGTTTGATTTATTTTTAAAATATTCTGTCATATCTCACTTCTATAAATAAAAATGTGACATCATACAGAAAAATATCATGAAAGAAAAGTGTTTGTGACTGTAATTGTATGGCAAAATTACGGCTTCAATGTAATTATTACTGCTATATAATGTAATAATAATTATATTCATAGTTCTATACATAAAAAATATACAATTGGCATCAAAAACAATTGCAAATTATAATTATATTTTCGATACCAATCATATACGTTTTTGACATAGAACTATAAATATATAGGTATAATTACTAATATTATAGAAATAATAACTGAAAATGGAGCTTTTAACTGTAATTATTTTATTAGGTAATTATAATTATAAATACAAGGATCAAACGTTTTTTTTCTCGTTATCAATGTAGCTATATCTGGAATGGGATAAAAAATTAATATATTTCGCAAAAAATTTTTATGCTTCAATTTAATTGTAATCTTTGAAAACTATATTTAAAAAAATATTTCACCACTCCATCAATGAAGCTATTAAAAATACTTATTTTATTTAGGCGAAATAATTTCCGTGACAAAAATTCTGCGTTACCTAAAAATAATTAAAGTGAAAACAAAGATAGAGATAAAAAAGCAAGATATATTTCTAAAAAAAACTATTTTCTTCAAACAAACAATGCAATTGGATTAAATTTAACGGCTAATTTCTATTTGTTATTAGACTTTTAAAATTTGCAACAAATAATAAAAAAATTCCTTCGAGCCGGATTTGAACCAGCGACCTATGGATGTCTTCTTTTACATAAACAATAAGCAACTACAGTCCACCGCTCTACCAACTGAGCTATCGAAGGCTTGCAGCCCATTTCTTCAGAAGTGCCCAATTATTTAAAAGAATATTTTATAGGAGCTAAAAGAATTCCTTCGAGCCGGATTTGAACCAGCGACCTATGGATGTCTCTTCTTGAATAATTAAACAACTACAGTCCACCGCTCTACCAACTGAGCTATCGAAGGCTTGTGCTATTAATTTCTTCAGAATGCTTAATTATTTAAAAGAATATTATATAGGAGCTAAAAGATTTCCTTCGAGCCGGATTTGAACCAGCGACCTATGGATGTCTCATTTTACATTCAATAACTACAGTCCACCGCTCTACCAACTGAGCTATCGAAGGTTGTTGTTAATTGCGTTTAACATATCATCGTAATTGATAAAAATGACCAGCCAGCCCAAATGATCGGCGTGGACCTGTGTACAAATCGGCGATAAAAAAGCGATTTATAAAACGGCGACGTAAATTTATGACATTATAATACTAGCGACAAACGTTTTTCGCTCGGTTTGGCATATTCCGGTGCATTGCTGCGATATTAATGTAATGCTGTCGACGTAAGACAAGTAGAGAGCGTAATAATAAACCGTATCCCGCTACTGGCGTTACACGAGCGTTCCGCATGAACGAGCGAAATTCTCTTCCCACTCCGATTCCGTCGAATCGCCGGGACCGATTATTCGGGCCAAATAACAGGTATAATTGTGTGAAGCCGCCGTCTGCGTAACGAGGGACAAATTGCCAGGTAGAAACCCTCGCAGCATGAGACCAATTCAATCTGGTGGAAAATCCCGCGGCGGTAAGATCCGCCCATGGCAAGGGAAAATCTAATCTCGGTGGAAAGTGATTATGCAGATTTCGAGGTAAAGGCAAGCCGACTGGCGTTTTCACCCGCGATATAGAACCTGCTGTTCGAAAATACCGAACAAGTTTAGCTGCCATGCGACCTCGTTAACCCACTCCCTTTCAACTTTTTTTCGATGCTCAGTTGCACTTTATCGTGTTCAACTGACTTAATTATCTACTTTATTTATTATATTAATAAAATCCTAGCGAAATGAAAGATGAAGCATAAAACCTAGACCTCGTTTCGCGCTAGGATTTGTCGCTGAATCGGTACATTGCGCATTGAGAGAAAAGTGTTTGGTATTTATGAGTTTATGTGATTGCACGTTAAGATAATTGTAGTTAAGAACTTATTTAACATAATTTAATATAATTTTATAATTGTCTTTGGGAAAAATCATATATTCTTTTTAGTATATGACACTATAAGTATAATTATACATATATATTAATATTATAGCAGTAACATAAAAATGAAGTTCCTATGAGGAAAGAACGGTTTTACTGGAGAGTATCTAAAAATTATTTAGCTAGATAGATTTGAAAATAATTATTAGATATTGAATTTTTTATGCAGAGTTTTTTGCAGACATGCACAAAATATACAAATTTGCACAATATGCACAAATAAATATGTATTTTTAGAATACTTTTTTATTGAAACAAATTTCTATTTTTATGTCACTTTCCAATCTGCTTTCTAAAAAAATACGAAATTGCATAAGAATCCAATATCTAATAATTATATTGAACTATTATAATAATTATGATATATAATACATATTGAGGATGCTTAAGCATGATGTTAATGTTGCAAAAAAACATTTTCGCAACCAGTTTAAGCATCTAATATAATTATTTAGATGGCATCCAATAAAGCATCCAATAAAATTGTTTTCAGATTTCTATTTAGCTAAATTTTTAGATATTTCAGCATAAGCACTTTTTCGAGTATCTATAATTATTTTACTATGCAATTATAGTCACGAATACTAAAAATACTTTTCTCTCAGTACAGTTTGAAATCTCTGAATAAGTTGCATATCGTACTTGCCACACCTCATTGCGTTACCTACGCACATTCCGTTCGCTTTTCTCCAGAAGGAGACGTTGCAGCATGCGAGTCTTCGGAAAACAGAATCACAGACTAATGGATGGCACGTGATCGGTTGGTTAAGATGACAGATGAGTATTAGCGGTATTGCAATAGCGAAAGCAGTTTCGCCGATTTCGTTTCGTCAGCAATTCTTCCGGCTATCCCAAGGCTTCTTTTCAGACAAGCAAGGACGCGACCGGAAGATCGATTAAGCGATCATTGGTACCACGGCGAAGTGCATTACGCGACCTCGAGACCGTCTCGTCAGTGTCACGAGAGCGCAAATTTCTCGCGATCGATCGAGCGGCGCCGTCCTTGTTATCGGCTCGCTTCGCGGGTTCTTTCATTTCCATGTGCGTTTTAATGGCGATTGGGACGCGATATCGGAAGAATTTTCGTAGTGAAAGGCATGAGAGCATGCCGTTTGCGACCCGAGGTTTATACGACTGTCGTAGTTCATTAATGAGTTCACGTTTGATATGTGTTTCACATCGCAATCTCTAGATAGGGGAAAAGATAATTGAAGTAGTCTCTTAAATAACCCATTTGTATTTCGAGGGGCGCGTGTATATCTGATTATTTTTTTATTGGTATACGTACATTTATATCAACGGGAGAATTGATCGACGTTATGTTTGTAGATCGCTGTCAGATATCATAGACATTTCTATGTAAAGTATCAAGATGAAGGGATATCTTTTTTTATTGACTCTCACAGATGAAAACGAAATTGGATTCAAGAATGGTACGAGAGTACCTCGGCATCTTCCACTGTCGCTTTCAACTTTCAACTCTCCGACCATCACGTCTTCCCCACTCGGTGAGTTCTTCTCTCGCTTTTTTTTTTAATGTCACTGAATGTACATCGAAGGTGTAACGGGATACCTACGTTTATTACGACACCTCTTATTATCCGCAAGAGGATCTTACGAGAAAGGGACTCGCCAGAAGGCGACGCATAATCGCTCGGATTGAATAAAGCAACAGAAGCATTATACGATTTTCTTAATCACGAATATACGTTCGCATTATTCGATGAATCATGGACAAAGTGGATTATGATTGCAGCGGATTGTCTTCTTGTCTTTTTGCCTGAAGAACTAAATAGTTAAGTACCGCGTATTGAATGTAATATGTTAATAAAAGTCATCAATCAGTTACTTGATAATGTTGTTTGTGATTGTAGTTATTTTTAGTAAAATCATAAGTCTAATGATAAAGATATCTAACATCAAAAATATAAATAGCTGGCAAGATTGTAGCAAAAGAAAAAACAATTCAAGGATTCTTGCCAGTAATTTATGATACAATGAACTAATTTATGATACAATGAACGGTTTGAAAATGAGAAATTTTTGTTCTGAAAATTTAACCAAACAAGTGTAAAGGTTAAATTTTCGGAAAAAAATTTTTCATTTTGAAACCGTTCATTGTATCATAAATATGATAATTTTTCTTCGAACATATGTATAATAAATATAAGAATAAAATTTTAGGTTTTAATTATTATTTTGGAGACACACCTTAAAAAAATTAAAAAATCTTTAAACTTGTTTGGTTCTTGCAGAAATTTTATATGTTGCTATATATTTATCTCGTAATATTTTACATTTATCTTCTTTCATAATATTAATAATGATAAAGATGAAGAAAGAAATAATATTTAAAATACCTTATGTAATAGTTAAATTAATAATTAAGTAATAATTAAATAATTAAATTAAAGTAATAATTAAGGTAATAATTAATTACTTAAAGCAATACTTTTTCACTTTTTATTTATAAAATTTTACAAGTTATTGTTAACAAAAACATCCTTTGCAAATGTTAAATTCTTATATTTCCCATTTTCTGTTTGATTCTTGTCGGAACAAAATTGTTTACAAATTGACGCTATGATGATTTGATACCATAACTCAGACGTTTTTAAAATGTACTTATTTAATTCTTGTAGAAAACCTTTTAATTGCAGTTCTATTATAATGCACATATTCGTGTCAATTAATTTATTTGTTCAAGCGTTCAAGAGACGAGACACGTGAAAATGTAAAACGATCCATAGACGATCAATATTCTTACATAATATTTGATATCGCAATATTAATAATTGAAAATTATATTGATCCTCCAAATTGCTTGTTTTAAAGGGGACATCAATAATATTACACAAAATAACTGTACAGTAATGCTGAGTGTCTAGGGAACGCTTAATGCAATTAGTATCAAACGTAAGATATCGTATAAACAGGCACTAACGTTAAATCGCCGACTATAAACCTATACCGCACTGTACAACAAACTGCATAACGGGATTTTTCTGTCACGTCGTTGCGACATCATCATATTATTCGCGTAAGAGGGGTCATTCTCATACTTACGCACATACGAGAATATACGGTCGGTCCCGGCGACGAATTCTCTCGAGATCGCGCGGATAATACGACATCCTTCTCTTCATCCACCATCCCCGCTGCATCACCGACTTCGGCCCTGGATTACATGACGTACGACGTTTGACAGTGAAAGTTCTCGGCGCACAAGACCGTGTTATGTGCCCTCGAGCTGCCATGCAGTACGTAAACCACTCGTTCTATCTTTCGAGACTCCCAGCCACGAGGACACGATATTCGAGCTCACGGACCTCCAGAAATCCACGTCAGCTAAATGAGCAATAGATAAGATCAGCGTGTCTCGAACTTTCAGGGACAGTCCAAACAACGTTCCTATTCTTTCTCCTTCTTTCTCTTCTCTTTTTTTGCCATGTTAGAATCCGACACATCGAAAATAACTGACGCATCGTGAATCTTCTCGTGTTTATCGAAAATAAAATCGCAGACTATTTTCTCATCGTGGAAGGAATTTATCTCACTTGACTACTAGGTTGCAAAATCTAATCTAATGACGATTTAAATGCAAAGTAGGCAAAGCGAAAGCGAGACTTTCTGAAAACTGATGCGCCTCTTCTCACGTTTAATCCTCTTATCACTTTCTGCCGCAACACAATATTCATTGAGACTGGAATCGCAAATGGTGCCATTTTGACTCTGTTAATAATTTCAATTTTTTTTCTTTTCGTATTAAATATATAATGCAGACCTGCTATATAGCATAGTCCTCCAAGGGTCGTCCTAAAGACATTCTGAAGATACTATGTCCTAAAAATATTCTCAGTTCTCACACAAAAAAAAGTAGATTGAGTAATCCAGCAAAGTTATAGCTTGCCGTGCGAGTTCAACATCTATAAATAAAAAGATTTGATGATTTAAAGCCTTGTATCCACGATGCTAGAAATCGGTCCGAGATCTCGGATGAAGAAAGCATTTACCAATCGCAATGGTCATATGATCAAATTGTTCAAATGTGAATTTGTTAATTTTTTCTCTGTCCGAGATCTCGGACCGATTTCTAGCATCATGGACATCGGGCTTAACAAAGAAGTTATGTCTGCAAGTAATTATCAATATGCTAATTCAGCTAATTCTTTGTTATATTTAAAATTGCTAAAGCAACAATTTTTTTTCATTAGTAACAAAACTGTACGTCATTTTTATTGCTAGCTAACATGTTTTTTTCAGAAATTTTGATCTATATATTTGATTGATTTTCGTAAAAAATTATCTTTGTTGTGCAAAAATAATTTTCTACGAAATATTCTAATTTATTAAATTTTTTGCTATTACAACAAATATGATTACCATAATCATCTCGAAATTATTATAAAATTCATATAAAATCTCTATGTATAATCCGATAATTACATATGCAACTGTGAGAAATCATTGTACGATATTAAATCAAATCGTATATTTTACCAAATAACTTCATATGCAGTGAAAAAAATTATTTGTAATCAGACAAAATCATATAAAATCAAATGAAATTATGTAATCAATGGGACAATATTTCAACTAGTGGTTACCTCCTCGTAACTTTGTTACTTTACATAAAAAGACTGTTTGTACGAGTACATTATGGCTGTAGATTTGCTGAATAAGTGAAGTTTTTGTTGTTTTAACAAATTTTTTTTCCATGCAGGGCATTGCTCGAATAGGTGTGCTGTGTGAAAAATATTGAAAATATAAATATGTAAATACATATATATAAAACACAAATAATTCTAATGATACAAATAATATAAAAATGAATCTTCATTAACCGAAAACAAGGGTAAGAAATTACTAAATTGATATCTTCGACAGTTCTACAATAGGATACATCGGCGGTTCTAGTATTAAAGTTCGCGTTTTTTCGTCGCTCGGTGAAATGGCATGAGGTCGTGGTAACCTATGCTTATTCAGGAAATCGTCGATGATCCGGATTTACCGGCGAAGAGCTATGAATTTCGTGGATCGATTGCTCGTCCTAGAGACACCCAGACCGCACTCCACCTCCTGCGCATCGCACCGTACCTCTTCAGGGGCAAGGTCGACCGCTCCCTACTACCGTAGCACGAACGTCAGCACGTACGTGTACGCGTACATGCGTGTGCACAATTTCATTGGTATACAAATGGAAGTTTGCACATGGCTGCAGCTGCATTCTGCTTCTGCTTCTGTCTTTCTCTCTTTTTTTTCCTGTCTTTTTCTTTCTCTCATTTTCGCTCTACTTTCCTTCATCCAGGGCACCGTGCACCAACTTGTCCGATCCTGCGGACGAACTGGTGAAAGTGACAAAAGGCAAGGTCGTCTCGGGCCGCCAAGGAATTATAAAATCAGGAATTCCTCGAAAACCATGCGGATTGGCCATGTATCGAGCAGATATTCGACCGGCCGTGCGAGGATAACTTGCACAAGGTTTATAAAAATTAAAGATCGAGCATTAAAAAAGTCCGTCCTTAGACAACAATTTGTGAGATGTCCATGGTAATATGAAAAATACCTATACTCTCCTGTAGATATAAAAACGTGATTCTCTTGGGACGAAGTGGACAAATTTTAGTGAATACATTTTAAATAAAAAATGTTCAGAATTTATTCTTTCTTTACCTAGAAGAATATGCCGAAAATTTTGATTAAATGGATATTAAATAAAGATATGAACATTTTTGACAACAACGTAATTAGTCAAGTTCTCATGATTAATGTACAAACTGGCCGATAAGAAATAATAGCGTAACTTGCTCTATTTTCCCATGCGATTTATATCTCTGGCAAACAATTAAATTTCACCGGCGATTTCTAACGTCGCAATTCAAAGAGAAGCATCGGTCTTCTTCACGAAAGCGTGACAAGGTGGTCACCCATTTGGGTGACCATAAAACGGCTTCAAGTTACCTAGGTGCAGTCAGTATTCTCAGAAAATATTGCAATCTCTAATAGTAATGATTGAAGAGCTGATTATCTTATCAAGTGAAGTCATGAGTTAACTTGTTGCAGCTTGCATATCAAAATTGGTTCTAATCAACGTGGATGATGGAATCAGGATTAATCAACGTTGTATTATCCGACCCCCAGATTATTAGATTTCGTTGTCGAGTGCTTTATTTCAATCAGTTCAATCAGTTTTGCATGTTCAACGCTTCCATGTACACGCTGTATCTGTTTCACAATGTACCAAAGAATTGTTTCATTTTATTAAGATTTCAGGAAGAAATATAGTTGACACATGGAAAAAACAGTTACGTACAAAGTTACAAATAAACAATTATATACATGGAAAGATCAGTTTTGCTAAAGTGTGTAAAAGTTTTGTTAGATATAGATCTGAAAATAATTTTGTTGAATCATTAAATTGATTAGGACATTCAAACTGGCTGCTAGAATGTCACAACTTTTCGTAGTATTACTCATTATGCTTAAGATTTCTACTTAATTATTTTGATGGTTCAACAAAATTATTTTCAGATCTGTAATCTTAGCTAAATTTTTAAATACTTCGGCGAAATTGTTTTTTTCCATTAAGGATATAATTAAAATAAATTTAAAAAATATAGTTAAAATAATATAAGTTTTTTTTATATAAATAAGATATATATTAAAAAATAATAAGGTATAACTTTTATTATTCGACTTCCGTGATTATTTGATTTAGGGCCGATCCACGTTAAGGATAATCAAGGTTCTACAGTATATCTTCACAATAGTGAAGAAAATGAACAATCTTAGGCGTAATCTAACAATAAGTGCGGGCGTCGCATATCGTTGCACGTCGCCGAGCGAGACGTAATAAGCGGTAGTAAAGTTACGTGGATTTCATGGAGAAATGTGCAGGAATAACATGAAGCGATCCATGGTAGATTTCCGGGATGTCAAGTAGATCACAATCTATGATGACTGTTTGATCGTGACAATCGATAGCTTCCTCGTAGATAAACGATCTGTGAGTATGGTCGTGACGCATTTATACAAACGACGTTGAAGATATACGATTATGGGTTATTTTCCATGAAATATGATTTTCCAGCATTAAACTGACGGCGTAATAAAGAACAAATGCAATATATTAGTATGAAATATTTTTGCACGCAATTATGTGAAAATTAATTGTTTTTTCCTTGCGTAAAAATTATGATTCATTTATAATAAATTTTAAGCATTTATAATTAATAATTATAATTAATATTTTTTAAGTATTTAAGCTTAAAAATTTAGATTAAAATTATTATTTATTAGAATTAAGAAATCTTTAATTCAAAATAAATAATTACGCTTTTGGTAAAATTTATAATTTTTGCTTCATTTTTATGCGCAGCTTTAAATTATTTTTATTTCTTTTCAAACACACAGATATAGAGAATAAAAGAAAAGAGAAATTAATTCTTTATTTACAAAGATACGAAATATCAAAAATACGTTGTAGTATATAATGTTGTAATAGTGATACGAAGTAATATAAAGAAAAAAAGAAATTACACGAGATAAATATAGGCTTAATTTTTTTTCCTCAATTACTGAGAATTGCTTTCATGAATTTATCGCACAAAGAAAAATATCGCATAGGATCGATATAAGGTCAATCTTGCAGCGAAATTAAAGCCTAGAACCTTTAGTCTATTAATATTCTGGATATTCTTTCTTTCTTGTTTTTCGTTTGATATAAAATCCGATATGTCAGGAACTCATCTTGTTCTCAAACTAAAGATGTGTAAGGATGTAATAGCTTAAGCCGGTCCTGTCGACACATTGCCAATATAATCTAGAGATCAATTTAGAAAGGTGGATCATAAAATTTGGGTCGCCATATGAACTTTCTTCAAATCGTACAACTGTTTCTCCTAGTGATTCTTCTTTTAGCTTCTTTTTGCCGCAAAAAAGTACACAATGCACGTTCCAAGGGCCGCAGTTAATATATATTGCTTGTGCAGCAAACGATAATGGCCGGCGACAATATATATTTTCGAAAACTCCACTTAACCTTCCACGTAGCAAAGTCCTTAAACGCTATTCTTCTTTGTCTCGAAATGACTCGGTGCATAATAAATGTTCAGTTGACACGTGAGTTGCATAAAGAAGCAATACGAAACAGAACGCCGGACAAAATTGACATCAACTATATACAGAAAGAATGGTTTTGCTGAAGTTTTGCGAAATCTAAAAATTTAGCTAGACAGATTTAAAAAGAATTTTATTGGATCATCAAAATGATTATATAAGTGCTTCAAAACTGATTATTAGAACGTTAAACTTTTTATAGCACTGTCGTCAACGTTTAGGCTTTTTATAGAATTATTTTTATGATCTAACAAAATTATTTGCAAATTTGTATCTAGTTAAATTTTCTTCAACAAAAGCGTTCTTTACGTGTAATAATCTAATTATGTACACTCGTTAATTAGACACTTTATTAATTATTACTTACAGCTTCTGATTATTTTTTACTATTTTTCATGAAAGTCTAAAGTGAAGCATAGATGGAAAAAACGGTTTTGTTAAAATATCTAAAAATTTAACTAGATACAAATTTGTTAATTTAATAAGTAATATTACTTTTCTAGTTCTGGTCATGATAGTGTTTTAAAACCAAAAAAGATTTCAGCGCGCAGTTTGTAGAATCAGATGTGTACAGTGAGTTCAAAAAGTATTGGTACAGAGAAAATATTTAAAAAAAAAAACTTTTTTTAAAAAGTAAATATTATCTAGCGAGAAATGAGTCATCGAATTGATGTTAAATTAATATTAATATCGACACGATGATTTCAACACCAATTTAGACGTCGATTCGACGTTTAATTGACAATCATTTCTTGCTGGGTAATTAACAATTTATTCATAAAGAATAAAATAGATTCTATGTTTCTTAAAATTATATATATCAAAAAGATATATATTAATTATAGAAAATATATCATCTGAAAAATAAACGAAAATTACAAATTCTATTGTTTGGATGCTTAAAAAGTATTCGTACAGTCGAGAAATTTAGCTTCCAAAAAATCAGGAATACATGCGAAGCTCGTTTGTTTATGAATTAGAACAGAATATATTCATTGTATAAAATTGCTAATGTTTATTTTTTACAAATAAGACTATTTTTATAAAAACTTTCCCTGTACGAACACTTTATGCTCTCACTTATATAAATTTGTACAGAAATACTTAAACACTAAGATCCGCTTTGATCGAATATAGGATTTTTTTTATTTAATTATATTTATTTTCATCGGTCCAAATTTATGTTATAATTGTTTCTCTGAATGGTAATGTAAGCCTCGATTCATTAGAACTTCATCATCGCAACAGTTGGCAGAATAGAGCGTAGTGCATGCATGCTCACTAAACCAAATACGGCCGTGTCCTTCGCGTAAATGACGGAAAAATGAAAAAGAACAAATTCTCAGTGTATGACAAATTCGACTAGCGATTCGAAGAAAGCGCCATGTGTCGGCACATTCTATCACCGCCGAAGGGAATCGATAGCGCCACTGGCCGTGGAGCGAATTACGGTAAATAACGGAAGGCTGTTTGTGCAAGGTGAACCACCTTCCTTCTCACCTACGGAACAGA
This sequence comes from Trachymyrmex cornetzi, assembly GCF_001594075.2. NCBI lineage: Eukaryota > Metazoa > Arthropoda > Insecta > Hymenoptera > Formicidae > Trachymyrmex > Trachymyrmex cornetzi. The sequence continues at coordinate 4,702,489 of NW_017296157.1, read as the reverse complement.
TCGGCCGACGTACCTTTCCAAACAGAATTTCTCTCTCGCGATTCTCTTTCTGAAAGTTTACGGCGTCGGAAAAGAAATAATCCCCGGTGGATTATTTCGCGTCTCGTGTATACGCGGTGTCCCATAATCTTCCAACGTTAATTAAAATTTCATTAATATTGAGATACCTGACGAGTGGTTTACAGAAATATTGCAGATAATAAGCAATATTTTTTTTTTTAGAGGACTAAAAGTTGTTTTAACATTTCATTGTCAAAGGGGGAAACAACTGCATGTTTCAGGACACCATGTAGACGCAATTCTTCTTAATACCATCTTCTTAATTAACTCCCTCGCGAATGCAACTAGTGATATTAGCTCCAGGCTAGCAATTATCGGCGCGACGTGCCACGAGAGTTAATCTTCGCATAAACTTTTCTATTTAATAGGACGTCGATGAGAGAATAAATTCCGTTGTTGGCTCGGATAAGATTTTACACGGAAGCGACTAATAATAATTCATTCCGTCGTTCTCACTGAACTGTTCCCATAATGCATACTTTCTGCATATATTAAGATCGCGATCATCGGTATACATTATCAATGACGCATTTGAGTAGACTATTTTGGGAAAGAATTTTTTATTGAAACCTTTTTCACCTACATCTTGCGTATGCATAAAAGTGTACTATTCTTGTTGTTTTTCTTCTCATTTATTTTTTGATAAAATTACTATCTAGTTTATTTCCTTTTTCTAAAATTATTCTTGAAAACAAATTATTATGGCCGATGGCTCATCCTCTTGCGACAAAAAATTTTCTCTTTCCAAAACTTTAGATTTCTGCGTTACGAAAGAAAGTGGGAGGAAGAGGAAACTTTATATAATATACTAATCCTCTCTTTTTTTTCCTCCGACAAAAAATATATTACATATATTTTACATATTAATGTTTAACAGCTTTTTCGTCGATCGAGAAGCAAGGCGGAAGATTGCCGTCACAAGGTAAACCGCTTTCATTCCTGTGTAATAATTTTGCTTACCTACTCGAACGAGGAATAATTCAACTGTATATATATATATAGCCTTCCTTATATTCTAAGAAATTTAATTAAGATTATTGTTGTATTTAAGAAACTCATATCATCCGTTTCATATACGCGATTTATTTCAGCAGTGCATTTGGTTTTGCTGAAGGTGTTGTGTGCGTACAGTATTTGTAAATTTAATTAAATTCAGATCTAAAAGTAATTTTATTGAATTGTCAAAATAATTATATGGGACGCTCAAGCGCTGGTTGTCAGAATATCAAAATTTTTTACAACATTGCTCATCATGCTTGAGTTTTCTACATTATTTTTTAATGCTGTCCCATCTGCTACTTGTTGTCTGCCTCAGTTTCCTACATTTCATTTAGATATAACTTGTTTTTACATTGTTTTGTATTTTAATTAAATTGCATGCTTTGTAATTGAGTGTTTTTATATTTAATGTTTACTCTAATTCATGTACGTATATTCTACATAATTATTATACTATGTTACGTTATTTTCTGATTAAATTTTTATTTCTTTTATCTATTTATAACTTTAATTACTGTATGTTAATGCATCTGTTTTTTATTATATATATTTATTTTCAATAATTTACGTATATGTACGCTCAGGAATGGCTTTAACCCCTTTAAGACTTTCGTACATTGCAACGTACATTTAATTTCAAGACATTATCCTTTGAAATTATTTAATTCTATCGACGTTATTTGAGATCTGATATACATAATAATGTATTAATTAATATATTAATATATATTGGAAAAATAATCAAAATTTTGAAAAAAAATTAATTGTTTCGTATGAGTTACTTATTAAAGTACGCATGAATGGAATTAACAAAATTATTTTAAGTTGATTCAAATAAAGTCAAATCTGAAGGGATTAAGTCAATTACTTAGCTGTCCCTCTTGCATGCACAACTGAATATCTCCAATATTGTATCATTATATTGTTATTATTATTAGATACTATTCGCTGTAAACCGCTGCACTCAATAAAGTTATTATTATTATTATTATTATTTATTATCTGGATGGTTTAATGGAATTATTTTCAAATCTGTATTTAGTTATATTTTTAAATACTTTAGCGCAAAATCGTTCTTTCCATACAGGTGTTATCAGCGAGGGGGTATAACCACTTAATGCAATCATGGGACAGAGTTCTCGAAATCATTATAAAATTCATATGAAATCTCTATGTATAATCCGATAATTACATATGTAACCACGATAAATCATTGTATAATATTAAATAAATTCGTATATTTTACCAAATGACTTCATATGTAGTGAAAATAATTATTTGTAATCAGATGAAATCATATGATCATGTAATCTGTGGGACAATATTTCAGCTAGTGGTTACTTCTTCGGTTATCAGAGACACAGTAACGTCTCGGATGTCAAATGTTTATTTATTATTATATTTATGTGTATACTATATATACACATATGTGTGTGTGTGTGTACATATATGATATGTTTAATTAAAAGACACGGGAAGAATTGTCGTTCAACCTCATGAGGATTTATTGGAAAAATTTTTCTGGTATTACTGATAGTTTTGACACTTCGCGCATAGATGACCCGATTACTTCGCCTTCGCCTTTTTCCTCGTCGGAAAGCGTCGGTGTCTTCGATGGGAAAGTCTGGATAAGGCGAGCCACACAGCAGCGCATAACGGCGAGGAGAGAAGCGTTTCGAAATACGAGATGCGCATAATTATGCGCGCCTACTTAGGTGCATCGGGAATGCAGCGACGTCTCCCCCGTTTTTCTGTCACGCCCTTGTGGCCACGTCGTCTCTACCTTTCGATCGGCGTTTATGGTGGTTTTTTTTTATTTCTCATAGAAACAAACCGACAGCATCCGCCATCCTCGTCGCGCGCTGCCATGCCATCGTTAAAGCGAACAAAGCGGGATTCTCCGTCGACAGGAAAACTTCTCAGGAGAAATCGCATCGCGCCGCGTCGCAGACTTTGCGTTTTCGCCTTCGACTTCGACCATTATGTATTACGTGTAATTGCATGCTTGCACGCGGTTGTGCCTAGCTGCAAAATAGATTTCGCACGTAGCGAGTCGCGGTGCGAACATTCCGCGACTTTATTTCGTAACAATTACATCATTATACGTTTTGCAATGTGTATCGAATGAGAGAACGTCAAACGGTCCCATCGGAAAGCTACCATTTTTATTGATTTATCGTATGATGACAGATTTTTGTTCATTATTTTTATGCAGCAATATAATGAAATTGCAATTTTTTATTTATGCATTATTTTCACATTGGCGCATGCTCCTATATTTTAGATCTTTTAAATTATACGAGAAGATTAATTTTACATCATGTCGCTTGTATTGAAAGATTTAATTTTATCAATAAACGCAATAATACGATCGCGTGTTCGTGTTCAACGTGAACTGAATTGTTTCACACAATGTATAAAAATGTAGTGAAAAAGAAACTCGGATCGTTTCGCATGTAACCGATATGCAAGAATAAATCAGGTCAGATCGATGATCGTAGATCAAAGCACGAATTGATCGATTAATTTCGAATCACGTAGCGAAAGAGGGCTTGTTTGTATGATCGACGCATATCAGGGACAACGTGATTTTCACCTTGACCGTGAACAGGTCATTGTCCACCGGTTATTCCGACATCGCGAGATGGTCGACTTTTCGGATCTGTTGGGCTAATTTGGAAAGCATCGCGTTTGTTCAAATTTATTTTATACATTTTTTTGACTTCGATTGTATACAGTAAGGAACATTTTGCATTTGCGTTATAGAAATGGTCCACTCAAAAAGGTCCTTATTAAAATTTTGTGTTGAATTTTTAATATATCCAGGTATTAGTTTAACATAACGTAATTGTGTTATTTCAATATTTTGTGTTAAATTAATATAACATTTCATGATATTATAATAACACGATTTATGAATAAACGAGCAAATAATATAAAAATAATGTTTTTTATAAAACGTAAATTCTAAAATAATTTGAATAAAATGTGTTAATTTATCATATTATAAATGTTAAATTTATTGTGTAGCACGTTAATTTAATGTACATATATAAATGTTAATTTTAATAAAAAAATATGATTGTTTACAAATTGTGTTAGTGTAACATTTTTGTGATAACTTTTTATATAATATTTGTATTACTTTACATTTATCCTGTTTTAAGTCAATATGAAATTTTGAATGTAACGTTTGGAGTATGTGAAATATATTAAATTTAATATCAATTTTCCCCGCAATGTAGAAATATGTAATATATACACCTCATATAATATAATAAATAAAAAAATCATAATTAAAAAGATATGTGTAAATTTATGATGAAATAAATTGGAATCATGTTCCAAACGCGTGAAACTTTCGCTTCCAATATACTCTAATTTATACAAAATGGTGTTAATTTGAGTAATTCGAACACTATTCAACAGGTTTTAAGATTATAAATTAGGAAGATACTAAAGATCAGAATTTCTCGTGAGATCGTTACGATATTGTCGAATTAAGTTTCTTTTTTATAGATTGCCAATCAGTTTTGAAGATTCCGAACAATTATTTGAAATGCCATATTACTATAAAAATTTAGTAAGATAACCGATAGTTATATGGCCTATTTATATAAGCTTTACAATTTTTTTTAATTTTTTGCTGAGCCCAAGATTGAAAATTGATGAGAAATATATTTAAAAGAAGAAATATTTCTGAATTTTATAAAGAAATACAAGACATTTTTAAATATTTATTACATGCGCGAAGATTTTTAGAAAACGTAGTTTTTAGGTCATATTGGATAGATATGTAATCAACATTCGGAAATTAATTTTTTAGTTGTGTGCATGCAGAAGTAGTAGGATTAAATGGAAAATCAGAAGACTAGAAAATTGAAAGTATTAACAGGTACTAAGAGCGACGATAATCTTGTGGAAAAACGCGAGAAATATTTAACGATGGAAATCTTGTTTTTATTCCCAGAAAATATGAAAAAAATTTCCGGAATTAATGAGACAGGTTTGAAGATTCAATCATTAAGAATTTCATATGTATATCTCAAAAGAAAGGTAAATATCGTCATAAATTGCATTTCAAAGGAAAGATTAATGCATAATATATTTATAAGATAAAAATATGTCATTAATTGGTGTATGGCGCTGTCAGATGCTATATGACTCATAAAATCTATTAATAATTATAATTAATGTTTATGATGTTTGTAGAGTTTCAATAGAATTTTCGCAATTCGCAAAGAGTCCTTTAAAGCTGCCTCAGTTTGTAGTTCTCTACTAACATATTTTTTTCCCTCTCTCTCTCTCATCATGGTTAATTCCTATTTATCTTTTAAGATATCGAATTGTAATCGCTAGAATATACATTTCATCAATTGCAATCTTGCAACTTACACGCAATCTAAGCAACGATGCTTATCGCATCTACAGAGATAATTATCGCGTTTCTAATGCAATAATTGAGGCAACTTTACGCAAAAACCAATGTAAAAAGCGACAAGAACCGTTCCTCAATCGGTATTCTTCATTGTTTCTTTGAGCGGCGTGCTCTTAAGATCTTTCTGGGAGCATCCGAAGAGTCGAAGGTGAGCTCCGTCGAGTCTATCCGAGGGATTCGCAGTAGTTCAAGGAGAGAGCGAACGAGAACGTGGCGTATGTAAAAACAGTCGATGAAAGATAGGTGGGTGGGGAACACAAGCGGAGAAAAGCTACAGTTCAGTGCACCGTCAAAGACGGCGGCGTCTTCGGAGAGAAGAGGCTTCGAAATGTCGATTGGCAATTGACATTTATCGCGACCCCCGCGGCCGTCCTAGACGAGGTAATGAAAATTTTCTCGTCTCGCCTGGTCTTTCCTCGCCACGAATGATCCGTGTTTTGCAATCGGTGACGAGTTTAGAAGTTCGAACGTCGCGATATTTATACCCAATCGAAATGTTTCTTTTAGTCTTACAAAACTTTGAGAATCACTGTATTCACTACACGGAAAGAACGGTTTTGCTGAAGCACCTAAAAAGTTAGCTGGATACAGAGCTGAAGATAATTTATTTGGACATCAAAATTATGTAGGACACGCACTAGAAGAGTGATCATTATTATCTATTTATACTTTTTAGATTAACAATATATTACTTGTATAAAAGACAGAATTCTGAAATTTTTTGACTTTTCATCAATTATGTGCTTTGGGCTGATATTTTATTAATAATAATAGTTAATGATGAAATATTTGGTTTTTCATCACTTTTCTTATTTTGATGGAGAAGAAGGTGGCTAGAAGTATAGGATATATACATATATGTAGCCTCTCTTAATATTTCCATTAGATGGCGAATTCTAGTGATTACTTATAGAATTATTAAATTTATTCAGTAGCTCGTCGTTACACCATGACGTTAATATGCCAATATACAATAGTCAGCACTTATTATAACGCATTTTTACTTTCAAGCATTTTGAAATGTTTTTTAAGGTACAGGTTAGCATTCAATCAACATATTTCTTCATTTTTCTTAAACTTGAACCTATTATTATACAAATATATTTATATTTGATTGTGTTGTTTGTTATTTAATATTTTATTTAGATGTATACATTTCAAGTTATGCAAACGTTCAGTAAAAAATGTAGCTTTGCAACTGTGTTGTAAAATTCTTTAATATGATTATGAATTTAGATCCAGTGAAGCAAGAGCAGTCATTATAGCATGACGTTTTGCTAACGTGGTCCCCTGAGAGTGCCGAATGCTAACAAGCTCTTTTTCGAGATTCTCATTAATTTGATAAATCGATTGTATCTTTACTATTAATCTACAATTTATGTTTTACGTACTATAGATTTTTAGTACTAAACAGTCTATATGTACATAATAAAACGTAATGATTAATTATACAAAGATAATTTCCTTTTTAAAAGTTTGATTTCGAAGCGAAATAGCTTTAAATCGATATTGAAATTATGAAGTATCGATGTCCTAACAAAAACTGTATAATTTGCTTGTTTAAGAGTCTGGCGACGAACATATTTCGATTCGATGGAATTTTGTTAATTTCAACGTCAATTGACGTCGATTTGATGAGTCATTTTTCGCTGGGGCGGAAGAAATTATTTGTATGTATATACATTTGCATACATTAATTCTGCAATATTTTACTTTTTTGTTAATTTATAACCAAATACTGCTTTTTTAAAACCAATTTTTTAAATCTATTTTTGTGGAAGGTCACATTAGCATCCATGTTTTTCTTCGAGCCACTTTGCAGTGTCGCTACACTTTTATAAATAGTGTCTTAAGTAATAAATGTTAAGTTTGAGTCTAGAATCGATTGAACAACACTTTGGCGAATGTAATCGATAAGTTTTAAATTTAAATATTGTTCATTAATCAAGTTATTGTATAACATAAATGGGGTAACGTAATATCATCTTCTTATTTATATAATAACTTATTCGCTTGTTCTTTTAGTGTGAATAAGAAACTTCTAGTGTAAATTGGTTACTAGAATGTTAAAATTTTATTTGCAGTAATATTGTCATCAACGTTCAAGCGTTTTACAGAATTATTTTGATGGTCTGATAAATTATTTTCAGATCTGTATGTAATTAAATTTTTAGATACATCAACAAAACTATTCTTTCCATGTAGATATTGGCTGAATAAGCTTTCGAATACTAGGAGATAGTAGATTTTTAAATCAGTCCTCCCTCCGTTGAGGAAGTTTAAAAAAAGAGAGAAGAATAAAACATGTTCATAAATCCGCAGAATTGCTTAAGCAGCGACCAGCGGAGTGTAAGCGGTAAATCGGCATCGAAAGTAACGCCGGCCTTTGAATTCGTAACAACGGACGCGATGTACAGTTAATGCGACTGCTCCACGGCGTGACCTAGAACAGCGGCGAATGTGTATCCGAGCAGTCGGAATAATTTTTAACCAGCCAGCCACTTTTACTTGGCAACCGGTCGCTCCGCTTGACGCAGTAAAAGATGAAGTCGATCATGAGGATAACGAGAATACGTTCGGGCTCACCTAGAACACCGCAACAACGGAGCGCGTTGGAGGAAAGGGGAGGAACGGAATGGAGAGGTCGGCACACACCGTACGCGCATCGCGAATATAACGAAAACTGGTTTCCTGCGCGATTCCCCATTTATTTATTACACGTACGGTGGTGAACGTGTGTCCCCGTCGGCATCCCGATACGTGCATCTCGCCAAGGACTCGGCTCGCGAACGCTTATTTAGAAATGCCATTGGGTCCTCCCGTGTCACAATGCAGAGGAAAGCTTCACCGAAATGTATATACACTTAGGCCAGAATTTATATAATCATAAATCATTGTACTAAGGATTTCAATTTTTAATTGAGGACGTGATTAATTCTTAGTATATACACACGATAATTTTCCGGTCCTTTACCACACACGATGGGTCATTCATGTCCCGGGTTAATTTTTATCACTTTAACAAATATATAAAAATTATTAAGTGATTTTTACATTTACTTTAACATCTTTAAAAAGTATTTGTAAAGTTGTGTATTTTAAAAAATTGTATATAAATATTGAAACTAATTACTTGATGTTTCCAGTTTTTCGATGTAAAAGTGAGAATATGTGTGATATTATGTTATATATAATTACGAAAATTTGTATATTTACATAAAAGTGATAAAATATATTTGTTAGTATACTTTTCCGTTTAATATAAAGATATATTTACGCAATTAGAGATACTAATTTTTGTAAAAATACACAATTTATGTATATTCACATTATATAAGCAGTATAATTTTTATTATATTATTTTTTTATGTGTTTTACATATTCTTTTTACAATGTGGATTAATGCTGTTCCTATGCAAATTTTAATTGTTTATAATGGTAACGCTTTTTATGGCTTACTGCCGTATCATAACTATTGATATGAATTGAATTCTTAACATTGCATAACGTAATTGTGGTATCACAAGTCAAACGTTCATCTCAATAATTATCAAGCAGAAAGCAAGATTTTTTTCTTACCGGAGCGAGTTTCTTATTGTATATAGTTTCGTGTCACTTTCGTGACATCGATACATCGACCTACGTATAATTCTACTTTTTTTCAGCATTGAAGAAGATCTATATTCTTTTGCACGTGTCGCACGGTACGCTCGTAACCTGAATTTGGAATAAACGTCTTTCGCCGTACGATGCAAATGCCTCGTGTAATAATACGCTTATTGCGATGTTACTTCGCCCGCAACGACACAGATAACCTTTGCTGCGTAAACCGCAAATTTATTGGTCACCCGAGATTACCATCATCTCGCCAAGAACCCCGAGGATGCGTTCATTAAAATAAGATAGCGATTTGATATCGGTAGAAAAAAGATATATATTTATGCGTCCGTCTCTGCCATGTTCAAATATAGCTCGCAAATTCGATTCGAATGCTATATTGTTTCGACAAAGCGCGTTTTCGGAGACGGGCCAATAGATTTCGCCAATAAAGGTTAAACGCCTCTCGAAACGCGAAAAATTCACCACGTCTCGCTGCACATGCAAGTGATACTGCTCTTCCGGAAGGATTCATCTCGCAGTTATGTACTTAAAGGGATTAAAACATTAACGATTTTACAGAGACGCGAGCAGGCAGTTAATTTCCCAGTGTGCTGCCAGCGATTCCGCAGTCTCATATATATATATATATATATATATATA
>NW_017296157.1:4664744-4692634 GCF_001594075.2 Trachymyrmex cornetzi | reverse complement strand
TTCATACCATAAAAATTATGTCTAAGACATTTTGTCGAAAAATGAATAGTTTCGGAAATAATTGTTTGCTTCCATACTTTTTCCCCACCCTGTATATATATATATATATATACACACGCACGAACATTACATCTCAAATTATATCTCTCTTGTTCGAATAACTTTCCTCTTCCCATGCACGGATGTTCCGTTTTCAAGCAGAACTCTCTTTGGGCGTCCATAACGCGTTCCCCTTAATGGGGGCTATACGTTTAGTTTACTTTGTGAATATCCTGATACTCCTTGATACTGTGCCTTGAAATGGCACTTAAGTGCATCGTCAAGTATGATTCTCGATGAAAGTAACGGCGGCGCGAGTGACACTTTCTCAGGTTTATGAGTGCAAGGCTTCATTCGCGACATTGCTTTCAGGATACCGTTTTCATGAGGATCATAAAAAGAAGCTTCGTAAAAGATTTCGTTTTCACTTCTCGATGTGCGACGATAAAAGTCACGGTTTGGACCTTGAATAATGGGTATAGTGACACACTTGTACTGAAAAGATTATTTTCGTTGTACTAATCGATATTTAAATATAAAGTTGTTAGGGATTTAAGTGCTAACCCTTATAATTCTCTTAGGTACGCAAAACAACGTCATAAATCCAGAGAGTCTGCCGTGCAGCATTCCTGATGCGATTTTTGTCCGAGGAAAAAGCTGCCTAATCCAGTAATCCACCGAGTTAAAAATGGTTTGCACGTCGGGCAAGTCGGTGGTGCAAAAATGAAGAATAAATAATGAAGCCAGGTAGAAAAAAGGATCCGAGTGCAAACGATTAATTCTGTATTCTATCCCACACTCAACCCGCGCCCTATCTCTCTATAAATCCTAGATTTTCATTTTGTCTTCGTTTTCAAAGATTATGGCTCGTACATAGAACGCGCTTAAAAGTATTAGAGCGTATTAGCAATTTTAGTTTACATTACATGCATAATTGAAAAATTTGTTAAATTTAATATAAAATGAATATGTAAGGAGGTAACGCAAACATTATGTAAAAAATTAATACAAAAAATGTACCACTGACACAATTTGTAAGCAATCATATTTCTTCACACACATCAAATTTAATATTTATAATACATTAAGTTAATACGTCGCAATAAGTTTCTAAAATACCTATAATATGATAAAGTAACATATTTTATTCATTCTTTTTTAGAATTTATTTTTAAAAAGACCATTATTTTTATGTTGTTTGTTCACTTACACATAAATTGTGTTATTTTAACACTATGAAATGTTAAATATCAATTTAACACAAAATAATTAAATAACACAATCAGATTATGTTAAAAATTAACCCTCGAATATATTAAAAATTCAACACAAAATTTTAACAAGAATTTGAGCAGATTGTATCTAATACAAATATAAAATATAAAATACTTTTTTTGTATATATTATAGACAGACAGAGAGAGAGAGAGAGAGAGAGAGAGAGGGAATTTATAAAATAAAATACGTTCTGTGTGAATGTGGGCCCATATTTATAAATTTAAAGATTATGCTACGTTTATGTCTTCCTTCATCGACATCAGGTGAAGTTGGAAAAATGTTTTTGTAATAATCTAAATTAATAGAATGATTTTACTGAAATATCTAAAAATTTAGCTAGATCAGAAAATAATTTTATTGGACTATCAAAATAGTTCTGTGGATTGTTCAAAACGATTATTAGAATGTCAAAACTATTTAAGTATTGCTTAAATAGAAGTTCTTTATAGAATTATTTTGATGGTCCAACAAAATTATTTTCAGATTTGTATCTGTCTACATTTTTAGATTTTACTTTGGTAAAATAGATCTTTGTATGTACCATTATAACATTGTAACGATTATCATGCATGTAATAATTTTTGCAGCTAAATTTCCAGTAACAGTATAACTCGACTATTCGTCCACTTTTCGTCTTCTCTGATAAACAGGACTTCGCTTCTTTCTTGATGCCCATTTGAAAGGTGGCAGCACGATCCGGAAGGTGAAAGTCCCAGGATGAAGAGGGAAGGAGTGGTGGTGCACATATAGAGGGGTGGAGAGGGCGCGGCTTGTCCAGACGTTCTCTGTCCTGACGACGACGACGATGTCGCCGAAGTTGATATTTCTGCTGGGATCCTTGTGTCTACTCGTCGGTAAGTGCAATTTATCAGTAATCTTACAATTTAACTGCGCAAAAGTTCCTCGTGTTGCGATTCCGACGTCTAATTGAATGGTACCATTTATAGTCATCAAAGTTAGAGTTCAATTTTTAAATTTCAATTTATATAGTACATATATATATGTATATATGTCAAACTTAATAGCGCAAACTGCCCAATTGAAGTTGTGAGATATTAATCTAGTTGAAAAAATGTTAAGAGTTCGAATATCGCATGGAAAAGGAAATACCGTCAGTAGATATTTAAAAATTGAAGTTATAAATATAGATAAGAGAGAATCTTTAAAATCAACGTTGGCAGTGTGCATTAAAAAAAAAAGAAAGAGAGAGAAATAAACTTACTTTGGAGAACCACTGTCGTTTTCCCCTCCCCCGTTGCCCTGACATTTTCAAGACTTTCTACTTCTACCGGAGTTCACCGACCCCTCCTTCGATTCGCGATCGCGAAGCGCACGATCGTGTCGTGAACCGATCGTGACATTTTCAACGATTAATCGAATTCACCTCCACTTTGTCCCCGTGCAAAATGTCACATTCAATTGAAGTCCGCCTTTGACACATCGATTGATCTTAATTTTTACTACAATCCTTATGACTTTATCATCTACGGAAATAATTATAAGGATTTAAAAAATTTGAGCTATTTAAAAAGTAGAATGACTCTTACACAAGAATATATACTTATTATTAAATTTTGTAACATATTTTGTATAATTTCTAGAAGACTTAATAATTATTAAACGTGTTGTGACTGTCACGCGAAGAAGATATAAATTGAATTTAATATAAAGTTAATTGTGTAACTCATACGCAATACAAAACGAGCATTATTAATTAATAAATCATATTCTGTCTTCTCAGGGACACAGGTCAGAGCGCAAGATGAGGAAGGAGCCGACGGGATTGACGCAAACGCAGAGGAACTTTGTCAGGACAGGCCGGGCGACGAATACTTTCGCTTGAGCGTTGAAGGAGACTGTCGAGATGTCGTGAGGTAAGCCGTCGTATTATTCCACGAATACAGGATCGGATCCCACTTCAACGTTCCGAGCAGAATAATATTATATAAACCTCTCTCTCTACACTATTTCATACAGAAATTAAAAATTTAGGCACCGGTTTCCAAGAACTTGGAGAACGTCGCGGCGAGCTGCCTCCGCGCTTTATATCATTATAATTATACCGCCTTATATAATGCATTTAATTTACAGCGAGTGAATGGAATCACGCGCAAGGTGAATCGGGTTTTAAGTAAAAAAGCTAGCTCGCTGACTCACTTCCGCCTGTATCTCGTCTTATATCACTGACTCTACCGGTCGCCAGGAAGCAGACTCGTCAGACTCAATCGCTGTACTTTCCCTGAATCACGCGCCGGTTCTAATCTCGCTAATATAATCCTAATGTGCTTACCTTTACGCACACACATTCAAAAGAGCTTTGCTAAAATGATCGTTAAAAGATGCAGGAAGCGAGATGCATGTTACATTATTTTATATCTTCTAAGTGAAATTTTAGATAGACTTATAAAGATAAGACCTGGTTGCACCAACGTTACTTTGACTTGAGCGAGACTTGAAATTCTTTTTGGCTCGTTTTAAAGTTGAGCGAGAGACAGAGACAGAGAGATTTTTAAATCTCGCTTAAAATCAATGTAACGTTGGTGTAATCGGGCCTAAATCAAGTAAGGGAAAAAATCCCACTGTTGGCCACAAGGTAGATGTTGGTACTTGGTAATTCTTATGCAAAAATATACATTATTAAGCACATCAAGATCTGTTTTTGACCAAAAATAGGATTCTTTCTCTTATTTGATTTTTACATCATTTGTTCAACACCATGACAGAGAATGTAAGTCTCAAGGGCGTCCGGTTTTGACAGAATGTATAATAAATACATCCTGGAATGCAAATGATGATAAGTTATGGATGATAAAAACGTTAACGGTTTAGTCATTGATCCAGGATGTGACTGATCAGAAATGCCTCGATCGAGTTCCGATTTTCCAGGGCTCAAGGCGATCCGGTAGATGCAACTTCGAGACCAGTTTAACACTTCACTTGCCATTTGATATTTTTTTTTATTGACACGAGTAACTTGCCTTTATCGTATTTCTAATGCAGCAATCATTGTTCCTTCATCTATTCAACGACTTTCATTCACGGGAGTATCATTAAAACATAAAATCATATTAACGGAACACAATAGAAGCGCATAAACGCTATATATTACTCGGTTATGTTACGTCACAACAATGGCTCACGCATAATGCCAGTTTATAATATGTCAATGCATTTATACTTGTTTATTGTAAACACACATTGTTTCGTCTCTATTGTATTCCGTGCTTAATTATTTCGTGAAACAGAGCGAAATTCTAAATTATTCACTGTGTTCTCGAGAGGCCGTTACACGTGCGTTGAAAATAGAGTCTCTCAAGCAAATCTGGCCAGGTATTATTTCTTACAAATTGATTAACTTGAATCTGCGATTAATAATAGTAGAACCAATCGCAATTTTCTATTTAATAACGTGGAAATTGAATAAAAATTTAAACAGAAATTAAAATAATAAAAATGATAAAATTATATATCTAAGTCATAAAATTACAAAATTATAAAATTTACATATCTTTTACCGTATAACTACTATAAAAATATATTTTAACAATCTTTTATTGCACACTTCTTTTCGCTCGCCATATTTGAGCATTGTCTGACACTGTCGAAGTTGGTTAGACTCTTGCCCGAGGGACTCTAAAGGGAAAAGATTTTCGATATGAGAATGATCTTAGGTGCGACAAAGCCAGCGAGATTGGAGTAACCAGGTTGGCGACGGTGCGGTGCCCGACGGGTCTCGCGTTCGACATCGAGCGGCAGACCTGCGACTGGAAGACGAATGTGAAGAACTGTGATCAGCTCGAGAGTAAGCAAACGTCACGTCTTTTTCCTTAATGAGACTCACGCAGGCATCCTTTGTTTTCTGTCCCGGCTCCGGCAGGTGTACAATGTCCGGCCTGAAACAAATCACGTGTCCCAGCGGATTGGCCTTTGACTTGGACAAACAGACCTGCGACTGGAAGGGCAAAGTCACCAACTGTGACAAGCTCGAGAGTAAGTCGGAGAATCGGCGATGACCAATCTTGCCGGTTAAATCGCCGATTCCCTCGTAGACTCGCAACGTAGCACGCACCGTTCGCATCATTAGAACTAACGCATGATCGTCTTCACGCACCTTACGCAGTTCCCGATGCGTAGCGACCCTGAACGTCTCTGAATGCTTATCGGGAGATATTAAATAAAAAAGAAATAGAGATATCATTAGAGGTCAAAGGACCCTGCATTAATTATACGAAAAAGATTTCAGTTAAATTGTCTAAAACTGTGACATTTTTCTTAGCTTATGAGATGATAATTAATAGTTTTTTCATAATTATAATCATAAAAAATAGATAAATTTTGCTGTAGTATTATTTGAAAGTTATTATTTTGGGTTTAATCGGATAGAAAAGTACTTTTAATTACAGTATACAAGTTGTTTCTTGCACTATATAGGCATAGGCATTTATATTATAGATATCCATATGTGATAATGTCAGGAATATTAATGGAATAGCCAACGACATAGATGCATACATACCTATACGTATACCCACACCATCCTGCACACACACACGCATCATACACACACATATACACAAATTGTGCAACATAAACCTTTCGATAATGAACACGTATGGTTATACAGAATGTCCCATAAAGGCTGTAACAATGCTTAAAGGGAGATTCCTAAAATTATTTTGAAACAAAAATTCTAATACCAAAATGTGGAGACTACACGTAGAGAATTTTGTTTTAAAATTTATCCCGAAAATATGGTAGTTGTGGTACAATAAAATATTTTAAAGATTTTTACCATGCATTTCAGTAAAATTAATCGGACTTATTTTATACTTTATTGCAGTTTTATTAATGAATGAGAGAGATTTACATTAAAATTCTCGGAAATGCAATGTTGCCCCACGACTATCATATTTTCAAAGTAAACTCTAAGAAAAAATTCTCTCCTTGTATGATCATTTTTTATAATAATTAGAAGCATCGGTAATTTTATCTTTGCAAGTGTAATCTTTATATCAATATTTTAACAAGAAGCGATAATTAATTTCTTTTTTAATATTTTGCGTAGTATCATATCTAAATGTTAAATACAATTCATTAACTTTAAATGCTTATAATTAAAAAAATTGTTATAGTCTCGATATTTGAGTGTTAGAATTTTTGTCTTAAAATGAGGTCAGGAATGTACCTTATGATTGTTACGGTCTTTACAGGATACCTTGTATATGTGTTTAATTATATAAATGTTTATACAGTAAAAAAAACTGTGTAGATAAAGATATTTTTCAATACAAGTAGGATCCAAAACAACAAGTTTGAAGTGCTACAGTAAAATCTGCCTATTTTTTTACGAAAGCTTTTAATCGGTATCTCATTAGTTACAAAACATAAGTATCAGTTAATTTGACTAAAACTTTTTTCCATATATATGATTAGTGCGAGGTCTTTTTCTCGAATCGTTTGAAAGTTTCCGCCATCGATCGCAATTTGTAGTTTTGAATAAAATCGTTGCCCAATTATAACAAGCAAGAAGTCGCTTCTTTTAATCGCGATACGGAATATTGCGCAATCGTTTCCGTTACGTAAACGACGTGGCTCGAAAAAGCCAACTATGCGAAACTTTCCAACGACGCGCGATGCCATTAAACCGGAAAGCGCGCATTAACATGACGATGGGATTCGACGTGAGATTGATCGCGAGAGGGGAAACGAGGGAAGAGATTTGTACTTTCAGGCAGAGAGCGATTAACGATCGAAAATGCCCAGGTCCCGATACTTTCGAGAGATGTTTCTCGCCAGACCACTTTCGTCCTGAGGCTCGCGGCGGGTCTTGATCGGGACTGGTTTCGATTTTCAGCGAAAGTGCCACCTCAGCGGGGCCTTGTTCGATTCGAGCGGGACGAAAACACTTCAGAGACGCTATGGTCGTGAAAACATTGGGCCTCGCGAACGACTAACCCGGTTTCGAATCCTCGAAACTATCTCTCCTGCATTTTTCTCATGCAATTTCCACGACTCACTGCTCATACGACTAACAAAACTGCACTTTCCAACGGAGTTGGACGAAGAGATCAGTGTTCTCGATTCTGTTCTGGTTTAACTAATAGTTTTCCGACCTCGTTTCGATTATTTAAAGGATGGCTATTAAATATACATGTATCAATTAACTTTTCTTTTCTGATTTACAATCTCATTGAGAATTCCTTTTGCTAAAGGATCTCTCTTTTCACAGAAGGCAATTTCAGCTGATACTAATTCCGCATTTGAGTTAAGTGAAGTTTAATGAGATATTTGATTCTTGCGGTTTCGTCCAATTTCGATCTTTTTACTGGACTTGCTGTCGGCTTAACGTCGGTATGTCGTCAAATCGTTAACACTATGTTGCGTGCCAGTCTGCACGCGGAAGACTATTAGGCTTCCGCGTTACAACACTGTTCTCTCTTGTGAGCGGCGATAACCGGTAGCGAAATATTTATCCCGTGTACATATATTAGATATATCACGTTTAGTGGCTGAGAGAGATACTTACTTTTGAGTGACAGCGTTCGAAGTCAGTTACTGAGTAAGCGAATCTCGTGCTAAGTGATTTCCGTTATGAAAGACCGCAGGAAGGAAAGCAAGCGTTTGCGCAAAAACGTTTGTGCATAAAATCACGTGTTGCAACTCACCCACTGATAATCTCTCTACTTCGGAGATAATTGTGATTTTTGCACTGATGTTTCAAAATGTAATTCCATTTAACGTTGAACGCACCGCTGCGTTCGATTCTCATTCCGTTGAATACGAACTTCGTGTTAGATAAATTAATTCTAATATTTCAAGTTTTATTCCAAGAGCCCGATTTTTATTTTTCTGTTTATTTTTCTAATATTTCAAGTACGGCTATTAGATAAATACTAAAAAATTAAAATTAATGCACTAGCAAAACATAATTGAGATACATGTATATTTCGCATTATACGTTACCGGCGCTGATAAAATTTCAAATGTCACGATCTTTCTGCAGTACGAGTCAATATTGGCACGCAATGATTTTCTAACATTTAGCGCTCCCCCTTCTCCCCCTAATTCGCTCCAGGTACGAGGTTGCACGTATTCGTTCGCCGATCTTTCTCTCTACATCCAGATCGGTTTCGCTTCGGCGGTCTGGCCTCCTTATAGGAGTACCTCCTCGGTTACTCGGGCCAGCCGTCCGACTGGCTCGCTTTTACTACTGAAGTCTCAAAACGTTCAATCAATCCGATCGTTAATCTCATTGAGAGAGACTTCTTCTTTCCCACGATCGTCAGACGACGGGAAATGGTAACGAGATGTTTTTTCACGTTCATTTCCGTAATTTTAATCTGTCGCAGCTGTCGATCGGTAAACAGGATGTCACATACTTTCTTTCGATTACAAATGGCAGCTAAGGTGCAGGCATAAGAGTCGTCGATTTCCAAACACGGAAGGTCTTCACGAATGCAAAGAAATAACAAAAAGAGAATATGTTATTCAACGTCTTCATCACGTTCATCAATTAATCCTGAAAATCGCGACATTGCCAAACATGCCAAATTCCTCATGCCCATGCTGCTTTTACACTCCAATTTAATTTTGCAACAGTTATTCTCGCTCCTCTACACACATACATACACACACAATTTCGCTCGCACTATCACATTTCCAAAACTTTTTTTTTTTTCACTTTCTCTCTTTCTTCTTGCCTCTCTCATTTTCTCATACACACGAATAACGGCTTGCGTGCGCCGCTGCCAGTCGACGAGGCAGACAAATGCCGAGTCAAAGTTTATCTTTGGAGTTTCGCTATCGAGCGAAAGACAAATAGTCTTCCTGCGAGAACCGGTAAAGTGGTTGCAGGACGAGACGTATATGTATACCCTTTCATGGAGAATGAAATGGGAAGCTCTGAGCACAACGTTGACCGACCGACAAATTGTGCATTTTGTAGTCAACGGCAAATATAGAAAAAAACTACAGGATGAAAATAAAAGAGGACGATAAACGAGACGAGACGAAAGCCATTCCGACGAAGGATTCAAATAAGAAAAAAACTCGGAGAGTAATAGCGTAAGAACGAGTGCTGTTAATCCTATATTACTCATATGGTTTTTTTTAACTTAATTGCTCACGTGGAGTATTTTTGACATCCCAATATTATATTTCAATTTCTATTGTTCTCGTTAATGATTTATAATTAAATAAAGATTGATAATATTCTATACATTCTTTTGAGATAAAGATAAATATAAATATTTTTTTTAATTGTGAAATACTTAGACGTCATATTTTATGCGAAGGACGTCTTCTAGACGTCTCGTGTATGTCTTTAGGACGTTCGAAGTCTGTATGAGCAATTTGTACTAAATATAATGAGTATAATGACATTCATATTCGAATTTAAGGTGAGGGTATCCTAGACATCCCATATGAATAATGAAGGGTTAAAGCGTTCTCTTCTCCAGAATTAAGATCCTATATCAGAATTTGGCCGCGAGCCATTTTATCAAAATCCTACGAGAGATAGACATATAATTTCTCCCTGTATATATACTATATACATACATATATATACTATACATATATCGCACTCTAACTTATACTATCTCATTTTATATCTTAATTAAATTATAGAATAAAACAGTGTAAGTAAAAGTAAGATAGTACACATATATCAAGGATAAATGTACATATGTATGTATGAATATACACATATATATATATATATCTTCCTCTCTTGTAGGATTTTGATAAACTCTGATATAAGATCTCTACTCCGGAAGAATTCCAAAAGCTAAAAATCTTTGAGCTACCTGTATATATACTACGCCATCGCGCGTTAAAAAATATCTAGAGTAGAGATTTAATATGTTACTGCTCGCTAAGGTGACGAGATAGACTGCGGAAATTGGGCGGCACGAATTAATTCAGCACAATCTCCCCCCAGCTTAACAGTTTTATTTTGCATCTTTGTATTCCAAGTCTACTATGTAGAACAGACTTGTCCAATTTGAGCTCCGAAGTCAAAACGCAAAGCCATCGGCGTAAAAAAATTTAATGTAAGATTTTAGGAACTATAAAGTGTCGATAAGCGTCACTTGCATATTAACACTTTACAGTCATCGAAATCTTACCCTCATTAAATTTTTTTGCGTAGATAGCTTTGCATTTTGGCTCCGGAGCTCAAATTGGATCGGCCTGATGTAGAACGACACACGGCTCCTACGCTGCTGCGTGTAAATAAATGGGGAAAAGTGGCATTCGGGCCTTGATTACACCTGTATCTGGTCACGTGAATTACTTAGAGCACCAGCAGTGAGAATTTCATATAATGTATAGTAGCTGGCCATAAAGTGCCTATTATGAGATCTTAATTGCCTTGATTGCACCATCAGTCTAGTTCTTCATGTAAATTATGTAGAGCGTGATAACGATAACGATCTCATACAATAATCGGTAATCGGCCATAAAATTATTACAAGACTACTACAAGATCTTTTATCTATTAATAACATTTATTAATTAACGGAATTAACTTTAAACCAATTATTAATAAAAAGAATTTTTCGATTAAAGTTATAATTTACTGATTTACAATAATTAATTGATTTACGGTACAAATTGATTAAAAGCGCAATAAATATCTTCTCGTACTGGGCATTCGATGGTCTTTCTATTGATGTTCGATGGATTTCTGCTCGATATCTCGAATGGTTGTCAATTAGCAGACGAGCGTTGCGCGGTCTAACGGAAATTGCATTTTGCAGAGCCTCGTAAGGTCTTGCCCATCCTTAAGACCGACGAACCCGTTTGCCCAGAGGGAAAATTGTCGTGCGGTAACGGCGAGTGCGTCGACAAGGAGCTCTTCTGTAATGGCAAACCTGACTGCAAGGACGAGTCCGACGAGAACGCCTGCAGTAAGTGTTGTAACGTATTACCGACTACGTTCGCCTACCGATGTTAACATGAGCCGATCCCAGATTTAGATTATAATCGCCTTGTGTAAAAATAGAAACGTCGAACATAATAATAATTGTTAAAGTATTAAAGTAGATGTATAAGAATGTCTTTGATAACTTTAGTATCGAGACAGCTCGACACATATAGCTGAAAAAAAAAATATATTTCATCAAATATGAAGAAGAATGCTAGCCTATCACGGTCAAAGTTAGATATTTCAAATAATACAATATACCTGTATTCATTTTAAATGAATTTTATTTCAAATAAGATTGCGCCGATTTCGGACTTTCAACACAATTAGTCTGAAATGCTACTAATCCCCCCTAAATTAGAAAAACTGCAAAAAACTTATATATATTTCAATATTTGATAGCTACTACTAGACTCTTTCTCCAGTGGCTCTTTAAATTAATTCGATTTAAGTAAAGAAATTTCTTTAATATTTTTAAAATTAACATACGTGTTATTAGAAATATATTTAACTTATAGCTGTGGAAACCGATCCGAACCGCGCTCCAGATTGCGATCCTACGCAATGCGTCCTACCTGACTGCTACTGTTCGGCCGATGGCACCCGTATACCCGGCAACATCGATCCCCAGCAAGTGCCGCAGATGATCACAATCACTTTCAACGGCGCTGTGAATGTGGACAATATCGATCTTTACGACGAGGTCTTTAACGGGCAACGTCAGAACCCGAACGGCTGCCAGATCCGCGGTACATTCTTCGTTTCTCACAAGTACACCAACTATTCGGCGGTGCAGGATCTTCATCGACGCGGTCATGAGATCGCGGTGTTTTCATTGACGCACAAGGAAGATCCGCAGTATTGGAGCCAGGGTACGTACGACGACTGGCTGGCAGAGATGGCTGGTGCCAGGCTGATCATCGAGCGTTTCGCCAACATCACCGATGGCTCCATCATTGGTGTGCGGGCCCCTTACCTTAGAGTCGGTGGTAACAAACAGTTCGAGATGATGGCTGATCAGTTCTTCGTATATGACGCCTCCATCACTGCGTCTCTGGGACGTGTGCCAATTTGGCCGTACACGTTGTACTTCAGGATGCCCCACAAGTGCAACGGCAACGGTGGCAACTGCCCGTCGAGGTCGCATCCAGTTTGGGAGATGGTGATGAACGAACTGGACCGCAGAGACGATCCTACATTTGATGAGTCCTTGCCAGGTTGTCACATGGTTGACTCCTGCTCCAACATCCAGACTGGCGAGCAGTTCGCTCGTCTGCTCAGACACAACTTTAACAGGCACTTCAATAGCAACAGAGCGCCGCTCGGTTTGCACTTCCACGCGTCCTGGTTGAAGAGTAAGAAAGAATACAAGGAAGAGCTGATCAAGTTCATCGAGGAAATGATTGCCAGGAGCGACGTGTACTTCGTCACCATGGTTCAGGTGAGAGATTGAGCTTGTATTTTTTGCAGAGAGAGAGAACGGTTTTGTGGAAATTGATCTAAAAATTTAGATAAGTATAAATCTGAAAATAATTTTATCGGATTATGAAAGTAATTATATAAAGCTGATTGCTAGAATATCAAAACTTTTTTTAGCATTGTTCATCATGCTTGAATTTCCTACATAAGTATTTTGATGGTCCAATAAAAAAAATTATATTAAAAATTGTATGAAATAAGTTATTTCATATATGTAATGTGGCGAACAAAAATGTCACAAAGGTGCTCTATAAGCACAAACCTTTGATACATTATAGCTCAAAAACGTATTATTAGATAATTCATTTTTCAATTATTTCACCGGAATTTATTGTTAGTTTTCCACTATTTTATTATATCGTTTCATAATTATTAATTAGTGCAAGGTCTATTCCACCCGATACACTTTATTTGAGAAACGTCCTAGAACATCTTCTGAAAGTCTTTAGGATATTTCTTGAAGGTCTGTGTTGTATAAGTTATTTTCAGGTATCTCTATCTTCCTAAATTTTTAGATACTTCGCAAATTGTCCGTGTAATAATCATTAATGTATTCATATACATTAAAGAGTAGAAGTTTTAAATCTCGTTTGTTCTCTAGGTAATTAAATGGATGCAACAGCCCACTGAGCTCTCCGCACTCAGAGATTTCCAGGACTGGAAGGAGACCTGTGATGAGAAGGGTTTGCCCTACTGCTCATTGCCCAACGCTTGCCCTCTGACGACCAGAGAGTTACCCGGAGAGACTCTGCGTCTCTTCACCTGCATGGAGTGCCCCAATAACTATCCATGGTTGTTGGACCCGACCGGCGACGGCTTCTCCGCGAGAAAGTGATCCATCATCCGCGAAACGAACGACGCGCCGACGCGTCAGCCGATCGCGCGATCGGATTATCAGAGATCGATCATTTTTCCGGCAAGTCCGGGAATCACGTCGGATAAGACGTGGTAATTGACCACGGCGAACCGATCGGAACGAGGACGCGGCTCTGAAAGATACAGAGAAAGCAATCGGGCGATGGGCGCGTTGAGGCGCGAAATTTCGGATGAGATCCCGGAGATCGTCTTATCACGATTAGAAAGTGTCACCTTGGCCGCTTAAAGATCGGGTCATAACACTAATATTAATGTAGAGCGAAGCGCCTCTGCTTTCGCAAGGGGAAACGTACCGCGCCCGGTTTCTCTTCCGTGACTCGACTATAATTATTATTATTTATGTAAATTAAGATCGGTAAAACGCATATCGCCGCATACGGTTGCGAGGACTGATCGATTTCTCGTGGGGAAACGCCATCGCTTATGATCGCGGGGAAAAAGCTCGTCTCCTTCCTGCCCGCGTGACGAGAGCGGCGAGCCTGCACGTCTAGAGACGCGACTCTCGAAAATTGATGCTCGACGAGAACGAGACAATACCGGAGACTTCCCACTTGTACATAATCACCGGATCCTTGCCCTCCCAATTCTCGTCCTCGTTGCTTTCTAGAGACACTTGTAGGCGGAACGATAACGGAGCCTCGCGGCCGATGAAGCGAAAGATGAAAAGTTGAATATACCATCCCGTGCCTCTCTGAATATGTACTCTGTAGAATTTAAGCGACGCGCGACATTCTAAGTATATAAATTTTTAGTGTTCTTATAATATTTCCGAATAAAAACTGTATGTACAAAAATAACATGTATATTACATACCAATTCCCGCAATCAATACATAATATATTTCATAATATTTATAAAATAATAATAATTAATTAGATGATAGGATTAATTTTGTTTTTTAAAGATCTTATTATAAAGGAGATCAGAACTTTAGAGTTACAAGAAATCAAATGTATATATAGTTATATTAACAAATAATTAGATAATATTGCACAAAATTTATAACTTCTACCTAATTCTATAATATCATATAATTCAATATTAATATATATCATTATTGAAATTTCACGAATTTAAATTTTATTAATTAGTATCTATCAATTTAAATATCTATTATAATATTAAAATTTTTTTTAGTCATGTCATATGATATTTAATTCTGCAAGATCGTAAAAATTAATTCTGTGTTTTAAGGTAGTAGTTTTATCTTTTGAGCCGCTTCTTTAATCGTCGTTATATTCTTGAGAGATATAATATTTAGCTTCGGGATATTCTTCCCCTTAGGGATTATCTTCCAAGTATTAAACTTTCTCACACTACGATAAGGTGTTACTTAAAAGGAGTCTTGTTAAAGACCTTGTTAAATTAGTTAAAAAGGTACTTAACATCACTTTCAAAAATTTGATAAGTTTATTGCTGCTACGAAATATTTAATGTACTAAAATGATTATCGGTTTTTATCTTATTCTTTTTAAAAAATATTATTTTGTACCCTTTTGTTATTAACACTTTTCTAAAACACATAGTTCTTTTACCATTAATTAGCATCTTTTAAGTAATGCTATTTTTATTTAAAAAAATATATTTTTAGCGTTCTTTATACTTTTAATAAATTTTTCCAGCCATTTATTAACATTATTTTATAGTAATTTCTTTTTATATCTTATAATTCAGTATTTTATTCTTTGTCTTACTACATACAAAAGAATGTACATTTAAAAATAGGAGCATATAGTGAATACATGTCTCTATAAAAGGCAAAATGTAGATCTATTTTGCAAATCATTGTATGCCATTTTTTAGTTAAAGCATTTAAAAAATCTTACGCGCATGCATAAATGAACACGCCGCTGTACATATGGACGCGTGTGAACACATAACACGTGTTTACTACACTACTTCGACCAGCTGATCAGCTGATCGGTAGTAGTCACGTGTTTCGTGATTGAAGAAGCAAATGGGATCCGCGCGTATGCGTCAGTCATATATATCTGTCCTTAAATTGAGATTATAGGTCAATATATATAATCTGCAGTGCGTTATTAGCTTTGTTTTCTAATGCACAATAAAAATACAATGTTAAAATAAAATAGGTATAAATACTAGCTATTGTAGCGATCAAATAGATGGTGAAGCTCTCTATTTCGTAAGAAAGATTCAACTTCCATCTGTGTAAAACGGGGCTTGTAATTATATATAATTTGACATCCATATCTGTCTTTTATTTCATTTCTTCGTCAATATGTTTTCCGTCGATGACACAGCAGAGAATCACAGTTCTAACACTCCTGATTTAAGGTTATCAAAGGCACGAAATGGTGAGAAGTTTACGGAATCGGTCTAATAATCGTTCCGTTTTATACAGGTGGGCTTTAAATCTCTTACAAGAAACGACGCCACTTGTTTTTACAATTAGAGCTTCGTGAAGCGTTTCTCAATAGTATAAGCACTCTCGAGAATGTTCTGGCAAACGGGTTGCAGCGGGTTAGGCGTAGTTTAGTTTCCACACTTATTATTATGAATAATGAAGATAATAAGAAAATATATTACATTAATAAAATATAAAAATATAATGAAATAAATGATAAAGAAATGTTGTTGAATTAGTTAGATTTTTGTTGTTTTATTTTTACTACCATTTTTTTTCCAAAAATTAAATATTTTATAAATTGATACAAAAAATAAATATATGTATATATTCAAACAATTTTAACATACATTCAACAAATTTATATACAAACATATTTTATAAAAGGAAAAGATTTTTTTGTCATGTGTAATGTAGTTAATAAAAATATAATAAATAATTATTATTATTACTTTTTCTAATAAAGAGTCGATTTTATTATAATCCTTTATTGGCTATGCATATACGTATTTTGCGTAATTAAATTAGAGAAATCCAGTGAAGATCGTGAAACGAAAAAGTTTTTGTGTACTACTATAAATTATTTTATAGCTGACATCTCAATTCGATGTGTACTTAATACTGAAATAATATATCCTTGATAAATACGAACATTAATTTTTAATAGCTTCTGAACATATAATAATGCGACATTCATGTCATGTAAATCCACAAAATTGAACATAAAAAATGCATTGCGCAGAAACATGAAAAATTCACATTGGTAGCAATGTGCGTAGTAATTACGGAAAATTTATTTATTTTTTTAGATTCCACGTCATAACATTTATAATTATAAAATGTAACATTTTTTATTAATATTTTTGTACTAATATTTGCGTAACGTCATTGCATAATAGTAAAATTCGAAAATTAGGTAATATAATATACATATTAGATAAAAATAAGTTAAACTTAGACATAAGCAGTTTTTCGCAGGTTTTTCGCGATTTATTGCTGTAAATTGATATACAATAATACCCATGCAGCACGAATTCGACTGTCAATCGACAGTCAGTCTCTCTCTCTCTCTCTCTCTCCCTCGACAGAAGAAATTTAAATTAAGTCACATTAGGAAATCATTTTTGCTTTTGGCTTAGCCGAAGGAATATCCTCAATTTTGAAAATATAAAATAGGTTTTTATTTTACAAGAAACCAAGTTACAAAAAGAGTTTCTCTTAATTATATAAAACAATTTCTCTTAATTATGGATTCTCGTTATACATAATTATAACTATATAATTATATATAATTATGGATATGAAATTGTTTCACTTTTTGAAAGAAGCAATATAAATAAACTATATTGTCTTTTTTTAAAAACAAATAAACATAATTTATAATAAATTTCTGTAACATCGCTAACTAAAAAGCGAAGTTAAAGTATATTATGCAGCTAAACGTAAACTACCAATTTTTATTACTCGGTGCATTCTGTGAACTGCTTTGCCGACTTGAATGTACTTATTTGCTAAATCTCTCTCTCTCTCATCGACGATGTGAACTACGACTGAAAAATACCAACCTCAGGTAAATGTTCACGATTATTATTGTAATCTCAGGCTTTGGATTAAGTATAGTGATCTGTTTTACTCATAATTCTGACCGATCACGAACGGATACTTTATCGGTAATCGAAAAATTAGGAAGATACTTAATATTTTTCTTAGATTGTTGCTGCCATCTAAGTAAAGTTGCTAAAGTAAAACTGAACAGATTTATTGGGTTAATAATAGCAAAGAATATTTTATACAAAAATATCGATAGTTAAGAAATTGTATTGATTCTTTAGGCTTAACCATTCATTAAAGTAATCAAAAATAATAATAAAAGTATGTTAGAAATGGTCAGAAATTACACAATTTTTAATCATGAAAAAGATATTTTAAAGCACTTTAACATATTGTTATTTTGACAAGAGAGAAACCCGTGTGCCTTCAAATTGATTGCTTATAGCACTATTTACCAACATCACATTTGCCTACAACTTGATTACTTCTTTTTTTAGTTTCTTAGTATATTCCCCGGGTTTGGTTTTCCCCACTTTTTGGGGGGGTTACAAACGTCACAGTACCATGCGTATTAGTTTAGCTTCAGAGCCTCTACAGAGAGCAGAGGCTCGCTTATGTTTTTGCATTTGATAGTAGTTTGCATTCTTACTCCTTAGAGTGTTTGTCAACACTCGAGGGGACCTACAGTTTAACGCCGAATCCGAACGGCGAACGCACAAAATTGCGTATATGGGGCACAGGTGGGATTGAACCCGGATCCACAAACCACGAGTCAATCGCACTGTGCGGCGCCTCAACTCGATTATTTATATACATTATTTTGCATATATTTAAAATTAAGAGAAAAAGGCACGTTTGCACATACTGCATTGCACACATAATACGAATATTATTGACTACAGACTGATTGCTCACAAGTCTTTTTGTGCACAAATAAAAATTTCAGAGACTAAGTCACATTTGCCTACACGTATTATTGCCTACAGATTAACTGTCTACAAACACTATTTTGTGCTTTAAAACTATCAATTCTCTGTTTTAAAACACAAATTCTCTGCTTTGAAAATACAAATTCTGTTTTACAAATACAAATTAATTTTTTATATAATTTATGTTCTTATAGGCAATCGAGCTGTAGGCAGTTATTTTTGTGCGCAAACGAACTGTCAGCAATGCAAATGTGATGCAAACGATGGTATAGGCGAAAAAGGAGTTTTCTCCTCTGACAATAAATCTCTAATAATAAATGGTAAATAATAATGAAAAACAATGTTTAAAAAATCAATGGAAGTTTTAAAAGTAAATATAACTAACATGAAGGGGTTTCATAATTTATTACGTACAAAATGCTAGAAGCAATATCCATAGTCCAATCTTATATTTGAAGTCTTGAGTTGCCTTAAGTGATCTTGAGATTCCATTCAACTAATGACCGTACAGCATCTCAAGGTTTTGAAACCATCTGACATACAAAAATATGAATGCCGCTCAAATCATACGCATTTGAAGAAAAATGAATAAATAAAATAAATGTCTGATGAATAAAATAATTATCAGATTACATTGACTATCGATAAATGTAATTATATTGAATATTCATTGTTATATTTAATATTATTTCAATATTTTATACTTTATATTTCAAGTAACGTGGTTTAATATATTTGAAAAGAAGTTATTTAGAGAGGAAGTAAAAAAGAAGACGAGAAAGAAAAATAATTATTTAATAGAAAAATGCAAAATATAAAGTTATTTAAAAAATTACTTTTTAATCTATTTTAATATTATACTTAGCTATACTCACTCTCCAATTTATCTAATTTCTGAAGTATAAATTAAAGTGGTGTGTATATAAAATTCTTAAAACAGACAAGCAATTTTTAATATTTCTGCAATAATAACATTAAATCGGTTAACTTGACTGTACAATCTGCAAGTATTTATTCAAGATTCTTTAAACGTCATCAACCGGATTTTTGCTTATATATACAAATGTGCATAGCTAGCCTGTGTTAAATTCCACTATCAGCAATATGACTACCAATCGTACACAATTATCCGACAGGGCCAGATTTGCAGTTATTGAAGCGTGGTCACTTTAATTTCAGTATAAATATATATTCCCGGGAATAGTTCTCGTAAAAACCATCACAAGTTTCTCACGAATAGGTATGTAACCGTATAGATTAAATTATGTTTACAAAAAAATATTCACTATTGCATAACATGCTACTTGAATTGAAAATTTGAATGTTGTTAGCCGTCGGTAATAATAATGTCGAGAAATGTTCGTGTTTATCGCGTTTCGCAAGCGAATCAATAATATTTAAAGAAACAGCGTTAAATGACGACAGCTGCTTATTCTTTGGGAAATACGATTTTAATTTTACGTCACGGTACAGTGCTTTGCAATTCAATGAAAAAAATTAAGAGTATTAATTAATTTTGATACTAAGAAAACTAATATAAGTAAAAAGAGATAATTAATTCAATTACATTTTCTCAGAATTATCATAAAAGAAAAATGTTTGCACCTTTAGATCTTAAAATAAATCAACTCATACGTAAATAATAATATGTTAATAGAAAACTTAATATGAGTTGATTTGTTTTCAAAATCTAAAGATGCAAACATTTTCTTTTTATGATATTTCTGAGAAAATGTAATATATTCTAATTTTTATCTAAATTCAATATTTTGAACTTTAATTTTTATACATTATTTCAAACACAAATTTTACAAATCTTTATCTTGTCATGAGTATTATTTCACAATCCAGTTTTAACAAGCCGTACTCTTTTAGAGACTTATTTACATATATACACACAGGGTGAGTCATAGGTCATATAGGTATGTTTTAAAATTTCGCGAGCGTATTCCTGAATAAAAACGAAAAACAACTGTTTCTGTGAACATATTTATCGCAAATCCTTATCAGAATAATAGATACAAATACCTACAGTAATGTTAATAATGATTGTACTTATATAAAAATTTTAAGTGAATAACATGTTTTACAAGAAATGCTTAAAGTGTTTTTTATCATTTTCCATATATGATTGAACACGACACATAACTGATTTTTTTATATTTATTTGTGTTAAATATTTCGAGAACAAGAAATTTGCGATGTAATGCCTATAAGAACATTTATTCTTCCTTCTTAATTAAAAACACGCTCATGAAATTTTAAAACATACTTACAATTCACCCTCTGTACATATAATGCTTTATCTATACATATTTTATACATATGCAATTATAGTTTCTAAAAGCGTAACTTTTTACTAAGTTAGAAATAATTCTTTTTTTATCTATATACTTTGTAATATGTCATTATAATATGTTAATTATAAAAGCTAATAATGATAATATATCAACGAAGTCAACAAAGAAATGATTAAATTAAAAAATTGAGTAATAAATAATTTTTTTAAGCTAATCACGTATTTTTAAGATATACACTAAATTTTATTTGATTAATAAAATAACATAATTTTTTACAAAAACAATTTTATTTAATAATAATCTCATCTTTTAAAGTTATAAAAATTTCTAAATTTAATTTTAAATAATTCTGTTTGATTTTTTCTACTTTGTAATAAAAGTGAATAAATTCAGCAAATTTTAGAAAAAAATTTCTTTAATCAGTCTGCAACAATTAAATTGTATAATTTATAGAAATATTTACATTATATAATTTTTTAATGACTTGTTTATACTTAAAAGGATAATTTAAAAATCGAATTTATCAAAATCCGTTATAAGAGAATTGATCTATAGTTCAATTTTTATACTTTCTCTGCTTGTAAATGTAAAATTTATCACAATATGTTTTTGTGTGAAAAGGATATTATAGACGAAAACAAATCTATTTATCAGAATCAAATTATAAATATCCTATTAAATAAAATTTATTATCTACTTTTATGAAATACAAACAAAAGCATGTAATTTGACAAAATTTATGTATTTTTGTATTAGAATTTATCTACTTAATATTTCAGCTTGCTGTAGTATTTACTTAAAATTTGTTTGACTTTTTGTAATTCTATTTGCTGTATTCTTAAAATCATTTTTGATATGTTAATTATTGGAAAAAAATACATTATATATTAAAACAACCAGTGTCACTAATGAAATCATCTCATATGTTATGTAAAATATTTTAACGCACTGAATAAATTTCTCAGTTAAAAAAGATTCAATGTAAAATGTATACCCTTATATATACACGTGTTATAACAGCTAAAGTTTCTTTGTTTAGTCATTGCAATCATTAAATGCGGGTGTCAGTATAATTTTCTTGATTTTCCCTAAATAATTATCTTCTTCTACGTCAGTACAATGTTATATTACGTATCTAGTAAGCAAAAAGTATTAGATCAGCGGGGGGTTTAAAATATTGATTTATATACATTTTTTAATGTTTTTATATAACATTTAATAAATGTAGTTACAATATTACCTAATAATGTTTATGAACTTTTAAAAAGCGTTCTTAAGAGATTTCAAATATTCAAATGTTAAAATATTTTATAAATATTTCATAGAATGTTAAAAAATGTTACTAAGATGTTGCAATATTAAATGCTAAAGTGTGAATGTTTTTAACATTGAATCTATATTGATTATTAATGTTGCTACACAATGTTAAAACAATATTGAACAAATAAATATTAAAGTTACTCACTTAGAAGTAGTACACGACATCCTCTAGGTCTAGATAGACTTAACGTAATAATTTTCTCATAAATAATCGTTACAATACAATAGAATAAATGTCGCAATCATGAGATTTTTCATTTGTATTCTAATAAACTGGTTTTTATGTGGGTAACTCATGAACTCTAATATGAAAGTAAATGAAATGTATTTTAAAAGTATTTCGTGTAGTTTTTGTGTAAAAATTAATTCAGGAATCTTATATTCTTGGAAAATTATATAATATTAAATAAATATTAAATAGATGTTCTCGAATGTTAAACTGCAACGTTTGCGAAACATTACTTTAACAAACATTGACCGTTTCTAAAATACCTTTCAACATTTTGCAATGTTGCAATTTAATATGTTTGAGATGTTGATTCAATATTATCATAATATTGTTTGTTACGTATTTCTGATAATTATCATTTTCGAAATCTTTAAATTATGCTCAAAGTTCTTATAATGATGTTGTACACAACGTTAAATAGAATATATTTAAAAATATGTTATATAAAAGTTGTAATAACATCGTAGTAATGATTGTTTGTTTACTGGGTACTCGTATTCGATGTTAATAGAATGTCCCCTCCTCTACGTGTCCCTCTTACTCACCTTCATACTCTTGCATTTCCTTATCTCAGTCGAAGCGCGGTTATGGTTGCGTTTACCACGATCTCCTATCGTGTCTCATGTTATAAAGGACTCGTCAACTTCCGTCAGTTTTTATGTGTTTCAATTTAGGCGAGAAGCAGCATTCTAGAAGAAGCATTCCAAAGAAAGAATTTCTTACATGTTACAAAAACCTAAGTTGATAGAAAGCTGAATAATTACCGGTTCGTTGAAACGGTGATTGATTGAGTATCGTGATTGATTGTGAATTTTTCTTTGTTGATTTTCCAAGTGGAATTGGATAAATAGAAAAATATTTCCCGCTCTATACACCTAGAAACGCTAGTGAGATGACACGGAGAAGTAAAAACTATCTTGAAGACATGTTGGACATGTCAGAGTTTCCAAACATTAACGACAGTCAAAGTGAAATTCCCCAATTCTTCGCGGGATGCACCGTGTTAGTAACGGGTGGTTCCGGTTTTCTCGGCCAACTTCTAATAGAGAAATTATTGCGGTAAAAAGATATTTTTATATAAATGGCTTCATGCAGAAACGATTTATATAACATTAACAATGTAAATAACTTTGCAATGAACCGTCTTTTTTAAAAATTATTTTAAAGGTGTTTCTTATAAATTTTTAGATACTGAAAATGATACCGTAAGCCAAATTTCACCAGTACGTTCAGTCGTCGAAATAATTTAGCTGTGCCAAAAATTGTTTTTTAACAATATTTGATATTTTTTGTAAGAAAGGTTAACGTTATTTGGAAATTCTGATCAGACATAATAAATGTATTATTAACCTTTTTTATGAAAAATGTCAAATATCATAAAAAAGCAATTTTTGCACAACTCAATTATTTTGGAAACTCGACGTATTGAAGAAATTTGGTTTGTGGCATCATTTTTCTCATTCAAAATCTATAAAGAATACCTTATTTAATATAAAATAATTGAATATTTCTTTTTTGTTATAAATTAGTGTAATCCATTGAATCACGTTAATCTAACTAACTTAATGATCTGTAACACGCAAGTAATAGAACGTTAAATTACGCTGTTTCATTTTTAGAAGATTAAATATAGTGTAGCTAAAATTAATCATTTTATTTGATATAAATTTATTAATAATAAATAACATCTCTAGATGCTGCCCGGATATAGAAAAGTTGTACATATTCATGAGAGCAAAAAAAGGAAAAACCCCCGAACAAAGGTTCGAAGAACATTTCAATGACCCTGTTAGTATTTAATATAAATAATAAGTATATAATATATAATATATATAATATAATATAATATAATTAATATAATATAATATAATGTAATATAATATAATATAATATAATAGAAGACAATATAATATTATAAATATATATATAATTAAATGTAAAAAATGTTTACCATATCAACAAAATTTTTTTTTTAGGTTTATGACAGATTAAAGAAAGAGCAGCCCAATTTTAATACCAAAGTAATAATGATACATGCCGATTTAAGCAAGTTGGATCTCGGATTATCAAAGGAAAATCGAGAATGTCTTTTGGACACAAATGTAATATTCCACGCAGCAGCGACCGTACGATTTAATGAATCGATTCGAATTGCAGTGAATATAAATATAAGAGGGACAAAGCAGCTTCTTCTCTTAGCAAAAGAAATGCCGAAGTTAAAGGTATATAAAAAAATATTATTTTAATTAAGTTTTAAATTTTATAATTGTAGAAATTTAATTTATTTAATTTTAGTCATTCGTTTACGTATCTACTGCATTTTCCCATTGTGTAAATAATTTCATTGAAGAAAGATATTATCCTACGCCTATGGAAACGGATAAGATTTTGACTTTAATCGATATTATGGACGATAAAAAATTGGACAAATTTATGCCAACGTAAGTGCTGTTCTAACATTAAAAGTTACAAGAATAGAAGTCAAACGTTAAAATATTTACAGTTGACTCAGCATTAAGCTATTGACATTTCATCATTACATTGCATTACATTACAATGCGCGGTATTGTATATAATTATAGCATAACTTTTCTTTCACGTTTTCATTACACAGTCAATATTGTCAATAATAAAGAGATCGATTTAAAAAATAAGGTCAAGTAAAAGGATATGATGAAAATTCTATTGCTATACTTGAATAAAAACCATCTAGCATAACTTCAATAAATGAATAGAAACTTGTTTTACAATAGTCAGGTCATGTACTGACATACATTGCCAGTACTGAAAATCTTTAATTTAAGTTGCGTACTATATTTTCAATAATGGCCAAATATCGGAACACAGTTTATATTGCATTTTCAATTATTATTCATAATTTCCTTCAACATTATTATGCAATTATCCTTACAATTTATTACATCAAAAACCGGCTGTCAGGTTTTTTATATAAGTAAATAAATTATAAACAATATTTTTAAAGGGAAAAAGATTTTTATTAAAAATGTTAAAAAATAAAATGTTTTAAAGTTTTACTTCATAAGTACAAAAACTATATTTTTCTGAAATTTAACATATAACACTTGTGTAATATCATATGAGTATGCACATTACACAAGTAGATAATTTACGTTAACGCAACGTTTTTACACTTTATAAAAACATTAAACAGATGCAATGTTGTACGCTTACATATACATTTAGAAAACCTTCGAAAAATCTATCTCGTCTAAAAACAGTATTCTAACCTATTAAAAAAAAGTTTAATGGATGTCAGAGACGTTTATAAGATTATTAAATAGTTTAAAAAAGTATCAGAGTTAAACATTTACTTTAAACATTTACTTTTTAGTTTATTACGTTTATTGCAAGATTTCGAACGTTTATTAAACATACAGGGTCTGCCAAAAGTGTGGAAAGCCCTTAATATTTCGAAAACTAAGTATTCTTGAGAAAAATGTTTCAAACAAAAGTTATAGGATTTAAATAAATCTATTTACTGATTATACATCGGTTTGATCTTGGATGGCGTCTCCAAGGTTAGGTCAAGGTCATCGATTTTTTAAAATAGAATACCCCATTTTTTATCCCAGAATTTAATAGGTGGTATTGAGAGCTCTCCAAAACACTATAATAAAATTATTTTTCACTAAGTACTTTCCAAGTTATGATGCTTGGAAATTATAGTACTGCCGATATTAGTATCACCCAACGTGTCCAATCGACGGTTAGAACCTCTAGAATATTGTTCAGGATCATATCTTGGATAACATTTGTTCAGAAAATGGAAAATTTTTAAAAGTAACAAATTACAATTACTCGTTATCGAGTAGAAAAAATAACAAGTTACCATTACTAATTATACCGATTTTTAAAAGTAACTCGTTACCGTTATTTGAGAAAATAATTTTTCGTTACTTTTCCGTTACTTTTTCAAAATCGACGACCACCAATTACAGCAGAGGGACTTTCTAGTCTCAAGCGCTGTGTGGTTTGTGTCCAATCGTGTGCAAAGTAACAATAAAAGTAACTGTAAAAAATTCGTTACCATTACCAAAAAAAATGTAATTTCGTTATCGTTATAGTTTGTCTTATGTATTATGTGGCGCTCAAGATTTTTTATATCTGTTTAACTCGCTTAATACTATATTATTATCTACTGGGCTGGCTTTGTAACAGCAGTTCTGCTGGTGCTTTGCCACTTGCTGTATGCATTTACATTACAATAAAGATATATATTGGAGATTATTCCTTTTATTTTCATTGTTGCACTAAAAATTCATTTTTACATAAAAATGAAAAAATTTACATAATTTACATAATTTACGTAAAAATGAAAGTAAGAGGTACAACCTCCAATAGCTTTGATTTTGACAAATGTTATCTAAGTCACGATCCCGAACAACATTTAAGAGGTTTTATCGTCAGTCACCTTGCATAATATTAATGCCGGCGGTACTGTAACTTTTAAGCCTTAAAACTCGAAAAATACTTAATAGAAAATTTCATTTTATTACAGTGTTTTAAAAAGCTGTTGACATCAGCTACTCGATTTTGACATAAAAAATGGATTGTTTCATTTAAAAAAATCGATGTGACCTTTACCTGACTTTGGCGACGCCATCCAAGGTCAAACCCGATGTAATCAGTAAATAGATTTTTTAAACCCTACAACTTTTGTTTGAAACATTTTTCTCAAGAATACGTAGTTTCCGAAATATTAAGGGGTTTTTACACTTTTGATAGACCGTGCATAATTTTGAACATAACTGTGTTGCTTGATTCATGTAAATATAGTTCAAGGTATAAACTTCAAGTTATATGATGTTTACATAACATCCCATTAACATAGATCAACAAGGGATATTTTAAAAAGACGTTCTTACGTCTCAAGACGTCCCCGAATATTTTTTACACGATCTTTTTACATTATTTTTTAAAATCAGTTAAGTATATACTCGTGTAATATAATTATTATATTTGATAAATCCATAAATTGACAGAAGTTTTCTTCATTTTATGCTATATAAAGACATTAAATAAACGTTGTTAACGTTAAATATTCGTTTAATAAGAAATGTCTTAAATAAACACAAGTATTTTAAACTATTAAAACAATGTTTGATAGACATTACAAACTTATAACTATTCATAAGTTTTATCCAAGCTACTTCTTTAAGAAATTTTAAATTATAAATCAAAATAATATCCAAAACTAATGTTAAATTTATTACGATAAGTACTTCGTAATGCTTACTAAATTATATTTAGAAAAATAAAATAATTGATTTTGGTTATATTATAAACAAACACTAAGTATAAGCGTATTCAGGCCTACAACGGTCAAAGCTAGATCTTTTTTGGCTAAATAATTCCCAGTGAATTATCTATATCCTATATATGTACATCATATTTTTGTAGTTATTCAAACTGCGCGCCGAAATTTTTCCGGACTTTAGGTGCGTTCCGTATCGCGCATGATGTGCATGATGCATCCATTGTCCTTGTTTAACATTTGGTGAGCAACAAGGATAAATGATGCATTATGCGCATCATGCGAGAAACGGAACGCACCCTTTATCTAACGCAATCAA
>NW_017296157.1:4645928-4664633 GCF_001594075.2 Trachymyrmex cornetzi | reverse complement strand
TACGAGCGTCCTAAGCCATTAGACCACCGAGACCTTAATAATATTCTTCGCAATAATCAGTATATGTAAGAACAATAACGCTTTTTTACAGGCAGCGTGTATAACCAATAATAAGATTTTTTTATTCGGACAAGAATTAAACACAAAGTATAAGCGTATTCAGGCCTATGACGGTCAAAGCTAGATCTTTTTTGCCTAAATAATTTTCAGTGAATTATCTATGTCTTATATAGAATATAGCTTTGATCTAGCTTTGACCGTCATAGGCCTGAATACGCTTATACTTTGTGTTTAATTCTTGTCGGTCCGAATAAAAAAATCTTATTATTGGTTATACACGCTGCCTGCAAAAAAGCGTTATTGTTCTTACATATACTGATTATTGCGAAGAATATTATTAAGGCCTCGGTGGTCTAATAGCTTAGGACGCTCGTGCGGAATACAAGAGATCCGGGTTCAAGTCACGGCCGAAGTAATATTTTTCGCAATGAATTTATTTAAGGTTTTCAGCACATTGTCAATTTAATTTAACTTGTGATATTATTGCAATAGTTTAATTGCGTTAGATAAAGTCCGGAAAAATTTCGGCGCGTAGTTTGAATAACTACAAAAATATGATGTACATATATATAGGATATAGATAATTCACTGGGAATTATTTAGGCAAAAAAGATCTAGCTTTGACCGTGATAAGCCTGAATACGCTTATACTTAGTGTTTAATTCTTGTCGGTCCGAATAAAAAAATCTTATTATTGATTATAAACAAACATTTAATTAGCATTATTTCACTAAACATTTAGTAGCTGTTATCAAACTCTCATTCAATGTATAATTTATGTATATGTGTACACACACATATGTATACATATATATATACATATATGTGTGTGTATATATATATATATGTATATATCCAGAATGTCCCATAACTCTTAATTAATATTTCTAGGAGTGAAAGAAAATGGAATTTTGAACAAAAAGTTCCTTTCCTAATTTTATAAATATAATAATATAATATTTGTATTATATATTTTATATAATTTTATATATCTATGAGCAAAAGAGAAAGAAAAGGACAGCTATCTATCTATATAAATATATAATATAAGTGATAAAGATTAATAAATATATATGTATATAACTTTTAAATAAAAGATACATGTGAAAATTTTTTTATACTACGTTATTGTGTATAATATGTGGACAAATATAGATTAATAGATGACTGGCCGAATTCATATGCATATACAAAGGCGATCGCTGAAGACACTGTTCGACAATACAGCATAGGAATTCCAGTTTGCATTGTACGACCATCAATTATAACATCAACCGCTGAGGAACCAGTGAGTGGCTGGATCAACAACGTATATGGAGCAGTCGGTGTTGTCATGGGTAGTGCCATAGGTTTATTACGTACTTTGCATTGTGATCCTAATAAAGTGGCAGACATGGTGCCCGCTGATTATGTTATTTCGCATCTCATAGTTGCGGGTTGGGATACCGCCAAAAGAAGGTAAGTTCGCAATTCAATATAATTTTTGAGTTATATAATCGTATTCCTCGAATTTTTATTTTCATAAAAAATCGTTCAATTATGATAACTTTAAGCACAAATTAATTTGAAATATTGTAGACCCGCATATATCAGTCAAGAAAAGGGTCTAGCCGAATAAGCATATGAAAAATGCCTCCAAACCAAATCCAATTTTGAATACCTAACATTATTAAGCTCGATAAAAGATTATTTTACATCAAATTTCAACCTGCTAAATACATTCATGTAGCAGTAATGATGAAAAATGTCAATTTCAATTTTTTATTTTTATTTTCTTACCGCATAAATTAAAAAATCTGAAAAAATTTGACCACTTTTTAGCATGATATTACATCTAAAAAAAATTTTTTTAGATTTTTTACAAAAAATGTAAATTTTAAAAAAATGAAAAAAATATTAATTGCATGTTTTTTATTGAAAATATTCGAGTACTGTTTTCAGTAAATTATGGTGAATTAATCATTCCTTATAATGAATGAAATATGTGGTATTCAGATTTTTTAAAGGTGTGGAGCATTGTTTCAAAAATTAAAACTTAGTTTTTTAATTTTTAAAACAATGTTCCACAGCTTTAAAAAATCAAAAAAATTCTTTTTTAAACGTAATATGCTAAAAGTGTGTCAATTTTTTTCCAGATTTTTAAATATCAAAAAAATTAAATTTATATTTTTTCTTTACATTATAATTTCATTTAAAAAATTGGTTACTTTTGATTATACACGCCATATCGTATAAAATATTTCAAAATAATGTGTATATATAAATATAATAATATTATATTAAATACATTTCTGGCGAGGAAATACAAATAAAAAATATTTAAAAATCTGAAAAAATTTGACATTTTTTTTATGAATATGATATCACATCTAAAAAAAAATTTTTTAGATTTTTTGAAGGTGTGGAACATTGTTTCAAAAATTAAAAAACTGAGTTTTAATTTTTGAAACAATGCTTCACTCCTTTAAAAAAAATCTGAATACGACATATTTCAGTCATTAAGGAATGATTAATTCACCATAATTTACTGAAGACAGTACTCGAATATTTTCAATAAAAAACATGCAATTAATATTTTTTTCTTTTTTTTAAAATTCACATTTTTTGTAAAAAATCTCAAAAAATTCTTTTTAGATGTAATATCATGCTAAAAAGTGCGTCAAATTTTTTCAGATTTTTTAATTTACGCGGAAGAAAAATAAAAATAAAAAATTGAAATTTACATCTTTCATCATTACTGCTACATGAATAAATTTAGCAGGTTGAAATTTGGTGTAAAATAATCTTTTATCGAGCTTAACAATGTTAGGTATTCAAAATTGGATTTGGTTTGGGAGAATTTTTCATATACTTATTCGGCTAGACCCTTTCGGAGCGAATACTAACTAGGGTTAAAGTTAAAGAGTACATACAGTGCATATATTATTAAACAGCAGATGCATGATTAATGTATTAATTTTCACAATTTTGCTATTTTTATAGCATAATTAGTTTTTCTTGTAATTATATGAATTCTAAAAGTTACTATAAAGAAGAGAGAGAGAGAGAGAGAGAGAGAGAGAAAGTGTGTGTAATAAAATTAAAATTTTTAATTCTTATCCATACTTTTAATTATTGTTTATAAAAAGTTACTTTAAAATCTATAAAATAATTTTATAAAATAAATTATAACGATATAATATTATGAAAGCTGGTTTTTTTTTAACAAGAGATACGCAATTATTTGTAAACAAAATAAATAAGTGATATATTGCTTTCAAATTAATTTATATCGAAGTTGACTTCACAATGAGTAAAATTATTTATATATTTATCATTAATAATTATATAAACAAAAATTATTGTTGTAATCAACTTTTGTTTAGTATTTATTAAATTATCATGATATATAACTTATGTCATAATAATTGCTTTCGATGTAACACAGATGTAGCATAAACTTAAGGCGAGTGTTACGATCCACTCAATCAAAGTATAAATACCTGTTTTCTTCGTTCTCTATAAATCAACAACATGTTGCATTGTCACAATTTCTCCGCAAGGAGCTTATGAAATAAGTACCTATAATGAGAGAATCAAATATCGAAAAAACCTTTATGATATAGTTATTTACGAACAGCATATAATGATTAATAAGATGCAAGAAAAAAGATTATAATACAAAAAAATATAAAATTTAAATCTAATTGTATATATAAATAGATTATATGCTTAAGTCCTTCTTAAAAATAAATATCGTACAGCCAGGACCGTACTTATAAAAATTTGCATCCATGGTAAGTGATTTCCGAGTAGGTACCACAATATGGTGTTCCTCTCTTCCCTAATTAATCTTGTTGTATGTTGCTGACTAGATTCACAAATACGAGATACTATCAATAGTATCTTATTAATGATACTATGAATAGTATTTTATTAATAATACTATCAATAGTATCTTATTAATGATAAATTTTATATTATCATTATGTTAATCACGTTATTGATATCGTGTTAAGGCTCCTAAGTATTCACCTCAACTATATTGAATTGTGATGTTAGAAAAGAGAAATGTGTCATAAGAGCGACACGTTGATTTTTCTTGCATTCTATTTGTAAATAAAGACAATTTGGATAAAACGGAATAATGAGATCGATGTAAAAATGGGTCGAGATTATTCTTATCTTCTCTCCCCTCATGATAGTCAATAAATAATAGTCGTAAAAAGCACTTAAAACGCGTTTACTAGTTTCTACTCAATACGCATGCGTAGTCTATTTTCACTTCACAAATTTTTCCAACTATGCATTGACTGTCACAGTGAATAAGGATAATCTTGGCTCACTTAATTTTTACAAGAGTTTTACAGCAACATCATTATTCCATTTTATCCAAATTGTCTTTATTTACAATGGAACGCAAGAAAAATCAACGTGTCATTTCTTGTTTATGATGTCAGAATTCAATATGGCTGAGGTGAGTATTCAAGAGCTTTAACGCAGCAGCCTCATAAGTACATATACTGTTAACGACAATTACTACTTTTTGTTTCGATTTTAAAAAATTGCGTAATAAACGTACAATTATTTAAATTATCTAATTTCTTAAATTCATTTTTTAAGCTGTAGTGCCTTAGAGCTTTAACCTAAAAAATCTACAGATAAATGCGCTACATATACAACAGAACTTCAGTAATTGTTAAGTCGAATTAAAAAATAAAATGTCGAAAATATTTCTAAGGATTTATGTAATTTTATAAGATTTAACGCTTCATATTCTATAACTTTTATATCAATATTAATCTAAATAACAAAATAAGACTAATGCATATGGGATACTTTATCATTTACAATACATTATACATTTTATATATTATATATTATTATGTATATTTTATATATATTTTATTTATTATACATTTATAATATATTTTTGTTAGAAATACTTTATTGAGCATCGAGAGCGCAAATCCGGATGTTCCAGAAACTGAGAGAGTGCCAATTTACAATTACGTGTCGATATGCCAAAATCCCATTACTTGGAAGAGATTTATGAAATTAAATGAAATATACGGCATGCAGGTACCAAGCACACATGTTATGTGGTACTATATGTTTTTTCTAAACAAATATAAATTCGTGCACGATATGTATGTGATAATTCTGCACATGATACCCGCTGTAATAGTCGACACTGTGCTCTTTCTTATTGGCCGAAAACCCATGTAAGGAATTTACTGAGTTGACTTAAAAGCATAATAAAACATTATTGTGAATATTGCAGGATTTTAAATAGAGTTGTTTAAACTTTTAGGTTATTAAAGATATATAAGAAGATAAACCATTTTACCTCTATAATAGCGTACTTTTCGTCGAAAGAATGGCAATTCAGCAATGACGCCGTTGTAAAGCTCTGGAGTCGTGTGACTCCAGCTGATCGCCAGATTTTCAATTTCAATATAAATAACTTGGAGTGGGAATTATATCTCAAGAATATGATACCTGGTATGCGCTTATACATAGCTAAAGATCCGATGGATACCTTAGATAAAGGACGTGAGAAATACAGGAGGCGAGTAATTTTCATTGTATAATTATCTAAAAGTTATTGTTTTTTGTCTCATAAACCATATTTACAATGATTCTTTTCTTTCAGATTAAAGGTCTATCATTATTCTTTGTTAACGGTTATTATGGTTTTATTAGTATGGGGTGTCATAAGCTTAATAAATCGTATGATATCTTTCTTGTAATTTAATAAATCGTATAATGTCATCTTGCATCCTTAAAATGAATATCTTTAGTTAATGGAAATAAGTTAAGATAATAAGATTAACGCGTGATTAATAGTGAGAAATTACTATCTTCTACGTTAGCCTCTTGCACATACATTGTATTCTTATTTCAACCTAGAAAGAGTCAGAGCTCTACACATGAGCTCTTTTTTATTCATGTATACATGAGTAATCGCTGAATTGTCTTACCGCTATTATCTATATAAAAATATAATAAATATAATAAATATCCTTCGTGTTATTTTTACTCACAAAAATTATAGTTATTTCGTGTACATTTTCTTATATGAGTTGGTTAGTTTTGGTAATAAAAAATATGTATAATATAAATATAAACATGTATGTTATAAATATAATTCTATATATAAATAAACTATATTCTTAATAAATTGAAGAACATAATGTTTCATATAAAACATGATAACATTATATTATTTAATAACATATAATCATTTTTCGTCGTCATATTTCATATCATAAATATTATGATACTTAGTATTATTCTCTCTTGTTTGAATACATAAATATTTATATTTTATTCTTTTTAATATATTTATAATTATGACACGTTCTGTTCAGATCAAAAGTAAAAAAAAGTACACGATCTTTTTATTTTCTATTAAATTATTTTATTTATAACAATTATAATTTTATCTTATATATAATTTATAAATATAAATTTTGAGAACGTAAAAACTACTTTAATGGCTACTTTAACTATGTTATTTAATAAATTTATAATA
This sequence comes from Trachymyrmex cornetzi, assembly GCF_001594075.2. Lineage (NCBI taxonomy): Eukaryota > Metazoa > Arthropoda > Insecta > Hymenoptera > Formicidae > Trachymyrmex > Trachymyrmex cornetzi. The sequence continues at coordinate 4,658,056 of NW_017296157.1, read as the reverse complement.
ATGTTTAACATTACATATTATAATGAAAATCATTAATTTTATTCAAAAGAATATCCGGTAATAATAACGCTGCGCTTGACTTAGCGCCGAGATACTATTATCGTAACTCCAGATATTTGTTTGTTAATGATGAAAATTTTTCCACAATATACAAGCAAAAGGAATATTACAGATACATATCATAGTCAATTAATCTTGTATCTTTTGTAAGTGGTAGGAAATAATTACAAACTGGTTTTTTTTGCGAAATATTAAATCAGTTTTTCTTGCAAAAGCGAAGGAAAATACGCATTATTACGTATTTAATAATAATCGGTTCATATGAAATTAATTTATATTATATAATAAATCACTTTAATTTTCCATAACTAATTTTAAATCGTAATTGTATATGCAAATTAAATCATCAATACAATCATTATTTTGCAATTATTAATATACAAGAAAAGAGTATTTTCTGTATGGAAAAATTGGTTTTGATGAAATATCTAAAAATTTGGCACAATATAGATTTGAAAATAATTTGGGCTATCAAAATAATTATGTAGGATTCTCAATTTGCTAGAAGTTAGAATGTTAATATTTTATGTGACGTTATTCATTGTACTTGAGTTTCCTATATAATAACAATTTTAATGGCCCAACAAAATTATATTTTTTCAAATCTGTATCTATAAGCTAAATTTTTAAAAAACTTCATCACAGTCACTCTTTTCGAGCATGAAAATACATGATTTTCTTTTTAAACATAATTAGTTTATAATGCTAATGAGTAGGGCAACCAAAATATGTATAGGGCATTTTTTTATTTGACAATAAGAAAATATTATTTTCTGTGTTATTGTACAATAAAATATGAACTATATAATATATAATATAATATAAAATAATATATATATAATGGAAAATATAAACTATTTTTAACTATTTTTTTTGATCGGTTTAATCGGTTTTAAACCCCCCTCCCTATTTTTACACTTCTTACTTTTTTGTTATTAATATTGACGTTGGACTTAAATTTTGGCGACTTTTACTTATATCCAATGATGCCATTATATTATAATGGCATCATTGGATATAAGTTAGCAAATAAGCTGGTAATATGGAATACAATCTATAACATATAATCGCAAATAAGCTGGTAATGTGTGGAATACTTTCTATAATCAACCTATCTGATCACGAATAAAGCCGGAGGCATAGATTCTTGCATAACGCATAACACATAATGCGTAAGAAATTCAATCAGAGTTCATTATTTCATAAAAAGGAAGGAAACGAAGGACTTTGATTGATATATTTTCATTACGCATTATATGTTATGCGTTATATAAAGTCTGTGCTTCCCGTTTAAATTGTTAATATGGAACTTTCGATGTATTTCATATTACATATTTATCTGAATGTCATCATATGACGAAGTCTTTTCGTAGTAATAAACTTAAGTAAGTAATTGCAATTTATGCATAGTATCTATTGTTCATGCGTAAAATTATTAAAAGCGTCTATGTAATATAAGCATTAACAAACTTTAGTTTGTGAGAACACTTTTTAGAAGGAGCTGTCGAATCTCCTGACGCAACGAAAATAAATTAATGTTTATTGTAATAAAACGTTTTGTCAGATTGAGCTCATTGCTTATTATGACACGTTTGGTAGCAATTGCAACAACTTTCAGCGATTGCCGCTAGATTGCAATGTTTCGTTTAGAATATAAAGCTATTCCGTATTAGCGGCTTATTCCACATTAAATTCCCTGCTTTTACTCTACGTATATTTATCATTTAGCATTTACTGTTAATTATATTATTTAATTATGTTTTATTTGTAAAAGTGTATTATACGTATTTTGTAGCAGATCATAAACATATGAACATGTGTGAATTTATTCTTATCTTCTTTTTACTTCCTAAATATTTTACTATTCCAGAGAACAACGAGATGCCTTATAAGTAGACTGCGGAACTTTATGCAAAATACTTAACTGAATGTTTTGCATAAAATGCATATTTTGCAATTTTGTAAATTTACAGATGGCAATCTCAATCTTTTTACTTCACCTTTTAATAACTCTTTAACGAACAACGATTGACTGCTAAAACTGTCCGATAGTTAATATTCAGTTAAGTATTTTGCATAAAGTTCCGCAGTCTACTTATAAGATTATAAAGATGTCCTAAAATTCATGAGACATTTTTTGGAAGTATCAGAATAACGTTTATACGACGTCTTTAAGTTGTCTTATGCGTTGATTTATGACATCTTAAAGACATTATCCTTAAAATATCTTACAGATTTGTCCCTTATGATGTTTTATAGAATTATCTTTAGGACATATCTTATACTTATAGATATTGTTTTTACGGCGTCTTACAGACATTGTCTTTAAGACTTGCTTTAGACATTTGTCTAAAAATAAAAATAAAAATTACTAATAAAAACGCGTTGACAAGATGAAATATACGAAGCAGAAGTTGGAATTATCTAATAAATCGGTATGTGAATATCATACTTTTAATAACATAGATCTTCAGTAACGGTCTATAATTGTAACAGATAATAGATCATCATTAAAAATACATATTAAGTACGTATATCATTCATATACCGTAAAATGGTATTCATGTACCGTTTTATCAAGTAATTTCAATTGCTGTTTCGTATTCTTCCTTGTGTCAACGCGTTTCCCGACAGCTTCGTATAATTGTGTAATTGTAGAACATTATAATATAATACAAAATATTAGAATGCTAAATTAATTGACATTCAATAATTTTATAGGTTACATATTCTATTCAGATTGACCATGTTATATACTCAATATATAAATAAAATTTGCAGTTAATAATGGAAATTGCTATTACATGCTCCAAAACTTGAATAATTTTCTGACATCATTCGAAAATGTTTGAAAGATGTCTAAAAGACGTCTTTTGGAAAAGTTTTACAGACGTCTAGTTCAAGAATCTTTTGAAAATCTTTCAGATATATGTATTCTCTGTGAGATAATTCTTATATAACTTGCATATTTAATAAGAACTTACAGTATATGTATAATAGCGTAAAAAAATATGTTTGCAAATGTGTAATGTGAAGTCTTTGATATATTTACAATTAAAGGGTTTATTGCAATAATGAGTTAATACACATTTTAGAATATGGAAAAAATTAAAGTTAAAGTGATAGGAAAACAGTGGGCTAATCTACGTTTGATGAAAATATAGGTCCATTGTTGCAGTAAATCCTCTAATTGTACATTTTTCTGTATAATATCATAATGTAACAAGCTATTGTATTAGGTACCTTTTTAATTTAGTCATGACTATCGTCGATATCTGAGACAAAAGTAACGGAGCATATTTTTAGGAATGATTATTCTATTGAAAGAAGAAAATTTTTCAAACAAAATGAAAAGTGTATTTTTAATTTAAATATTTCGGCTAGTAGCTTGTGTTAAGCGTTTTTACACAAGGCATTAAAAAATATCCGTTATGTCAAAGTTCAAATTCATACGCAAGTCCACAACTATATTACGCAGTTATTTTTATAGAGTTTTTTTTAAGACATCATTTCCGGCACGAATTTAATCGTGATGATACTGTGACTTTGTAAATAATCATGACTTATCGCAATTATTAGTATGTCACTCGATAATATTACATTGTATTTTAATGCATTATGGAAATCTAGATAGCTGTATTATTCGATGATGTTAACACATTGATATATTTCTTTACTTATTTACTTAACTAGGAAAATCTACCAAACGTAGCATACTAGCTAGGGATGCACCGGTTCGTAAAATTACCGGATACCGGATATTGGATATCCGGGCAGAATGTATTATCTGATATCCGATATCCAATCGGATATCCGAGAAGGCAATTTCTTCGAGCCGACATTTTCCGGACATTCGACCGGATTCCGAGAAAGTGTCTTCTAAAAAAAAAAGGCCTATAGAGAGAAAAAGATTATAATTTTGCAATAATGTACAAGGTATTACAGCATCATGAATATGCATACTTATTTCTAGAACATTTGTATAAGAAAAAATCAATACTTAATAATATCAAATTTCAACCGGATGTCTCCCCGGATAATAGTGATATCCGGCTATCCGATCGGATAGAAAAAATTGCCGGATAATACCGGATACTTTCCGGATATCCGGTGCATCCCTACTATCTAGAATAGCATTAGCGTTTGACCCTTTGGGGTTACTAGGACCATCCGTCATAATAGCGAAAATTCTTATGAAAGACTTGTGGCAGATTGATTGTGATGAATCTATATCCAACGAATTACACACATTATGGAAAGACTCTCGTAATACAACTTTTTTGTACATAATACAACAGCTCATTACGATATGATATTATACAGAAAAATGTATACAATTGGAGGGTTTATTGCAACAATAGATCTATTATTTTCACCAAACGTAGATTAGTTCACTGCTTTTCTATCGCTTTAAATTTAAAGTTACTTTATTCCATTTTACAAAATATGTATATTATAGATTTATTCTTCTCTCTCTTTCTCTCTTTCATATTTAATATAAGTTCATGTTAAATGTTTGTTAAGGGAATTTTCCAAATTATAAACAGAGAAAACAATTATTAAAGAAAATATTTATTTAAATATTTTATAAGTACACGAAACACATTGATTTTGTATTTAACGTATTCAATCGTATATTGACAATAATATAAATGAAAGATTTAAATTCTTCGAATATAGTTTAACACACACATATTAGCATTTAAATAAAAATGTAAACGAGGAAATTTCCTTTAAGTTTCCTGGGAATTACGTGTAATGTGAGCATTATGTATGATACACACAATTTCCAGATGACTTAAAGGAAATTTCCTGAATCTCTGATAAACTCGTATGCATTTTTATTTAAATGTAGTTTACCGTAGATTAATCTGAATGAAGGATTTCAAAAAAGCTCTCATGTATATATTATTGTATTTAATGTTCACATTTATTGATTCATGCAATTGAATATTATTATTATTAATTGTTGAATAAAATAATCGGACTCTATCTAAGTTATGCGATTTTTTTTTAACCCTTTGCTAAGTCCAAAGTTGAAGATTGATAGTCAAATCGAAAACATTTATATTTAATATCAACAAAATATGAAACATTTTCAAATATTTACACATATAGATACAGTAAACATTTCAAGAAAGTAGTATTTAGGTCATATTAGGTACATGTATATATGTACATTATGTACGTACATATGTTTTTCTAATTTTCGTATAAAAATATATTAGAGTTATTTTTATTTTAAGTACAGTCTTAAGATGTCACATGTAAGCACAAATAAGAACTGATTATACGCCAGCTTTAGAAAATTAGTATTCTTTTGAAACATATGCAGATATTTACATTATCGACTGTAACATATTTATCGAGAAGTGATATGTATCACACAATAACTCCCTAGATAACCTGCTTGTCCAGAAAAGGAACACAAGACGTCTTACAGATGTCTTGAAACATAACATCTCTAACATATGATGACTAAAAAATATTTTTATGACGTCTCCCCAGGACATCTTACGCTAGCATTTTGAACATATTGTTCTCTTATTAATAAATATGTTACAGTTGATAATGTAAATAGCTGCATATGCTCGAAAGGAAAATTTTCAGACGATTTTCCAAAAAGTATGAAAGACGTCCACAAGATGTCATTTGAAAAGAGTTTTTATAATTCACCGATTGATGCAACAATAGAATTAAAAATCATGTGTGAACACGTAAATTTGTTTAAATAGTAATATATTAATTGTTATAAATCATTAAGTACTATAATATATATTATACGATATAGGTATCTGCCACGGATGAATTACCGACAATCTGTATCGATTGTAAGCAATGTCAATTAACAATGTAGTAATGTTGGATAACATACAAGTTACACATTATTTATTCTTCACGAAGGATAGATGGCAGCAGTAACTTACTTTTCTAGCTACAGTCTTTGAAAAAAACTTTTATGATGTACATTACTTTATAAGATATATACATATATTCAGGATATTATTTTATAAACAATATACGTTTATTTTTTAAATTGTTCTTGAATTAACTAAACGCTTGTAATTTTGTACATGCAACTGCTAATTCGTATTATTATATTAATCGTATTAATGTTAGGTATATAATATTTATATTTTATTTTTACACTTATCAAATTAAAAGAAATTAAGTAGAAACATATCTTAGACAAAGACACAAACCAGTACTGCGATAGGGTAGACCGAAACGAATTTTGAGACAGTTGGGCGATATATTAATTTAATTTAATTTTTGTTTTAAACAAGTTGTTTTTGGAACATAAGTGTAATAAAATTAACGACGAATATTGACTAATTGTCTCAAAATTTACGTAAATCTGTTTCGCTCCGTGGTCGAGCCACGGTCTATCTTATTCTATTCTATATTTTACATTGTAAATTAGCCTTCTACAAATTAATTATTACCACGAGTGATTTTGCGTAATCATTGTAGCAGAATTTTAGTAAAAAAAGAAAAAAAATATTGAAATTGAATACTTACAATTATAGATTTAATTAATGCCCCGATTCTATAATTTCTAATGACAGTTCGGTATTGTTATGTTATTGTTGGGCAGCTTTTTTACCATGTATAATTATTGACAAGAAATTTATTAATTTTTTATACCAACAACATTTTTATAAGAATATTAATAATCTAATGTTAATGAGAATTTTAAACCTGTAAATAATTTGTATGTAAATTCGCATAGAAATATTTAAGCACTGGACCTGTTTTAATTAAACAAAAGAAAAGCGAATTTCTCTTATTTAATTAGATTTCTCATCGATCTACTTCAAATTGTAATTGTTTCTACGATATTTATTTACAACCTGTATTTGATAAGATGTAATCAGCGAAGCATATGTAAAACCAGAAGCGTGTGCCGATTTGATGCTCGAAGAGAATCCCACGTTCGATCACAGAAAATCACGAGTGCACGCATAGAGAGAAGAACCTCTTAAAATTCTCACGAATCGTTATCGAGCTGTTTAACGTTGGCACGTTACGCGAGTCGCACGTTTACCGTAATTTCAGCGCCGATCTCAACACGCTCCTGTCTCATCACGCGCAAACAACAAGGCAGAATTCACGTCAATGGTGCAAAAATTCGCTCACTTACCTGTTATATTCGGTTCACCCACGAGTCGGTGTGTCACGATCGCACATGCGAATAATGTGAATCACTTCGGGCGATCCTCTCTCGCGTATAATGCTGCACTTTGCACGACAACCCTTGGTTTATAGGCATTCTCACGCATCTAATAAATCGACACTGCGCTGCAGGGTTCCTATGAGAAGCGAACGTTGTAGCAGCATTAGGATTTCAATTCACCAACATCTCGGATTTTCAGACGCAATTTATACACTGGAAGAAAAATCTGTTTGTATAAACTGAAAATCTAGTAGATTCGACCAATATATATGTCGTTGAAAAAATGAACAAATCAAAATTCTTCTAGAAATAATTAGAAGGATTCTGTTAAATGTACTAGAATTTTTTAATAGTGATACTAAATTTATTTAGTTAAATCAACATAACTTTTTAGTGAAAAGAATGTCTAATAAATAAATTAGAACACTGAGAAAAATTCTGGTTGAAAATATACGAACCAGAAGATTCTGATCATATTTTCATTCACAATCCTAATTATCTCAACTAAATTCAACCTTGTTTCAACTACAATAAATTTAAAAAATTCTGATGCGTTCATTTTTAATCAGAATTTCAGTTAATACAACTACACTGTTAAAAATAAAATATTAATTTTAATATTTTTGAATATCTCAGAGAAAGTACACTATATGTTTTTAACTTAAAATTAACATGTTATTTTTAACAGTGTAGATTCTTTTTTCAGTGAAGATAGATCCAATAAAAAATATACTAACCAAATTTCTTTAATAGTTAAGTTTATTATAAATAGCTTCAGATATAAAATATATCAAGTCTAATTATTATAACCAGAAATTTTGTTTGATTTCACCAAAATGTATTCTCTACAATATATATTTCATTAATATAATAAAACAATTTTTTTCAGTGTATGAAGATTGGAGTATAATTATCGAATGTTCGATGAATTTTGATGTCCTAGATCTTTACATCGTGTTCTTCATGATTTGTATAAATTTTAATTATGTTTTTGAAGAAAACATGTATACGATTTGGAAAATTTTATATAGAATATTATCAAAATTACACAAAAAACGAGGTCTTTTTTTGTTTTTGATATAGTATAATCTGCATTTAAATAATGATTATATTAATTTACGGATAAAATAAATTAAAAAAGAATTTCTAAACAATCTTTGTATTATTTTTTATGTATTTTATTTATTAAATCTTTCTAAGCAAGTGTTTGGTTTACCGATAGGTTCTACTTAATCTTTTAGTTTTAGTAAAACAAATTTACTTCTTTTGAACAGAAAGAAATTATAATGAACGAAAAGAAATTATAATGAAATGATACTTATCATCAGATAAAAATATGCAAAATAATTATATTTGTAATTTGAATATCACGATTTTCCAACTTAAAAGTAACAATAAAAAATAAATAAAAGAGCTCGAGGGAATAGGCGTTGTTCAGAGTGCGCAAATTGTTCAAAGAATTTTCTCAATATAAAAGTTAAATTTATCGAAGAGCTTAACTTAAACTGCCTACGTATACAAAAAAAAGGTCGGAAGATGTGAAATTCATCTTTTTTTGTATACATAGGCAGTTTAAATATGTAACTTTTACGTTTATTATTGAAGGCTGAAGAAGGTTAGAAGACTAACCGAAACGAACAAAAATTTATTATCGTTTAACGATTTTTTATTGTTCTGTCGTTTCTTCAATAAATTTAACTTTTATATTGAGAGAATTCTTTGAATAATTTGCGCACTCTGAACAGTGCCTATTCCCTCGAGCCCTTTTATTTATATTTGTAATGATGATTTAATAACATTGCGAGGCAAGGTGTAATGCCGAGAGGATTGTCTAATGTATCTCTATGTAAGCAAGCAGGAAAGAATTCAGGCCGCGCGATGACTAACAATACATACATACCTCAAGCGAGAAAGCATAAGAGGAACGGTACGGTGAATCGGTCATACTTCGAGTTTCTTGGAACGGCAATTATCGGAGATAGTTTCCTACAGGATTTTTCGGATCGAGAGGGAGATACAATTTGCACGTGGGTGTCTTTGTCTTCGGCAGGCAACGTCTGGCGTGGCGCCTGGTTCCCAAAGGCGTGGCCATTGATTTGTCTACTTTCGGTCACACACACACACACACATATAGACATATGTACAAAAGAAAAAGCTTGATCTCGCTTAGAAATACTCGAATAACGACACCCACATATGCGGACAGCGGCCATTCATCGGCAGATTCTTCTTCCCATTCATCATAAGATTCTCATCTCTTCGTTCAATGTTGCATTTGCATCGTCCTTATAAGAATATCATGCACGCGGTATATATCACGTAAATGACTCTCATTTACATTAACGAATTATAATTAAATAAATCATCGTTTTTATTATTACAGAATAAGAAATATTTGTGTTTAAATCGGTTCTAGTTACAAAAAAAATTTTTTTAATTGAATTTTTAACATATCCAAATATTAATTTAATATAATCGAGTGGATTATTTTAATATTTTGTATTAAACTGTTTTTTAAATATTTGTTTAAATAATACAACTTTTTTGACTGAACAAACAAATATAAAAAATAATGAACTTTGAAACATAAAAAATATTTTTTTAATGTAAATTCAAAGATAAATGAATAAAATGTGTTAATTAATATATTATAAATGTTAATTTTACTGAAGAAATATGCTTCCACAATTTGCTTACTGTTAGTATTACACTTTTTGTGTTAATATTTTACAAAATATTTATGTCAAATTTTCCAACAGTGTATAACCGGAAACAGAGACTCGGTTAAATTGCGGCTGAAGTTAACTTTTCCATTCGCTAGTTATGTGTTTTTTTCTATTTATATGATACGTAAATAACATGTGGCTTTATGAATTACTTTTTCGCTTTAATTCTGATATAGTGAGTTATATTATGCGATTTGAATGAAGAAGAAAGTGTCACGTTATGAATACATAGTCACTTTATTGCATCGCTTATAAGTTCTATAAATCGTTAACGAAAGACGTTAATGCGATTCAAACATCCCGAACGATTTCAATTGGAAAGTTTAGACTTCCTACAAGTCGATAAAATCACGATCATTGCGAAAACTTTTATGGAACAGACGTTAGAATATAACTAAAGTCATAAAGTAACGCTCTCGCAAAGATGCCGCAATGCGTCTAATTCTTGTTGAGCAAATATAATGCTTTCCGTAACATATTTTGTTAGATAATAGACCAAAGACGTTTAGAGATCATTTAAATGACCTGTTTTATTTCATTCATGATCTTGTTTATAGTAATAAAATATCAGAAAATTTATAGTTTTTACTTTCATTGTTTCGTAAAAAGGCTAGATTTTTATAACTTTTTATTCATCTATCTCTGTGTACATTCACTTTTATAATCGACAAAGTTTTGGAATGCTCCACACAAATCAATCTCGGCAATTTCCACTTTTAGATAAACACTATTATTCACTGTGTTTTTGAATTCACTGTAGTCGAAATAAAGCATTTGCGAAAGCTCTCAACGGTTTGATATAAAGTCTAAAAGTTTTAAATTGTCAGTATAAAGTCAACAGAGTAATGTAAACTTGTGAATTTAAGAGAGCATAACGAATTATGTAAGAGTATATACATCGCTCATTTGTTACAACAACATAAATAAAAAAACAAAATTTTCCAGAAAATAGGTTTGAATACTTTAAATTATAAAAATTTTGTAATAATTGATTATAGTGAAATAAAAGTTCTTAGAGAGTACGTTTTTTCTTTTTCTTTATCCGTCTTTTTGCAAGCAACTAAAAAATCGTTAATTTTTTAATTATGTCGTTATTGTAACGAATGAGCGATATATCCTTTTCTATTACGATAAGTGATAATCGATATTTCGATTTCCTTTAAAAAACCTTATTATTCCTCTTGTATATATATATATTTTTCAAATCTACTTTATTTTCGTTTAAATTGCGCTAGATTTCATTTTAACTCTTATGCTAGAATGTTTATTATAGTATTTTATATTTAAATTTTGTTATTGTAATTTTATATTTTATTAAATTATCATATTGCTACGCAATCAATGTTAATTATTGTTATTATCGTCAATTATAAATAGAGATGTTCAAATTTGAAAATATATTATACATAAAGATATAAAATGTGTGTATATAATTCAATATGAACGTAGAGTCTCCAAGGGGGACTTCTCTCCTTAGATTTTAAGGAAAAAAAAATAATAAAATTGTTCAGATTATACATGAGTATTCACAAGAAATTAATTGGAAAAGAAGAAAGAATTGGAGACGAAAGTATAGAAAGATTTTCTGAAAATCCAAGACAGCTAATGTTATAAAAATTTAAGTTTCTTCAGTTCAAATTAGTTTACAATTTTAAGAGAAAAATAAAATAAATTAGTAAATTAAATACGTGTGATTTTTTTACTTGTGTGCTAACAATTAATTAAAAATAATAATATAAAAGATCCAATAATTCAGTCGAGTAATTACTCGACTACCATCTTCTTCTCCTCTCCCAGTTCAGAAGTCAACTTTAATTTACTTTTCCTCCTAAACAAAATCCTGGTCACACTCATGTAAATAAACATATGTATAAATGAAATATTTATCTTAAATTCCACGTCTATTCCAGAAACAACAATACGACTGTCGGCCTTTGTGCATTAAGCAGGAAAGTAAAATGTTAGGTTGACTTAGGTCAGTGCCGATCGAGAAGTCAGGTGCAGTCGGTTCCGAAGAGATCAAGAGAGTCACTCCGATCCTTTCCCACATAATATGTTTCCGAAAAGTACTTTGATTCCAATCGATATCTCCTAATTGATTGCCTATCCAACCGCGTGCGGTATCCCATCGAGAGAACCGGGCCGTCGCGCGTCGCCCGTCGTCG
>NW_017296157.1:4491631-4645747 GCF_001594075.2 Trachymyrmex cornetzi | reverse complement strand
CCGTTCAAGCCGTGTGACGAGTCGCGCTTAGGTGCTTAGGTCGCTCTACGACGACACTCTCTCTTTCCTCTTTTTTTTTTCTTTCTCTGTGTCGTTCTCTCTTTCTTTCTCTCTCTCTCTTTTCTCTCTCTTTCTTTCTCTTTCCGAACCTGTCTCGTGCCTTCTCTCGCTCTCTTCTCGCACGTGTCTCCTGCCGCGCGAATCGACGCTTTTAAGGAACAAAAAAGAAAAGAAAAGAAAAGAAAAGAAAAGAAACCCAGCTGCGTGAAAGAGAGAAAGAGAGAGAGAGAGAAAGAGAGATATCGCTTGTACTTGCGCGCGCCGTCATTGACGCGCGCGTGCCCGCTCACGCACGCACTCACGCACGCGAGACGCGAGACCGCCGCTCGCACGTGCGCGCGAAATAAGTACACAGCGAGGAAGTCACAGTACCGTCACAGCAGCCGTCGCACGGCATCGCACAAGATAACGATTAACGTGCGAGTCGCACCGAAATGAAACGCGGTCGCCGCGTGTGCAGCCCCAGCCCCACCGGTGGAAGAGTTGGAGGAGTCGGAGCTGTCGGAGCCAGCCGCTGACGGCTGACGGCTGACATCGAGTTACCACAGCAGCGTTATAGCCGCGCGTGGCGATCAGCTGATCGTTCGGAGCGCACCCTCACCCGGCGTGGCGGCAGGGACGTGAGACGTCACGTCCATCCGTCCGTCCGTTGTTCGTTTATCCGTCGGCGGGAGTCGCAGGCAGTCGGCCACCAGCGGCCACGTCCGCGCCTCGTCGTCTCTCTCCGTTCGCGCGTCATCGTCGCACGTCGTCGCACATCGTCGCACATCGTCGCTCGTCGCGTCGCCCACCAGTCGTGTCTCCTTCTTTCCCTCTTCTCCGTTCTCCTTGCGTGCTCCGTCTCTCCGTTCCGTCTCCCCGTGTTTCCGCCGTACGCGGGTTGTATCGTACGGTACGGGCCAGTACGGGTGCGCCGCCGACGACGGTCAGAGGACGTTTCCCCGGGTGGTCGTGGTGTGTCTTATCGTCGTCGGCACGGAAACGCGGAAACGCCGCGCGCCATGCCGTCGCGCCGGCATCGGCAGTCCGCGACCAGCAGTGTTCCGCGTACGGAACCGACGTGCGAACTCTGCAAATGCCGCCGGCGTGTCGACGTCGACTTCGAGTCGCCCGCGACGAGATGATCCGGGTCAGTCGGTGCTGCAGGTGCTACTGCTATCGAACCGCGTCGTCGTCGACGTGAACCAGACGTGAACGTAAGCCAGACGAGAACGGAGTGAAGGACGCCTCCGAAAAGATAGAGACGAGGTCGAACCGGGCGTCACGTCGTAGGATTATGCCCGTTTTTAGGCGAAATCCCGAGAGTTCGTACGCGCTATTCGCCGGCCTTCTTTCATCCTTTACGGCTCCAGGAGATTTATACGGCTAAAAGCAGCTTCAGCGGCTGAACGTCATCAACGACGGCGATCAACGTGTCGCATGGGAGTAATGTGACCATCCCCGTGGTTCAATACAGTGCGCCGAACGCGTGTGGATAGTTTTTTTTTCCTTTCTGTTTTTCCATCTCTCGCCGTTGCGCTCGCATTTCAACACAACACGTGAAACGCGCGAGCGCGTGTCACAGGTTTGTTTAAGCGCCACCTGTCGATCCTCAAAATATCAGTGTAAGTAGTTTGAAAATTTTCAAACGGCTCGTCAGTACGCCGTAAAGTCGTGCACGTCGCGTGATCTCGGCCGTTTCGTAAGTTTCGCGACAGTTCGGCAGTTTCGAACGGTCGTCGGTCTGGTCGCGTTGATCTTGCAATCGCACGAAGAGGAATCGGGTAAGGGAAAGTTTTCGGCGAAAATTCGGACGTTGAACGTGTCGCCGGAACTCGGACTCCGCGAGCGGAATCTGATTCCCGTCTGTCTGTGACAATCGTGTTCATTGTGCCTCGCCGCGAACCTTTGAAGAGAGAAAAACTCGAACTGTAGTTAATCGTTGAGCGATCGTCGCCCGACGGGAGTGCGTGTGCCGAACGATTGCGAAAAAGTGGAAATTCTGTGATAGGCGCTTGCTCGGATTAACCGAGGAAGGTGCGAGGTGCAAAACGGTCTCCGGGAGCATCTCCGCGGAGCGCAAGGAAGATTTGGTAAGCGATAAAAGATCTGTTTTTTTTTATTCCTGTATTTGACTGCATTATAACTGATATTCGATTTGTATATTTAAGGCTCGGTTGCGCCAACGTTACTTTAATTTTAAGCGAGGCTTAAAACTCTCTTTGTCCCTGTCTCTTTTCGGTTTTAAAACGAGATAGAGAAAGTTTTAAGTTTCGTTCAAAGTAACGTTCCCCTAAAAACGGTTGCCAAAACAACCGAGCCTAAGAGGGTTTCTACAATTAACCCTTACGAAAGTTTTAAGTCGTCAACCGTAAAAAATTCGACCAATCACAGTCAAATGTGAGAAGAATAGAGTTGACTATGATTGATTTTTCTTATGGCTTAAGAATTCTTCCTTTCTTTCGCTGAATATCAAACATAATACATCTCACATAGGCTTCAAAAGTACACAAGTTCAACCACAAAAGAAGACAGGCTTATATAAAGAGTGCTTTCCATAAGTCGACACAAATGTTGTTCTATTTTTTTTTTGCATTCCATGAGTAACAAAGAATATTACTGGCATAGTTGACTAAAGGAAATGTGTCACTAAAGGAAGCCCGAAAGTTTACTTGCATGTCTACGGCGCGGCCCACGTTATTCGTGAAATAGAAGCAAAATGGCGGACGTTTCTCGGTCGTAGAAATTATTACTATCGTTGCTGACATGAATGTGCACTGACGAAAAAAGTTCTTAACTTGACCGTTTCAATGTTAGTTTTACTTTTAAGTTTCTTTTTCCGACGACGAAACACAGTTATAGATTATGTGACACAGTAATATGTAATATACATTGTCGATTTGTAGTTGAAACGTTGCTTACAAGTAGCTTTTTTATTTTAGAGTGAAATAAAGAAAAAGTCTCATACACCTTTGTCCGAATATATCCGAATGTAATCTTGAAACTTCTTACTGGAGTATCACTCTTCGAAAAATATGGTAAATGATAATGAAATATAAAAATTTGGTATTCATTCTCGTGAAGTGATATAAAGCGACGACACAGTTGAACGCAGCATTTTAACTGTACACGATTGTGTCGACTTGTATGATAGTTGAAAAGTATGAAATCATATACTGTGTTACAGGGTTATTTGTGTAGGTGGATTGTTGGAAAGCACCCTTAGTTTTGATTCAACTTCAGGATATTCTACAACGAGCTGCAACCATCCCGTTGCCAGTTGCAATGTTTTGCGACAGCCAACCAGAAGCATCAACAATTACTATTGACGGGGTATTTGCAACTCATTGTAGAATGCTCTTTTCTTTTAAAGCCTTGTGTCCACTATGTTTGAAATCGTTCCGAGATCTTGGACGGAGAATTGACTAATCGCATTGATCAAATGGCTGAATTGTTGAAATATGATTTGTTAGTCCCGAAACATAATAGGTGATAAGCGCTCGAAATACATTGATAGTAAGCTTTAAGCCGTAAGATATTCGCCAATCACAGTCGAATATAAGGAGAATAATTAACTATTGATTTAATTCTAAGCAGAATCATGAGGCTCGTAATTTGTTTCCATAGTGGGCTTTCTACAATAAGCTATTATTTAAGCTTTAAGTCTTAAGCCTTAAGAAATTGATCAATTATAGTCAATTATTCTTCTCACATTCGACTGTGACTGATCAATTTTTTACGCGGCTTAAGACTTAACTTAAGTAACGACTTATTGTAAGAATGTGCGTAAGACTTGTGGGCTTTCTACAATAAGCCATTACTAAGCTTTAAGTCTCAAGCCGTAAGAAATTGACCACAATCGAATGTAAGAAGAATAATCGACTATGATTGGTCAATTTCTTGCAACTTGAGACTTAAAAGCTTATTGTAGAAAGCCCATTATACTTATAATTGGAGATGTAATTCTAAGACGTACGATTATTCGTAAATATCTACGATTTTTTTGTAATTCTTACGGTTAACAAAAAGATGTCTGTAAAGATGTTGCTTGTGCAACAACTTTATAGTTATAAGAATTCCAGTTCTTACAAATCTTACGAGAACAAATTACAAGCCTTACGATTCTGTTTAGAATTGATCCATATGATTGATTGATTTTTTTAAGACTTATTGCACTTATTGTGTTTCGAGATTAATTCCTTCTTCGTCCGAGACCTCTGACGGAATTTCTAGTATCATGGGTGCAAGGCTAATATTACATTTGCAATACGATAAATTTTTCAAGTGTATTGCTTGACTGCAAAACAGATTTTCGGATCTTTCTGTCTTATACCAGTCTAAGAATTAGAAAAAGATGAAGAATAAGTTAAACTGAGAAACTAAAGTTAACTTACATTGGTAAAAAGAAGCATAAATTAGTAGCTTAATTAGTTTGCTTTGTCTTTATTTCGTTGAAACATTTATGTATTTAAATCAAATATAATATATTTAAGCAAAAAAAAATATAAAGATAAAAACTAAACTTATTTAGTTAAGTTAATTTTTTCTCAGTGTATACACATATCCTGATGCTACTGATATATCTGATATACAATGAACTAAATTGGCGCCAATGCTACTCTCAACTTCCTCTAATATTATCTTGTAAAATTCAAAGTCGAACTTAATTTAATAAATATCGAGATGTAATGGACTATAGGTTATCAGAACGACAAAATGATTTTTTGTTATTTATATCTCAGAATGTAAACAGCATGTACATAGTGTATATAAATGAAACATTAATCATCGGCCAATTTTGAGCATTTTACTCTAAGAATTTTAATGCAAGCTTATAAATATTATGATATTCAGACTAATGTAAAATTTTGACAAAATATACTTCTTCTTTTTATCAATTTATTTAATGAAAAATCTATCATTCATTAATTAATTTTGAGAATTTTATTTTAAGAGAATTTTAATCCGAGCTTAAATATTGTGTAGGAATATAAAATTCTGATAACATACACTCATCTCATTTTATTTCACTATTATTCTTCAGCCAATTTTGAAAATTTTACTTTGAGGGAATTTGTAATTTGAGTTTTATTATTGTGATATTCAGGATAATGTAAAATTCTGACAAAACACTTTTCTCTCTCTATTCTTTGCCGATTCATTTAATGACAAATCCAAATAAGAGAAACCTATGCGTATTAAGGTAGTTGCTAATGTTTCGGGAAGCACCGTTTTATCTCGCATCTTGGATTTATTGACGTCCGACTGTTTACGATTATGCAAATCCGAGTTTTTGATGCTACCGCGGCTTCGGGCTTCCGTACTGTCCGAGAAAGTTATGAACTAAACCCATCGGCATCAAGTACGAGCCGTCGGTCAGTCGCGGAGTCGACGAACCTCTATCGATCTTCACCTCTATCTACCCTTCGTCCTCCCCCGTTCGTCCGTCATGTAGGAATGCAACTTAGGAACGACTCGTCGTCTTCGTCGTCGTCACCGTCGCTCGCAAAGTTTTGCGCTTCGGACAACCTCCTCCGGGAACGAGCGTTCATTTCTTACATACTCACGATTACGTCGGGCTCGTCCGTTACGAGTTATGAATATTAAACGTGAGGTGAATCTCTGCTTGACTTCAGTTGAGATAGCTGAATTTCTGCTTGACTTCAGATACGAGAATTCGTAGCTATTGGCCTAACAAGAAAATTTACATTGGTGGATAGAATTGATATCGGATAATCAGCGAAATCATTAATGTTTAAGCCTTCGTTGACATAACTGGGTGTGAACCACCCACAAAATTATTTTAACTCTCTAAAACTCAATTTTCTTTTATTTTGTAGAACAAAAATACAATGTTTATAAAAAAATCTTTGTTTTTTTAATTCCCAAAATAGTCTACATTCAATATGCAAAATAAATACCCTTTATCCAAAACCAACTTACAAACTCATTTTTTTTAAGTATCATATCTGAACAACGCTTCTGTAAATTTTTAACTTTTAATATTAAATTTTTTTTAAATTATAATTTTTTCAAAGATTTTACTCGTTTTTTCTCTATTCATTGAACTCCAGAATTTTTTTCACAAAAACTGTAATGAAGTCTCAATCAAAAACTATTTGAATGTATTTTACAGACCTCGAAAATAACCCATAATTTTTTTCATATTGATTGGATTTTTTAAATGAGAATGTCAGTTGTTTAAACATTGCTCTGGGTGTGAGCCACCCAGTGTGTCAAAAAGTGATAAAAAAAAGGAGTGTTAACGAAGGATTAATGAATTTGTAGCAGAAGATTCTGATCATATCAATAAAAATCCTGGTTATTTCAACTAGAATTATAACAGATTCAATCAGAAAATTCTGATTTGTTTCTTTTCAACCAGAACTCTAATACAACTAGGCTCTTTTTCTGGTGTAAAAGAGAGGAATGGAGCAAAGAAAAAATATGTGGAAGTCACATTAAACTCAATAAAAACCAGCATTTAACATTAGAATCATTGATAGTGCCATTTTGGTTTTGCCAATTATTACAATTTTTTCTGTATTTTTTGTGTATTAAATTTTTGTTTATTAGACAGTACTGAATATTGAAAATGTGTGAATATAATACAAATAATTCTAACGATATAAATAATATTAAAATCTCTTCACTAACCGACAATAAGAATAAGAAATTATCAAATTGGCACTTTCGACAGTTCTAGCGAGATACATTGACAGTTTTAATGTTAAAGTGATAATAATCAATATATGTGTCGCATATACTAATACACTGAAAAAGTTATTAACTTAACTACGTTAATTTAGTTTGTCTTTACTTTTTTCATTGAAGAAAGTATGTATATATTTACATCAAATATAATATATTTGATTTAAATATATGTTTAAATACATAATATATTTGACTTAAATATATTTAATTTAAATACACACACATATATATATATATATAGTCCAACGAAAAAAATAAAGACAAACTAATTTAGTCAAATTAACAACTTTTTTCTCAGAGTAGTGTAATCGATAATAAGCTAAACGTTACTCGCACAGTGCAAGCGTGCAATGAACGGTGACGATGAGTGAGCTGATGTAGGTACTACTGTCTTTCACCATGAAAGTGAGTATTTCGTTATCATAATCGATCTTTCTTTTAGGCTGAAAGCCGACTGTACGTTTAAGAATCTTTCGGTGAACTTTAGATAAATTTCCGATGATGGAAAGGTCTGATTAAAGATCAGTCCTAATCTCGCATGCATCGAGATTTGCGATGCAAGCCCGCTATCTCTTTACTAGGAGAGAGTAGAAATTCTTTTTGAAGTGACATATAATAGTGCGTGTCCGTATTAGTGCGTATATTAATTTGTTGGAACGAGTCAATGATAAGAACGTGATGATCATGCAGGCGTAGTTTTCGACGCGAGTTTATCGCGATAGAAGCAAATGTATTAAAACCTCGTAAAAGATGTATTTAAAAGCTTGAGAATCAGAAGTCATAAAATATTTTACGGGAGGATGTAACTGTTATTCTTTTATATTCTCTGCTTTATGTTTGTTTAAGCGGAAGATGGAATGGATAATGTTATGATAGAAATATTAATGCTGAATTTTTTTATCATTTGTTGCATCTGAATACACGTGAAAGTACTATTTTATTCATCGAATAGCTACAGGAAGATGACAAAATAACGTTTTATTCTTGGAAATTAAAATTGTAATCACCACAAAATTATAGTAAATAATAAATAATGATAAATAACGGTAATAAAATTGTTATTATGTAATTATTATACAATTGCAATGATTTCTATCATTTGTTGGTTTCTGAATACGTGAAACGTCGCGTTAACATACCATTCTGTTTATAGAATGGCTACAACCAAATAAAAAAGTGACATTTTATTCGTGAAAATTAAAAGATTAGTAAATAATGAGTAACAGTTAATCATGATAATAGAATTATGCAATTTCATGCGTCATCAGTTGTTGTCATTGACGTTTTTTTTTAGAGAAACAATGTTAAAATTTAATTATTATCAGGTATGATTGAAATAATGAAAGCAGCATTTTTATACGACCCAAGAATTTCTGGTCTTGTCACTGACGAAGATAAATGTTTAGGTATCGCAAGGGTGGTCCGTGCAACGATGCGGAGCCTCCGTATGCCCATGTATATGCGCGTGCATGCGTGGAGCGCGTCTTAATTTGCGGTCGCACGTTCTTAATTCAGTTTACTCGCGGCGATGCAACCCGGCAGAGTAACGTTTCCTCGTAGTCGACGGGAAACGGGGAGGGACGGGCGGGGCGTTATTAGCCGCTCCGTAGTTATTTCATTTGCGACTCTCGGCGGTCGGGTACATGCACGCTTCGGGTGTAATTGTCAGGTTTACGAGGGGGGTTCGCCACCGGGGCACCGGCGACAAAGCCTCGTGTCGAAGCGTGTCTGGAAAGTTATAGCCTACGTGAAGTACTGTTAATCGCGCCTAACGTGAGAGTCCCGCGGCACCAAAGAATAGTTTCAGTCTCTTCCCTCTTTCTTTCTCATTCTTCCTCTCTCTTACTCTCGTCCTCTCTCTCTCTCTCTCAGTTTTCCTCTCTCTTTTTCTATTTTATTGGCGATAGGCGCGATGTTGACGGCGCGTATCATTCTCATATCTTATCGAGATAGCGCATCTTCTCAGTTCTCTCTGGTGCATACGATTATCTTTATTTTCTTTTCGTTTTCCGTTAACTCCTCGCGAACGAGCCGCCTTAAATTTCTTCCTTAGGTTGTGATCTTAATTAAATTTACAGTGACCGACATCGTTGGTCTTTAACGATCGAGGTTTTGGCCTCGTGTGAGAAACTTGACCCGTTAGATGTGAACCTTTAAGACCTTTGGTCTTTTCTAAATCTGGCTATAGGTTACGAGAGGATAAATTAGATTTTGAGAACGCATATATGTTATTTTCGCGTCGCATTGAATAGGCGCAACCTATATTTCAACTTAAGATTTCAGACTTGGCGAGGAGAGAGAGAGAAAAGAGCTATTATTTTTAAATGAATGTTATATATTTCGTATTCTTTTTGTAAGATAATTAGATTTCTAACACAATGTTACAATTAAAACGTTTCAAGTAAAAGAGAATTATTCAAAAATTTAATTCAGCCAGCCGATTTTATGAATATCGAAATCCAAATCATAAGTGTCAAAATTGCGTAAACATATTTGGCTATTTAATTCAGCCACGTTATTTGTGTAAATGAATGAAGCGCGAGCAAAGAAAAACCGTTTTCTAATTCGTTAACGGTTTGGGCTATCAAGCAGCACGAGCGTAATCTTTAACCTATTTGGCCATGACCTTTCCGGTTAAAGTTTTATGTGGACGAACCTTTTTTCCATTGGATTAGAAACGTGCGAGAAATTGCCCGTAAGCCGCTTGCGTAGCTCTTAATTATAGGCAATGGCCTATCTAATATTTAACAGCGATGTATCACTTTGGAGAAATCTCTTTATCAATCAAATCTATCAATTCTTCAAATATTTTTACTGTGCATGTAATATGCCTATCAGATTTATAGTTTAAATCTCTATGTGCACACGAAGAGAACGTTTTGCTAAAGTATCTAAAAATTTAGTTAGATACAGATTTGAGAATAATTTTGTTAAATTATACTGAGAAAAACATTCTGATTATATTAACAAAACGAATTCTGTTCGCATAAATCCAAATTCTAATTATAGTATAATTGAATTGCTGATTATCTTACTTAAAATGTTTGATTTTATTATAAGTGTCTGATTTCAACCTTTCTGATTG
Organism: Trachymyrmex cornetzi; assembly: GCF_001594075.2. NCBI lineage: Eukaryota > Metazoa > Arthropoda > Insecta > Hymenoptera > Formicidae > Trachymyrmex > Trachymyrmex cornetzi. The sequence continues at coordinate 4,635,909 of NW_017296157.1, read as the reverse complement.
AATAGATTTTGGTAGACCAGAGAGAATTTCAATTAATAAGACTTTTCCAACAAAATAATTATGTAAGCTACTCAAGATTATTGCTAGAATGTCAAAGTTTCGAGAATTGCTCATTATGAGTGTTTTACATAATTATTTTGATAGTTCAACAAAATTATTTTTAGATTTGTAGCTAATTAAATTTTTAGATACTTTAACAAAATCGTTATTTCTAAAAAATCGTTATTTTAAAAAAATAAACACATTGAAAAAAATTTCTGGTTGAAAATGGACGAACCAGAAAGTTCTAATCCATATCAGTCAGCATTCTGATTATTTCAACTAGAATTATAATAGATTTAATTAGCAAATCTTGATTCGTTTATTTTCAACCAGAATTCCAATTAACAATCAGATTCTTTTTCTAATGCAAGAAGATAAAACTTATTGTTAAATCACATCACATTTTGAACGCAGCCTTAAACAAAAATAAGACATCGAGCGATGTCCTTTAAAATAAATCTCTACAATACCTTCTTTGGATATCGACAACATGGAAAATTGATAGCTCGTTAATTTTCAGCACTATATATTTGGACAACCGTGTTTCAAATTAAAATTCTATGAAAATGAAATCCGCTTGTGAAGTCAAACGACAATATTTTGTCATTCATCTACGAGATTTAATTTATAATTCGTAAAGAGCCGTATATTTTTGTTGATAACTCGAAGGATATCGATTCCGCGACGTTCCCGTTGAGAAAACGTTGACTGCAAATATAATACAAATAATCTCTAAGCGAAATTAAAAATCACTCAGTGACACCTTATACACGTAGCCCGGCCCTCCTCGACGACACTCGAGTCGCGCGCGCCGTGTTCCACGTCGCGTACTCTTTATTTACCCGCACATCGAGTCGGTAAAGTCATGGAGTGGCTTGCGGAACAGCCGAACGGACAAACAGGTGGCGAGCCGCGGCTCTTAACTGTAAACGGACGTTCTTCAATTCCTAGCGAGAAGATCGACCGTACCGGCACTCAAAATACCATCGGGGAAGAAGGGGGTTCTTTCTCTCTTTCTTCATCTCCTCGTGTTCCTCACGCATGCACTTTACACCGCGGCTTTTTACGAGCGAGGGAGTTAATACGCGCGCGCCCACCCATGAGCGAACAGAATAATGAACATTGCATAATGCCGTCGCACTCCCGTCGCCGATGAGATCACTTCCGTGACTTCCTGACATTGACTTGTACGACTCGTACGCTCCGACCCACGTGTTAAACGCGCGTATCTGCGTAACATGTAATCGGTGCGCGCGTGTTCCTACGACCGGCAGCACACAACGACTGAGATAGGCTGCTTGTCAGATTGTTGACACAAGCAGTGACACGTTTAATAGGATTATTTATGCTCTCGGAGGCGCTTAAACGGCCTCCGCATCCGTATCGGCTTCATCTACCTGACGGCGCGTAGCATAATTATGTCGACGCGCCGCGCGACTCGTATCTCGACCGCCGGCCACGTCGACGACGCCTAGACCCTGATCCTTGATCCCGTCCTCGAGATGGGATTTCTCGATGTACACATTACGATACCGTCACTGCGATCTCTGTGTTTCTGTTGGACATAATCTAGTTGCTGATGTAAGAAATATATGTATATATCATATAATCCATTCGTATATAGTCGTGTCAAGATTCGGCACACCAATCAGCGCATTAAGTGTTGACGGTATCTCGTTTAATATCTAAAAACGTCATTCCAGTAAAACACGTTATGTTCCGTTTATATTTGATTAAAAAAAAAAAATTTCTTTAACTTGAACACTTCTTTACACATAAGAAGAATGATTTTGTTGAAATATTAAAAAATATAGCTAAATATAAATCTGAAAGTAATTTTGTTGGATTAACAAAATAATAATGTAGCAAATTTTCTTAAACATTTTTTAACTTGAGCATCTTTTTACACACATAAAAAACGATTCTTTGTTGAAATATTTGAAAATTTAGCTGGGTACAAATCTGAAAATAATTTTATCAACAAAATAGTTATATGTAGGAAACTCACTTAAAAATTTCTTTAACTTGATTTTTTACACACATGCAGAAAGAACGGTGTTGCTAAAATATTGATAAATCTGCCTAGATTCGAAAATAATTGGTTTATGAAAATAATTATGTAAGAAACTCAAGTGTGACGAGCAATACTGCAAAAAATTTCGATATTTTAACAATCAGTTTGAGTGTCTTGCTTTATTTTGATACTTCAACAAAAGTATTTTCAGATTTTGTATTTGGCTAAATTTTTAAATGGTTTAGTGAAATTATTGACCTGTTTTCTGTTCCTGCACTAGACTATTCTAGAATTCTCTTTCTCGCTTTAAATAAATATCAAACGCATATCTTTCTCATTTTAAGTTCCAAAAGTGTACATTAGTTCAGCCACAGAAAACAGACCTTACGTGTTCCATACATTCGTCGAAAGAATATCACAGAATGATAGGTCAAACGAAAATGTTACGATTGAATATTACATAAGAAATAGTCTAAATGTGTTTAAAACAAGATATTAAATAATATAGTTTAAAAGATTATCGTTGCAAAATATACAGAAAAATGGGTTTAATGGAAGTATATTTAGCCGGGTACAAATCTGAAAATAATTTTATTTGGATCATCAAAATAATTATGCAGGACATTTAAATCGGTTGTTAATATTTTTACAGCACTATCATGAATGTTTAAGCGTTCTACACAATTATTTTGATGATCTGACAAAATCATTTTCAGATTAGTATCTGTATCTAATTAAATTTTTAGACATTTTAGCAAAACTGTTGTGTGGAATAATAAGCTTGCAGAACATATTAAGGTCATTAATGAAACGAAGAAATTAAGGATGAAACGAAAAGAAAATACGTCACGTGGGGCATAAACGCACACCTTTTATTTGAGCAATCGTGCGAAAGACGCGAAGGAAAAATGCTGCGAGCAGGTTTGCACGAAGTTGACATAATGAGATTGTACCTTGAATTAAGAGAATGCTGAGCATTATGGACGGTAATTACTCGCTCCCCTCTTCTCCCTCCCCGATATGGATTGAACGTTCCAGATATATATCTAATGTTGATTTACGTTACTGTACTTTCACTCGGTTAATTGTTGATATCTAATTCAGTCTTTGCATAGAGCGTATCGCATGAGCGTCATGGTACGCGCTTATGTAAGCCGGTGGTGTACACACATGTGTGTGGCTCACGCGTGCGTGTGCACGCACACGCGTCACTCGTGGTCGAATGACCAACCGGCGGTTGTGAGATGAGCCCCGGCTCACAGTTGGATAACCACCAACAACAGTCGTAATGTTAATTACACTCGTTTCAATTGTCCGCAGAAAAATTCATTGCGCCAAAGCTTTATTCTGCCTTTCCTAAGAAGCTTCCTCTCCCATCAGTCTCCGCGAAAGACACGGATATATATGTGTATGCGTGCGTGTGGTCATTTTCATGATCATTTTAATGGCGCATAAAAAATTTACGTGCCCATTAAATCACAATTTGCCCTCATCGGTCGTACATAATGTTCCAACTATGCTTTAGAGTTGCTTAAAATTGCATGTGTCACACATTATGTACGTAACGATAGCTAAAACACGACTGCCGGATTATTGTAATAGTGAGCCATAATATCCGTAATATTCGATTCCTTGATTAGTGAATAATGAGATTGCTAAATTCTATTTCTATTTTTAAATTCTATTAAATTATTAGATTTTTAAATCTAATGATTTTAATTTGATTTAAATAAAAGAAATTATTTTTAGTGTACATTTTAAATATATATCTACGTTTTTTAAATATATCTTCTAGTTATTTAAACTGCGCGTTCAATTTTTAAATTTTCTGCTCTCTCTACCTCTTTCTCAAAGTTTTGAAAAACTGTCGTTTCCCTCTTGTGTGTAACGTTCACCATTATAATATTCGCAGAGAAGTTTAGTGCACGAAAGACAGCGACTATTTACATCGCTTTAAACTCAAATCGCGTGCAGCAAAGGGTCGTAAGAGAGATTAGACTAGACCGTAAATTGTTTATCAGCCGATGACGAGAGACCCTTTTTCATCGGTCTCGCGTCCCTTTGCTTTTCGCGTTTGCCGACTGAACTTTTCAGTAAAGCCGCGACATAGAAAGAGAGTAATTTTATGTAACCCTTTGAGCGCGGGTTTCTCCTACCGGAACTTTTTTTTTACCCGTCGACGAAACGTATTAGGGCGTTAAATCGGCCGTAATCCGACCGTAATCACCTAGCAACAGTTCTCATTCCCGGCTGCCACGAGAACAAATAATATCGCACGAAGCGCAATAGAACCGCGCCTTTAATTGACTTCGATTAATTGCGTCTCGTCGCGCTAAAACGTTGACAAAAGCGTCGTTCTTAAGTTCCAGATCGTTTTGGTATCGAGGAAATGACGGGACATGCGACGAGACCGCGATAAGGCGATAAACAATTATCTCCGCGTGACGGAAAAGCGCGATTCGCTGAGAACCGCTGTCGACGATATAACGCGATATAAGCACGGATCACAGGCGACAAGCGCTCATTAGCATACAATGCGGGCTAATAGGATCGCACGCTGACGGCTACCGTTCAATATCATGTCTCCGTGTCGTCCTAGTCACCCTCCAAGTGGCAGGCTTACGGCTACACCTATGTTAAAAATTGCATTCGCTTTCTTTCGATATTAGCTTCGCGTTCATTTAATGACAGTGCACTTCCTCGTATAACTATTCTGGATAATCGACTCGGTCGGGTCAATCTTCACTATAATTTCTACGTTTTATATTTTATGTAATAACAATGATTGCACATTTATTACAAATTAACACGTATATGCATTGATTATTTAATTAAAAATAAATTATATTATTATGTGTATATATCACAGTTAAAGTATTAATTTAGTAAATGTATACATTGATTAGTCAATGTAATATACATATTCTAATTTGATAAGTAAATCCATTCACAAGCAATGAAATTTAGATTTTTTACTATATAGTTAATGCCCACTCTAATTTAAAACCTTATGATATTAAATCTACATTATATTGGTGTTAATATGAATACCAACACAGTGAGAAATATGTACACACCGCTATTTTTAGAGTATTTTTTAGAAGTATATATAGACACCGCTATTTTTTAGAGTACGTACTTTTATACTTGATGTAATAAAAATATGCACAAGAAAAAAGGTCAATTTAAATAAACACTTTTGCTAGCAAATGTGCACATCGCATGCTAGGGTTACGTGTGCATGTTCTGTGGCCACAAGCTAATGCGTTTTATGTATTAAATCTTCGCCTTACTAAATAAATGAGTGTACTAAAAATAACAGCGACACCAAAAATAATGTATTAAAAATAATACCGAAAAGATTAGACAGACCCTTACGCAAAGTAGGGCGTATATCTGTTAAATCTTTGCCTTACTAAACAGATGAGTTTTCTTTTTTAATAACTATTCTTTTCGAATATTTAAAAATATATAATTTCATTGAAAATCCGCAATAAAAAAAAGCGTTATATTAATTAAATGTTTTTTTTTTTAAATACTATATAATAAACTGTACTTAACATGTTTATTCCGTTCAATATTCGTTTAGTTTCTACTTATCCTTTCCAGAAAATTGTGATTACATCCATATCCACGATATTCTTAAATACTAATAAATTACTAAAAAATAATATATAATATGTTGTTAATAATAATAATAATTTTAATTGAGATACGAACATCTCAGGTGACCGATAATGTAAAAAGAAATTAGGTGATTACTCTCGGGTTAATGAGTTAATTAATTCTATTTTACTAATTTATTTTTCATATATAATTGTCCACTATAATAAATATAAATTTTACTAATTTTGTTTTACTAATATTTGTTACCAAGAACAGATTATGTTTCGATGGAATATGTCGTCATTTGTTTCGCATTCATATGCAATTTCATTATAAATAATTAATCATTGTTATATTTTCATTTGCTAGAATTATCTGTTAAAATTTCATTGCTTATTTAGTATGAGAATAATACGCATATATCGTCCATTATATTATTAATTTTTAATGTTTACACCTCGGTTTACACGAATACTTAATTATATCGAAACAGTAGAAAGACATCAGTACGCAATATTTTAAAGCCAACTAATAAGCTATACAGTTTTTTTTATAGTATATATAATATAAATGCTATACAGAATAATGAGATCAAAACATTTCTCTTATCTACGAATAATGTCGCGATAAAGATTGCAGGTGTACAAAAGCGGAGACTGTTACTTACGGTCGTACAACGAGACAAAGGACGATTGGAAGCCGTGAAAAAACAACGACGTCACCGGTCACTATAAGTCCCGATGATTAATTCCACTGACTAATAAGACGTATCAAGCCTCCGCTTGTTATCTGTCGCACGCGATATCGCTGCACGTTTCTTTGTCCCCGCGATTTTTCTCTCACCAGAACAGAAGCCGCGCTTGTGCTTGTTTACGCCGAATCTTTTGTCAACGCAATTTTTCTGCGATTCATATCGCTCGCCGCGATACAATAGCTTGTACTCGTAACTGCGCGTTAGTACGTACAACTCGTCGCGAATTGCGGCTGCCCTTCCACGTACCTGCAGGCCGCCGTCGCTGTCGCGATACACGTGTGTCCCTTCCTCGTCGAAAGGGATAAAACCGACACGAGCCTCTCTCCATCGGGCATTGTATACCGCCCGCTATTTACACGTCATCGTGTAATAGCTCGGACCGCGTCCCTCATTACCGCGCCAGTGCAACGAATGCACGCGAATGCTAGTTTTAGTGCGAGCAGTAAAAGACTGCGAGGTTCGCATGTGTTATGTGTGTGTAATGATTGCCGTTCTAGGCAAGCAACACCGTGGCACCGGTTACACTGCCGTTCTTTTCATTATCGTCTTTCTCTCTCTCGCCGGGCTTTTGAGGGAGAGGATTAGACGGCGCGATAAGCTGGCAGTCCCGGGGCGAACGGTAGCGTAGGTACTTGAGAGCGCGGGAATGATCGTGATACACTACTATCTATAAGTTCCTGAATACCGGCAAATTAATCCTCGAGCGTATACGCTTCTTTTCTCGGATTACTTCGAAAGTTCGCGCGCGTTTATTACTTCGCTTTAGAATTAATTTCTGACACTAATGAAGTAAAGTTAAGAAAAGTAGAACAAGGAATTTTATAGATGTATCTTTTGTTTTATTAAATAGAAATAATATCGCTCTTTATACTTAAAAAGATGATACAACTAAGAAAATTAAGTTTTTCAGGAAAGATAAAAAATTATTTTTTAATTTAACTAATAAAAAATTATTGATTAATAAAATAAAATATTAAGAGAATATATTTTTGACATAGTTTATTTTATGTTAAGATATTTGTGTATTAAACTTCTTTTTTTGGTACTAACTACGTGTCGAATTTTTGAAATAAAGTTTAGGATAGTAAACTGTGTGTATCTCGAGGATTAGATTCACATCTTTATTTTCGCCCTAATTTGCAGCATTTGCGAACTTATGCACAATACTATGATAGCACGTGGCAATATATGGGAATGCACAGATCGTTTGTGGCGAAATCGTCAAGAAATGATAGTCTAGTCGTAACACTATGGAGACATATTTGTATGAAGCACCGTATCTTATTCATTATTATCGCGTTCTTAAATACTGGAATCTGGAATTGTTCCCTAGAATTACTATGTCGATCTTGCATCGCAAAACATGCAATGTGTACTTTGCCACCTATAATCGTAACAACCGCACTCGAGTGAGAGCGTATTAAATTTTAGCGAACGGAGTTGGAAACATTAAAATCATTATAAAGATGTTGTCCTTCGCATAGAAGCATAGAGATTATTTAAATTGAGAAACACGCCGTCACGTTATATTATAATCTTATTAGATAGTTTACACAGATAGTCGCGCGTTCATTTCGAATTCTCAGAAATACTATAATTACATACTGTATTTAACAGAAAATTACAGTTTTTTTGAAGAACTGCATCAGTTATATTTTATCTTTGAATAATTTTGTTGAACGTTTATCGCATAGAATTAACTTTTAATAAGCTATTATAACTTCTCTTCAGTTTTAACATCTTCTTTTTCTTGTTCTTAAAAAGTCTCTTTGAATTTCTTTTGAACATCTTTCTTTTTTTTGTAAAATGTCTTTATGCAACATTTCTTAGTTCTCAAAACGATTCTTTTTACGACCACTTAAAAAAAATTAGCAGAATTGCGACAAACATTACGAGCGTAACAGTTGACTTTTGCGTAATGGCACGACGTGATTTAACATATTTCTGTTGATTATCGAAAATTATGTTTCGTCGCGTATTAATCGATAAGGGCTCGATTTATGAAGTGTGGAATCTTGTTATCCCGCGTTCTATTATATAAATACGCGCACAAGGGTGTCAATGTACAATTTTACAAGCTGTACAAGGACTTCGGGATCAGGAATTGCCACAGGAATTCGCCTAGTTCGAGCTAGCCCATAGATCTTAAGCGGTAATGTGGTGCAGTAAAAACATCAATGGCTGGGCGATAAAATTAAACGAACACTCGTCTAGCGTTTGCCGGCAGTGACCGCAGTGGCAGCAGGTAGCAGTCGATGATCGAAAACCCGATACGTTATCGAAGTTGCGTTTGTTGCGATCGCGCGAACCATCTGCCGTCGTATAAGTGATGTCATTTGGCACAAAAATTCCTGGATTTGATCTGATGAGATGTTTCTTTGTACTTAATAGAAGGCTATCAGGAATCTATTTTTTTTTTGCATAAGAAACCAAGAAGCTCCCTCTCGATCTAATTGTGATTCGTTCGAGAGAAATTAGCCTTGATTTGTCTTGGAAATGTTTAACGGAGCCTTTTATCTAGGGAAAGGTATCTTTTTTAAGGTTATTGAAATAGTAAACGTGTTATTTGAAAATTGATCTGAATCGTAAGCAGGTGCCGTTTGAATGTGCCATTTTAGTGTGCTTCCCCATTTCGTGAATTCAGCTGGATTTAAATTTTAACACACTTAATTAAGATGAATTGCAGCATCGTATCTATCGAGCACGATCGAAATAATTGAACTGTATATTTTGTGATTGAATAATATTAATTGATCAGTTAATTGAAAAATTGTACATTGAGAAAAAGAGTTACTATTTTTAAAAAATATTAGTTGATTCAACTAAACGCAGCGGTCGTGAGTCAAGTAAATATTTGTAAATTCAAACAAATTCATGTTGACATAATTCACGTATATTTAATTACGAACTAAACGCATTTGGTCAAGTTAACAAGTTTTTTTCTCAGTGTATACGAAATAGTTTCTTATTTACAAAGTGTAAAATTATCTTAACTTGTCTAAATTAAAATTAGGTTATCGCAAATACGGAAATACCTCATTTTTTTTTAATCTGACCGCGGTCTCGAGTTGTCATGTTGCGAGACAAATACAAACATGTAAGGTACGCACGGTGCACGCAGCACGTGTCTCGAGAGAGCAAAGCGTGTTCGCTTTCGCATTCGCGGACGTTTTCTCAGTGCGACGTGTCGCAATCCGGGACCTAAATCGGCTCGTTAATTTTCATTCTTTCACGTGGGACGATAAAATCTGATATCACACACGGTGTGAGGTACCCAGGTATGAGGTACACGTACAACCGTCGCGATCTACATTAACGCAACCTAGAACAAGAGTTTCTTCTGCACCAACGACGTGCATATATGCGCGTGCGGTGTGTCGCGCTTAATACGCCCGTATCAGTACGTGTCGTTATGTGACACGCATTTTACTTGTCGCAGTGAAGCTATTTCTTGTAGCTCGTGTACGCGTGGTCCCGGAAACACTTGTCGCGATAATGAGAAATCACCGCTAGACAATGTTACTTCCTCGCGGGAGTCTTGAATTATTTTTCATTTTTATCTTATGTCGTTGATATTTGTGGTTTGATAAGATTGCGTACGAAATTAATGGTTTTGGCGAAGTATCTATAAAAAAATTTAGCTTATAGATACAGAATTGAAAATAATTATGTCATTCTTATGTTGGACATTCAAGCTGATTGCACTTCTTGCAGCATTATTACTCTGTTAAATTCGTAATGTCTCAAATTTGAGTAATTTTTAATTATTTCTATAGGTCGCCACTTCGTGTACTTATAATGTGGCGCTAATTTAATTAAAACAACTGACAATAATAAACGATTTATGACTAAAACAATAGAGTTGAACATTTAACTTAAGAAATATATCAAATTTGACTCGTCTTAAATAATTAATAAAATAAAAATTTTAATAAAATTTAACTTAGCAATTGACTTTGTAAGTTGCAATTAGTTATAAAACTTAATATTGTACCTGTTTTTTTAGAATAATTGAAAAGTAGATTATATCAAAATAGAAAATATTATTTGATATTATTCTACAACATATATTATAATAATATTATTTTTATTATATATAATACACTACGCAAAAAAATTAAGGAATTAATCATTCTACTCTATGAAAATATGTAATCTACAAGAAAGTATAACTTCGTAAAATATGATTATAATGAGATGTACATACATTAATATAGACGTTCTTTATTTGGGAATTAAGCAATTCAACCACAAAAATGGGTTGATTAGATATGGTTGTTTTTTAACCACAATTTTGGATTAAAATAGTATAGTGTGATACACATGGAAATTAAAAATAACAAACTATTATTTAACTTAAGAAGTTTGATTTAAATTTGATTCTTTAGCATGTATAACCGTCATACTCGAGTATAATTATTTTGATGATCCAATGTAATTTCAGATATCTGTGTGTTATATGTACCTAGTCTAATTTTTATATATTTCAGTAAATATATCCTTTTCGTAAATACTTGCGAAATATCGACGACATAGTCGATAATGTAATATTACTAGATAACAATATTAATAGATAACGCGATATCGTTCTAAACTCAATTTGTCAATTCAAATTAATATCTTGGATGGTATTATATCTTTGACAATGCTAATTGTTTTATTATTTTATCTCTCACAAGACAATAGATCTAGAGTGCAAGTAGGAAGATGGCGACATCATTTGATCGTTTATATAAACGTCTATATGCATATGCATGTCGACATATGCATACGCCCGCGTTCTGTATGCATGGACACGATTCGCTTTCGAAATAAACCGATAAGATCTTGGCCGGACGAGTTTCAAATTAATGTCAATGCCTGCTGCAAGAGGATTTTATTAATGCTTAGACGTTCGTCCGTGTAATATTTGCGCTCGTTCCGGTGTTATCACACAGGTCTCACGCATAACTAGAATTTCAAAATTCATGAGGTAATCCGGGAGAAAATTCTAAATAGCCGAGCGTTGTCTCTGTTGATTTCCATTATATTGCGACACTGTCTAACGATTGTATCTCTCAAAGTAACCTGTAAACCACACCGTTTTCGAATGAGTTAATTGAAACTATACTGAACAAGACTTTATTGTGGAGGCATATACTGTGTGATATTTTGGACTGTTTGTCAAAATCTCGAACTAACAAAAAACAATAAAATTTGATTACTTAATTTATTGGGAAAAGATTGGAGACGGCATTCTTTTCAGGGAGAATATAATTGGCTTTATGAAAAATTAGGCAAGATTATGTTAATTATGATTGCCAAAATAATTGGCAATCGCGATCAGTTCCGCCGCTTTCTAGACGCGGTGATGAGATGAAAGTTGGGTTAGCTTATAGAGGGTGATTAGATTAATTAATCGAGACGGGGTCCGATAGGTTAGCAAGATAGCTTGGTGGTTTCGTAATCATTGGTAAGGTTAATTGCAAAAAGCCGCGGTATGCGCTAATGGTATTTGCGGTGTTGATGGATCCATCGTCACGAACCGAAGAAACTAATGGTGCCATCGCGGATCGGAGATCGATCAATCGGATTAGACGATCGGCGAACAAAATGAGCGATCGGACTTACCCGCGGAGAAATGAACGTCGAAGAAAAAGCGGCAGTGATCGATGGTGCAATGAACTCGCAAAGCTCTTACCTTCTCGAGCTTCATTATTCACTCGACTCTTCGAGTTTCGCTTCTAATTTTAAGTGACTTTGATTTAGCAATCGTGGACTTTGTAATTCCGACGTTCCGCCAACCTTATCTTCGTTGAAGAGATCAAGAATTTCTCGCAAATTAGAATCTCGCGGTTGTCTATAATGGATTGACCACGATAATTGACGCAAAATTTATTTCGCATCGTTTTCGAGATGACGTTAATTAAATATTAACTCGTCACCGCGAAAGAATAAAATACTGCTAACTTGTTCACCGCACGAGTGCAGCATACAGGAAGGAGGCGTTCTGGAGAAATCAATTCCAAGAAAATAAAGAGAACTACAGTCGGATGACGTTGTAAAAATTGAGTATTTTCTGATGCACTTTATGTTTCATTTGTCAGCTTTATCGACATCTGTTCGGGCAAGAACGGATTCGAGATTCGCTTATAAATTAATGATAATCGGCGATATTTTGCAAGATGCATTATCGCGACGTACGTGCACCATGCGCAAGTATACGCGAGTCTATGTCTGGCATTTGGTGCAGCTATCTGTACTGCCAACTGTGATTTTCAAGGCGACTGGCCAGAAGGCCAGATAAGGTAATGGCCTGGCAATGGTAAACCCGTCCGAGTTCACACGCGGGATGCGACCGATACGCGTCGATCATTATCTAACGCGCCACCGTATAATGCAATTATTTGCACCGGTCGTATAACCGGTCTTTGGCATGCAGATAACTGGGCGACATGACAGTGGTGCATCGAGACACACAAGCATTTGCATCTGTGTCTCTGTCTCTATATCTGGCTAACACGCTGCAACAAAATTCTTTGTTATCAGGATGAATAATTGTGTCGTATGAGAGTATATCGCGCATATAATGAAGTATAATCATTAAGCGCAGAAAAAATGTTTCAGGAATTTTTTTTAAGTACATGTAAAATTTTTTAATTTTGAAAAAATCATACGAATCAAGCACACTATACTAAGTATTTTTTCTCCTTTGTCTCTTTTCTGTAAACTTTTTAGTTTCGAAGTTAAAGAAACATTTTAAAAAGGTAATTTTTTTTAATTTTCGTAAAATATCTCGATTTAAATAATTCTTTATTTTTTTATTCTTAAAAAAACTGAAAAAATAAAAAGTAAATTGAATTGAAATTAAAGTTAATCTACACTGGTGAAAATAGATAGATAGGTACGAGTCTATTATTTCGAAATAAACGACGATCAAGAAGTTTGATATTTTTACACTTTACTTCAGATTAAAGCTGTTTGAAATATTATTGCTTCGTGAAGACGGTTATTATATCGTGGACTTGAAAGTTTCAAGTTCAACTTAATTACCGTTGCATCTTGGCGTATACGACCATCTCATTTAAATTGAATGAGATCATGCAGTTAGTAGTTTTAATCTCGTAGTCGCGCGGGAAAGTAGCTTATCTGATTCTCGCAGATATGCTGATGTTTGATTATTTTTACACCTTACAACTTTCTACTGATTGTGACAAATGATGATAATAAAGTACGACGACTGACGATGATAACTAATGGTTCCGATATGATACCATCTGCATTTTAATGAACCCATGTTATGCTAAACTTTTATTATTGTGCTATTAAGCACTCATGTCCAATATATATGATTGATTGAATGTTTCTCTCTTTAGTATTATTTAAACTACCCGACATTTAAATAATATCTCTTAATTAATTATTTAATTAATAACTACCAATTAACTTTATGGGCGAAATTATTTATTTTCTGAGAAAGATGATTTTATGTATTAAATTAGTACTAAAAATTAAAATTTATTTAAAATATATTTAATATATTTGTCTTATTTTTTCGACTTGATAGCATTATTTTAACCTCATATATAAAAATAATAGATTTAGCTTTTAATTATATCTGATTTTCTCACCGCTATAATTTTAATTTTATTTTTCGCTCAGCATATTTTTATTTTGTTCAAACGTTCTCACCCTTAAATACATTTTCTCTCATCTCATTCTATTTCTACTACTTACATATAAGAAACAATCCAACTTGTTTTCAGTTATGTTTGATTTCCTCAATGCCGTAATTTTAATTTTATTTCTCGCTCTGCATAGTTTCCATTTTGTTCTCACTCTTAACTACATTTTCTCTTACCTCAGCCTTTTCGTATTTTATTTCCATTTTCCATCATATACTATACTACAGGGGAGAGCCTTCGCGCGATACGATAAATGTCTCTCCCTTTCAAATTCTCGTCTTGATGTCGCCGGAGAAAACGTCGAAGCCGCCCTTCGTGGCGCCCAGCAGCGTCGGCGCCGTATTTCGCGCCCGCAGCGACACGCGTCCGCCGTGCGGTTTGCCATTCGATGCAATTATCCAGAGCGGTTCTTTACCTGTCTGTGCTGTGGCCTGCCTCTCCTGTGTCTGCCCGCCAGCTTGACTGCTCGTATGTGTGCGTGCACGTGCACGCGTACGAGCCGCGATGTGTGTGCCCGCAAGCAGGTACAAGCTAGAGCAGGTCACTTTCGCTGCTGCCGCCTCTTACACATGGTCTTCTAGTCGTCGCTTACGCGTGGTGCTGCTCCATTCATAAACCTATAACAGAAACGTGCGGTGGCACCAGCGCGGCTCTATACGTAGGTGTAGGGAATCGCCGGCTTGCAAAACGACGCGAATATATAAAAGCCATCTCCGTCTTCTTCATTCAATCTTTATATGCGAGTTTGATCGGAAATGTTTCATTTTGACAGAATGTCGATACTTGCAGTTATACTTGATATATCGTATGTTATATACAAAGTGTCCTGTAAAGATCGTAACAACGTTTAAAGTTAGATTCCTGAGATTATTTTGAGACGAAAATCCTAATACCAAAATGTTGAGGCTGTAATAGTTTTTGAATTATAAAGCTGGCAAATCACCCTGCTTAAAGTAATTCGCGCGTGTGATTAGTGTTATACATCACAAAAGCCAACCACATCTGAACGCTCGAACTTTAAGCTATATATGATTCGTTAACTTTATATCCTTATAATTTAAAAATTAGTGTAACTTTGATATTAAGATTTTTGTCTCAAAATGATGTCAAGAAACTACTCTTTAAGCACGTTGTTAATATCCTGACGGAACACTCTGTATATTTCTGTTTTATCGATTGTATCTGTTTCTACTATTTTTACTATACATTCTTTATGCTTTTCCGTTGTGTCACGATTGATACGAAAAGACATAACATACTGAACACGCGATTACGAGATTGCCATGAAACGCTTGTGATTACAAAGAAGTAGAAATTTTTATGGAACTTTCAAATTTCCGCCATGATATTAATTGTTTATGCAACTGATTTTTTATTAATATTTGTACAGAAGAGACACAATAAACAAATATTAATAGAATATTAATTCTATATATAGATACTCCAGTTTAAACTAGGCAGTCGAGCGTGATTTATTAAGTGAGGTTTCGTAATCTTTCACTTAAGTATTAAGCATTGTACGTACTGCCTCTCACTCGTCAGTATATACGCATTATATAGGACTATTCAAAATTCGGTTAGTAAATTTTGAGAACAGTAGAGATTCTGTACTATGTGAAAAATAATTTCTTCAAAGAGGAATATAATCTTATTACAATGTATGTATATCACAAATTTTTGCAATATGTCGTTGTTAATCACAGTAGAAAATATTTTGTAATTGTATGACAATCGGCTTTCGTTAAAATTTTTATGTTAATTTTTTTTAACATTTCCGTATGTTAATTTAATATAATATGATTGTGTTATTTGAATCTTTTATGTTAAATTGATATTTAACGTTTCCTAGTGTTAAAATAGCAATTTACCAGTAAGTGAACAAAAATATAACAGAAAAATAATGTATTTTAAAATGTAAATTCTAAAATGAATTAGTGATATATTTTTTGTCTTAATTTTTTAATATAATATTTATATTATTTTCCAACATATTCATTTCGTGTTAAATTAACACATAATTTAAGTGGACACCATTTGGAACACGTGAAATGTGTTAAATTTAACACAAATTTTTTAACTATGTGGTATATGCACAAGTATATGTATATTTTTATAAAGAAATGAAATATACTTTTTTATAGCATGTTTTATTCGATACGGATTTTCTTAAAGATCGTATATTCAAGCTGTGAATCAACTTGTATAAAAGGATGGCGTGCAAGTTCTTGGCATCCCTAAACGATCGCCGATGATTTAGGATCACGATCGATAGGGCGATCGCTGTAGACGCCTCTGGTGAGCTTTATTGGTACGTCGCGTCGTCGTCGTCGTCGTCGAGGAGTCCGTCTTGTGATGAAACGAGACTGACAGCGATAGATCGATCGATCCGTAGATCAATAGCCGCGCTGCTCCAAACCCGACGTCCATCAGTTGTGCTACGTACAAACACGCGGCAGCCAATAAGATGAAAAACTGTAAATACATCGACCATTTGCGCGTGCTGTATCCTATTAATGTCGATCATGCATCCGAGAATATGAGGAAAAACCATCCTTCCGTAATTCGATTCGTAATTTGATATAATTTCTTATTAACTTTATCCTACAAAATAATCATTTTAAATATATATTTTAATACGTACACATGTTTAGGGTAAATATCTACACGGAAAGAATAATTTCATCGAAGCGTATCTGAAAATTTAGCTAGATAAAAATCTGAAAATAATTTTGTTAAACTATCAAAATTATGTAGGATGTGTAATGAATAATGCCGTGAAAAGTTTTGACAATTCTAGCAATCTGCTTGAGCATCCTACGTTAAATTACGTTAACGGTTCTACAAAATTATTTTCAAAACTTTATTTATATACAGCTAAATTTTTAGACAAATTCAGCAAAATCGTTCTTTTCGTAAATTTAAAAACCTATGTAATAATTTGTGATAAATTATTTCGAGGATATATATTTTGTTTTTTAGAGAGAGTTTTGTATTATTATTTTTTGTATTTTATTCATTAATTTAATTAGAGTCACAATACTTAATTAGAGATAGATATCGCGTTGCTTTTACGGTTTGTTGTACCGATGTGATGTACAGAGTTTGAGGTCGAGTGGTCATAGAACTGTCTTGTTCGATAATTATGCTCAAAGTTTAACCATGTAGCTGAGGTACGTACTAGGCCGTACGTACTATAAAGTTTCAATAAAACTCGCAACGACTTGTCATAGGACGAAGTATATTTGTTGGTCGCAATCGCAATACTTTGTTGATGTGACGAATTCGCTGTGAAAGCATACTACAAAGATACAAATAGCAACGTGTTTTTATTTGCGTCGTTTGCAACGCGTTTGCATTTTATTATTTGATTGGTAATCAATTAATTTTTAACTTTGGAAAAACATTTGGTAAACACAGTGATTATCATTTCCTGTTTACTATTGGAAATATTTTAAGAAACCCGGTTCAAGTTTCTGTTTATACTTATGAAATAAAAATACGTCAATTTAAAAAAAATAATGTACATATATAAATCTACTTAATTTGTAGAATTTTGTTATATATTTATCTCATATTTTGTTATCTCTTAAATATTAACGATTGTTTAGAATATATTAAATAACAAATATCGAAAATAAGCGTGTTAATAGATAAAAATCTAATAAGTTTTACTCTTAAATTTTTAGTTAGAAATAATCAGTAGAAATTTCTGGATATTAAAATGGTTAATATAAAACATTTAAATACTTTTGTTATTATAGATTTTCTTTCAAAACTTCTAGAGGATAGTGAATGTAATTTTTCTCTTTTATTTCTGTTCACCAAGACATATCTAGATGCTGTTATAATCGTTCATCGATCAATTGATCGCTCAGGAGATGATCGTGATGGGCATGGAAATGGCGCGAGTATCTTCGAGCTACAGTGTACTCTATTTCCTCGGCTATTAGCGTTAATCGATTATACCGTGACGGATTGAATGATTTAAATAAAGACCGGGTGCGTCACGGGCCCGGCCTGGTACACTCGACCGCGCCCCATAAAATGATGCCGTTGCATCTGCCCATTCTATTATCCGATCCGCTACGTTTTTCCTGGTGACACGATCGCTCATACTAGATTCTCGAAACAAAATAACAGAGGTTAACGCGGAGATTCCGCCTTGATATAAAGCAGAGCGCCGATTTGAGTATCTCTTGTACGTCGTCTACAATACATGGAGTAAAAAGTAAGAGTAAAAGATTGACCAATCACAGTTGAATGTGAGAAGAAGAATAATCGACTGTGATTGGTCAATTTCTTACTCTTGCTTCTTACTTCGTGTATTGTAGATGACGCATTATACAGCTCTTTTATTTGTTTCATAAAAGGCACAGCTTACAAATTCTAAAAATATAGTTGTATCATAATCTTTTTTTAATGAAAAGAAATTACACATTGCGTATTATAAGAAAAACAAGTAAAATTTCTGATGTTTTATATTATATATACTGTTATAATTGTATGATAAAATAATTATGTTGAAAAGCTTCGATTTAATAGTTATTATTGCTTTAATGTTACAAAAAATTTGTAATTGGCACCAAAAATAATTATAACTTAAATAGTCATTTTAATGTTAATTTCATTTTTTTATATATAGAGCTATAAATATAATTATTATTACTAACATTATAGCAATAATAACTAAAAAAATGGAGTTTTTAAACATAGTTATTTTGCCAATTACTGTCACAAATATCTAACACTTTTCTCTCAGTGTAGTCATATTATTAATATGTAAATCATATTATATATAAATAATATTATAAATAATTATAATTATAATTATATTTCATTAATTTTTAAATGTAATGTTAATTGCTTGCTAACTGTTGGAACTAAAATAGATAAAATAGAAATTGTCGGTCGTACATCAAGTTTGTTCTTGTAGAATAATTAATTAGTTCTAAGAATATTAAATGCATACAATTAACAACCGTAACGTTCGCGAAATTCGACGCCGATTCCGAACGAGTATCTCTATTTCGGTGCCACGGTTCTCGTCCTAAATTTACGTCGTTCCGCTACAAAGACGAGCAGAATTATGATTTCCGCGACGGTTAGTTACGTTTTCCAGTTTTGTCAGGCGGCAATTTCTAATGCGAACGACGACACATTTGTATGTTGCAGGTGACCGGAGCCGAACGGGCCAGTATTCATGCCAGTATGCCAATCGAATGCCGGTGGACGACCATTATATTTGCCGTCACCGATAGCCAATTAATAAGTTACTTAGATAGATCAATTAGTAGTCAATAATATTCTCTCGGGCGAGAGAGATACGGCAGTTAATCGCGACTATACAGCGAATGAAAACGTAAACGCGTGAACCCGCATTTTTCCGTAGGCTCGCGTAAGCAATAAGGATCGCGTTTCGCGGATAAACACGCACGCTTACGGTACTTCTTTCTGTCAACGACAATAATTTCTAACGACGTTCCCCTGTCCACGTCGTCGAATTTGGTGGGTAAAAGAGAAGAAGAGGGTAAAGTCCGGTGTACGTAATCGTGAAGTGATCGACTGTTTTTCGCGTGGCTGTGGAGTGCAACGAAGGACAGTCTGCGACGCAGAAGTGGATGCGGACACCACCCCGGCGATCATCACGGTGGCTGGAAACGCTGACTTACATCGAGAGCGCCAACGTGCAATCAAGGTTCATGGTTTTCATGGTGAGTCACAGCACCTATTTCTAGCTTTTCTCTTAACGTTCTTTTTTCATTGAGATTTCCTCTTCCTCGCTTGTGCCGCAAGCGTGGCTCTCTCTCCTCAGCTTCTTTCCATTCCGAATACTGAATCGGCCGAGTTGCGTCTGTCTCTCCGGTCAATGCCACGTGGAATCAATTGGCCACGGCCATGCGTCTCTCCCTTCACAATTAAGCTCTCATGTTGGAGGGACAACTGTGTGAAGAACTGTCGCGTTTTCTATTGATCAAATTATCAAATTTTTCAAACATTCATATTTATTTTATGAATCATTATTTGAAATTTGACATTGAGCCCTTGTTACGATACCGACTTGAAATTAATTATATCCATTTATGTAAAAAAAGACTTTTTTAAACCAAATTTTATGTTTTTTATTATGCAGGGTTAAATAATATTAAAATTTTTCATCTTGAAAAAATTACTTAGAAAATAATCTTTAGAGAAAGTGTACGGAAAGGACAGTTTTACTATAAATACAGAAAAATTTTTTAGTATTTGTAAACTATAATTATATGTTACCATAATTATGAATATTACTACTGTGATATTAGTAATAATAACGCGATAATATAGTTTTATCAATAAATATAGGTATATAGTTTGCAATCGAAAATGACTGTAGTTATTATTATATTTAAAAAATGGTATAATTACTATAATTTATAGTAATTATAATTATTTTTATGATAATAGTAACCATAATTATAGTAATTTTCGGTTGCCATATATTTGTTGATAGTACACTACATATAATTATTATTTCTAATCTTATAACGGTAATAATTATAATTATAGTAATATGCAATTATAGTTACAAATACCAAAAATTTTTCTCTCAGTGAAGTATCTAAAAACTTAGATACAGATTTGAAAATAATTTTTTTGAACTACCAAAATAATTACGTAGAACAAGCTGGTTGCTAAAATAGTAAAATTTTACAGTTACATTCTTTATCATGCTCGAAATTTCTACATTATTTTGATGGTCCAACAGAATTATTTTCAAATCTGTATCTCATAGCTTTTTGGAAAAATTGTTTTTATATCTGTGTATGATAAAAAAATTGTAATTATAGATAAATTTAATCATCCTTTTTTGAACGAATTCTTCGGCCGATCATCGTTTGACATTCGCATGCGAACGGATTTGTCGATCAAGCGGAACGAATGCTCGCCCATGAAACTACCGTGAATTCGTGCCTTGGACCGCCCGTTTATTTCTGCTCTCATTGAATACCTTCTTTACGCATTCGAAACGTTCCATTTTATACGGGCACCACCCAGAATCTATCGCGCGGTTTCACGAGGTTGCGACAAATGAGTGCGTATACTCGCGCGCATTTTAAAATCCCGCCTTTATCGAGTATCGACGATGCGCTGGAAATGCTGCGTCGAGCGCATTTGCATAATTCTCGCGCTTGGCCCGCCTCCGCGTGCATCGTCTCGTTATCTTTACGGGCGCATCGTATCGTGTCGCATCTCCTCGACGCGACGAGAAACGTTGGATATTAAAATTACGCACCGCGATATCGGTAAGCGGTGAGATCGAACCGTAAATACTCACGTAACAGGACTACCGATGTACCCTTCGTCCCGTTGTCTCCACCGGTTTCATTCCTCCGACTGTCCCGGGGCCCCTCTATTTTAAGCATCGCGACACTCATTGGGTCAGTGCCTTTACGGCCGATTTCATTTCTTCCCTCGCTGTATTTCATCGTAAGACCATTGGGGTAATGAGCACCGCCGTCGTTGTAGCACGTGTCACGCGCGATTTGCATAATTGCTCGTCGACTTCTCTTAGTGCCGTACGCCGCCTCATTATCTTTATACTCGTCATATTGCGCTTCCGAACGCGGCGGTATCGCCGAGATGTCGAATTTACACTTTGAGTGAGGCTCCGACGTTTCGAAACGACGGTTCGGAAAGCAGAAATCGTGTTGACAAGCATCTTCGCGTGAGAAGAGCGTCAGTGTCGTCACTCTCTACCACCTGCTTTCCTCGGTTCATTAATTTTGTCTTATTATTAATTATCGTAGCGTTCGTATTCCCCTCAAGCTGTTCAAACGGCTCTCCTAATGAATGGATTCGATGTGATCTCGAGCAATTTTATCGGCGCGTGCACATAAATTGCGATTTTGCGGAATGTAACTCACGATATGTACGATTTCACGTTATCTTTATATGTACGTTATCGTGTTTACATCGGGTTGACTTGTACGTACATTGCATTTCCGTAGATCCGAAGATTCTGTTTTGAGAAATGAGATATACATAACGATATGCAGCTGAGTATTCTAATTAGGGACATTCTGTATAATATTTTATTTTGGTTAAAGAATTTTCGATAAACGTGTAATCTTGAGATGGAAATACAATGAAACGTAGACTGTGAAAATGCGAAACACTATGGAAAGAATATAGTTTTGTTGACAGTTTTGCTAGAAAATAATTTTATTAATTTGTTAAAATAATCACCGTAGGACGCTGAAGCTGGTTGCATTCTACAGAAAAAAATATAATAAATTTGAATGAATATTTGGTGAATGTAAATGTAAAAATATTTACTTAGTACAGGAACCATTAATTTTATTTAACTATAATTTTTGTATTTAATAAATTTTTATTTACTAAATAAAAAATTATAATAATTCATTTAGTAATATATATCGTATATAAATGTTACGTTATTCAAACAAATAAAATTTATAATACATTTTTTCAGTGTAGAATGTCCAAAATTCTTGCAGTATCACTCATCATGTTTGAGTTTACTGTACCAATTATTTGGATGATCCAACAAAATTATTTTCGTATGTATCAAAAATATGTTCAAACTTCTAAATATGTTCAAACTAACGCTGGCTTCCTTCTATTAAAATTGCCCGTTTATTTTTTATTGCTTATACCTCTTATATTTCACTGCACACACCTCGCCTTCATTCCCTATCCAGATAATTCATCTCGCTCGCAACAGCCGGATGATTTGCTGGCGCGAAGATTTCGATGCGAGGGTCTGCGGCGTGTTACGCAAATTAGTTAACGTGACCGGACGTAACCCCGATGTTATTTATCCCTTACGGAGAGGTAGCCTGGTGGGCTAATTAAGAAAAAAAGCCGGATAAGGATCGATTCCGTCGAGAGGCGATCCGCGGCGATCTCGCCTGGGCATTTCAGTCGAGATTATTTCGAGGAAGAAAGAAGGAGAGGGTTCGGGAAAGGGACAGGATTGTGGCGAGAGGGACGAGGCGAGACACTGCGAGAAGACCCACCGTTGGGTTACGGGTCAGCCGCAGTGGAGCATTAATAATCGTTTACAATCTTTAAGGCAGGGTGTGGCGAGTGCGTTCACCCTCTTCTACCTTCCTCCTCTTCCGCCTCTTTTTCCTCGTGCTCTTCTCTTCTCTTCCTTCGCACAGTGCAAACTAAGTAGAAGGGAAAGATCCAATCTACCTTCGTAAACGGTTATGTTCTAGAAGAAAGTGAAGATATACTTCTGTTATTAATTTATTTTCATTTTATTGAAAACAGGATATTGTGAATATCTTTATTAATTCCTTAGACTGTATTTAGTTTCTTAATCTGTATTTATATGAATTTAAAAAATTGACAAATCTCTACAAGAAAAATAAGAGAGAGATATTCAGAAAAAGAAAGAAAACAGAAATAAATTTTGAAATATAGAGATCTCTGTAAATTTTTCCCTTTAAATATATTTGAAACAAAATCAATACATTTTTTCATTTATAAAAGTAAAACTAACACTTTAATAGAATAACGGAAATAATTGCGAGCTTCGCACTTGACAAGCTCTTCCCATTTAATAGTCTTAAATTGCGCAACGTGATGTTTACTGTTACTGAACTACAATTTCGTGCCTTTTGCATTTCACTCGCGTTTCCCAGTAGTTTACGTCCGTAATTGCGAGGTGTGTTGATGCTTAGGAAACATTGTAAGATTCGCAGCATCAGCGGGCTAGTGGGTATCAATTTACGATCGGTTCGATGCGTTTAGCTGTATTGCTATTTAATTTCGGAATTGTGAGGTATTGATTAGAAACGAGAAATTAACACTATCGCTGAGAAAATTCGATAAACTGATATACACCGAAAGTTACGTTTTGCGAGTCTCTTGTTTCGATTTTCGTTGAATAAAACACACGTTTTTTTCTTTATATTTTTACGTCGTGCCAATAATCTTAAGAATGCAATTTATGTAGGAATATATCGGTTATCTTTATTAATTTCTTTTTGATTAACAATTTTTTTATCCAATTAATATAAAATAAGAATTAGTTATTTTGAAGAGGGAAAATTTATCGTTTTTCTTGTGTCGACATTTTATAAAAATATATTTTTCTTAAACTGTTACACTTGCCTTGGAGGCTTTGGACAGATCGTAAAGTGATTTTATTCGTGATTGCTTTTATGCTCTGCAACAAAGTTAATTCTCATCAAATCATCGGGCAACCATTGAAAAATTCGCTGCGGTGGGCGATAAGGCATTTTTTTGTGCGTTATTAACGACGGTGATAAATATGCGGGAATGGCAACTCCGTTCTTTTCAAGAGTGCAACGAATCGGCGATCGGGTTCTCGACACGTCGGCGTGAAAAAAGCGTCTCTGAAGAACCTGTTTTATTATCGGCCGCGTGAATTTACGTTATTTCGTGAAAATTGTCGGTTATCTTGTGAATATGTAATATATTGGTTCCATATTTTTTCATAGACAGTACCTATTCAGTTATAAATTATTTTATGGATTTAAAATTTGTATTTAGTTATATCACATATTACAGTCGGATAGTGAATAACTTCTTATAATTGGAGCTTTAAACTTACAAACCAAGATAAGAAATCTACGAGGAAATCTATACGATTGTATTTATTTATTATCATTTATATTCTATATTATTACATATTATTTACTATTATATTGTCTTAAAGAGAGAAGTCTAGAGACGAATGCGCCTTCATTACAATATTAAATCATACACTGAAAAAAATACAGTCAATTTTAATAAATATTTAGTTGAATACTGCCAATTAAATGTTCATTAAATATAAAGATACCTATATTTATTTGATACAAGAAATGTTAATTTGATTTAACAATCTTTTTTTTTTACTGAACAAATATTTATTTACTGTAAGTAAATGTTTAGTTGGCAATATTGAACTTATTAATATTTATTAAAATTGACTGTATTTTTTTCTCAGTGTATAATTTCAAACTACATTAATAATTAACTCTCTGCAGATCGAGTCTTTTTTAGTACAAGTAAAATTTCACTTCATTAAAGGAGGACGAAGTACGGTTCTCGCTTCTAAAATATTATTTTAACAAACTATTTTGTAATTAAATAGAAATGTTGTAAAGTAATCAAGAATTTTTTCACATCTTTTAAAAGTCTAAAATGAGTGAAAAACATGGACTGAATGAAGGGAATAAAAGTATGATTACAAACGGAGGATTAAGTTTTATTTAATTGAATGAAAAAAAAAGAGAAAAGGACTCGAATGTTCATATTTTTTACGAAATCGTAACTTCCGATGTTCCGGACTGTAGTGCGGCGTTATTAACGGCGGTGATAAATACTCGCGTTTTGATTCTCGAGATATGGATCCTTTTTTCTTGGCTTTCTTTTTCTTTTCGCCAGAGCGACGAATCGACAAGAAGCAGCTAGCCCTCCCGGGAACTCGTTCCTCCGACACGCGTGCGATTCGGTTGTCTCGGTTGAAAATCGGTCGTCGGCCTTCCTCCCTTCTGTACAACCTACCATCGCTACGCGGTCATCTCGCCTCGTCACCACCTGCGGCGAGGAATCAGCATATTTAGCATCCGGTCGAATTTAATAGACGTAGTGCATCGCACGTCTGCGTTTGCAAGACGCATTAATAACATCGCGCTGCATAATACACGTACCATGACGGCGCGGCGTCTGGATGCGCCGCTATCGAAACTCGATACGGAACACGCCATTTACATATTAGTGAGTGTTGTCGAGACGTCGAGACGATGCTCTAACAATTATGATATGCATCATGCAAGTGGAGACCGTAATTTAGTTACAGTTAATATAATTTAGTTAGCCCGCAGTTACAGATTAAAAGGAATTGTTTATTATACATATAATTTAATTTCTTAAAGATAATTAATCTTATAACGTACAATGAGATAAATAAATGTTTGGTATTTGTGACTGTAATTGTACGATGAAATAATTATGGTTAAGAGCTCTATTTTAGTAATTGTTACTCCTATAATGTGTTAGTATTAATAATTATATTTATTATTATTATATTTATAAATAATAATACATATAATAATTATTATATTTATTGTTTTATTTACCAAAAAATGTTTAATTATCGATTAGTATAAAAAAATTATCATAAATTTTAATTAAATAATATCTAATAACAATTTTTTTTCAGTTACGTAATGTGGTCCAATAAGTTTAAATTGTTTTTGTTTTCTGTCTGTAAATTGAAATTCGTAATATACAGGGTGTTTTCAAATTCACGCCCGCGAAGTACAAGACGTCATACTTTACGCTAAAAGAAACAATTTTTTTCTTTTGCAAAATCGCGTCTGACAAGTAGTTTTTGCAGGAAAGCAGATTAAAGTTGTACGAGTAAACGCAAAAATTATTTATCGAATGTAATTTTACTACAGGAAAAAGTTGTTTGTTTTACCATAAAAAACAACCTTTTCCTTTAGCAAAATTGCTAAATTGCTTTATTTACTTTATATAATGGTTTCTGATTATATAGAATTTTTGCCAAGATTTATATCGTACGTAGAAAATTTTATTCAACTCACGAGCGAACGGACGGCAGCGAGATCGTAAATATCGAGATTATACGAGTGATTGGCGGGGAATATTTTAAGATTGCGTGTGAATATTCTAAGATAGAAATCTGGTACGGATTGAATGTCGATATCACTGATTTTATAGAACATTCGATTATAGGTTTGCTACAAACACACTTGGATTTTTGCGCGAGTGTCTAGTGGCTCGAGAAGAATCTTAAAACACGTTAACGCACGTTTCATTAATATTCCGAAATATTTCATCGAGGCTATGCAGGGAATAAGAAAAATCACGCGTTTATCGACTCGAATATATCGCCGCGCCTAGGTACATGGCGCGCCGTGAAGATATTTTTCACGTAAAGCGCATTAAAGGCTGTACAGGGTATAAGGCTTCTTTCGAGGGAAGTGAAAAATGAAACGATTCCGTGGCATGATTCATCACCCGCGCCGATTGCAGTCTTCGAGAAAGTGATGCATGTCTGTTGTCGGGGACGATATGCCGAATATCATTTATCCCATAACATGAACGCGCCCGCGATATATTCAAGCATCATGCATGCTTGACACGAAAGGATCGTGTCGATATAACTCGTGTATCTCGCGAAGATTATTGTAAGTAGAGAATAGGAAAATTTATACATGGTATAGGAACGATTTTTCTGAAAAATATCTAAAGATTTAGTTAAAGTTTTAAATAGAAATCTGCAATACGATTTACAAGCGACGAAGTGTCCCTTCCACGAAATTTATAGATTGCTCTCTTTTAATGAAAAGTTTCAATATTGGAAAACACCTTGACTTGGTGAATAATAGAAGCGCTTTAGGCAACTGCCAAGTCACAGGTAAGGTTTTACATAAGAGCATTAAATCGAGATAAAACATGATGAGGAAACTTGAGCGTTGCAAAATTAAAGTCATTTCTGTCACGTAGGAGATACTATCATATCCAATAGAAAATGTGTTTCCTGTAGGGTGTCCAGTCACGTGCTTTTAAGAAATATAAACTAATTTTTAACGATATGCTGTCGGTTGGAGGTAATCGGTTCTTTCATTAACGGCCACTAAAATTGGGAAATGTTCCTCGTTAAAAATTAATGCGGACTTTTCGGAGTCGGGTTAATGTTTCAATGCAGAATCGCGAGGTTCTCGGCGCAGGTGCCATTTCGATTTCAACCATGACGGGTCCAGCATTATATGGAGATGCTTTATCATTCTTTTTATTAGCCATGTAATTCTGTAATGTACAATGTTTAGTACACGGCCGCGGGCGAGTCAACGTGCTCCATGCATTTTGTCGAACAAATTATTCTCGTTACGCTGGAAAACCGCCGGGAGTGGATACCCGCCGGAGAAATGGAAAATTTATAGTCGATATAAAATATTAACATTATTACGCTCAATTACGCGGTTTATTTTTAGCTGGTTCAAGATCAAAAATAAATTGTTGGGAGAAAAGAGTATCAGTCATCTGTCATACTTTTCAAGTTTTACAAAATATGTTTTTAAATATAGTTGGAATTTTTTTATGGTTTTAAGGGAATATTATCTTGAATTTTTTTTACATCTTGTCCAATAGTTAAAAAATATTATAAATATTATAATTTATTTGATCATTTTCAATATCATAGTTGTATTATTTTAAACTATACATATATTTCTAAATATTATAATTTATTTTATCACTAGCTTATATCATTAGTTGGTTCAACGCGATGAATACGACTGCCCGATTAATGTCCTTTAATTCTGATTTGTACTCGCTTTAAATGACTTACCTATTCTTATCATATCTCGTAACAGAAAAGAAAGAAGATGCGTATTAAAGCCTTTCTTGTTGATTTCATCGTAAGATTGTAACATTCGAAATGCAACGCCCACACGGCGAGAACATAAACCGTCGGTTAATTGTTCAAACGGATTTAAAGACTGTGCCCGAAATAAATGAACATCGTCCGCGAAGGTGTGTCCAAGCTGTATATGGGCGTTGCGGATTGTATTTTTTTCGTTACGTACACGCCGTTAAGCAACACGAAATATGGAGGGGACATTTATTTATACTCAGCATTTTCGAGTGTCGCATGTGAGCTTTAATTATGCGAGCTTTTATTTCGTATGCAGTCTTTTTATTTTTTATATTCCGTTAATATCGAATTATATGGAAAGAATGATTTTGTCGAAGTATTAAAAAATTTAGCATAGATACATATTTGAAAATAATTTTGTTTATATTTAACTATCAAAATAATTATATAGGATGTTTAAGCTTGTTGTGTGTGTTCGATTATCAAAATTGTTTGCAGCATTGCTCATTATGCTTGAAATTTCTACGTAGTTACTTTAATGGCTCAATAAAATTATTTTCAAATTATTTGTAGCTAAATTTTTAGATATTTTTAGCAAAATCGTTCTTTGTATATTGCAAATCTAAATGTGATCTGAACATAATTTTGTTGGACCATCAAAACATTGTAATTATGTAAGACGCTCAATCTGCTACAATGGAAAAAGGATCTGGTTGCATTAATTGAAATTCTTTGAAAATGAACAGATCTAAATTTTCTAGTTGAATCTATCATAATTTTAGTTGAAATAATTAGTACTCTGATTGATATCAGAATCTTCTAATTCGTCGTTTTTCTACCAGAAATTCTTCTTAGAATGTTAAAACATTTTGCATTGCTTACATTTATACCCACTTGAATCTTACACAATTATTTTGATGGTTTAACAAAATTATTTTTGGATCTACATCTAGCTAAGATTTTAGATACTTCAGTAAAAACTGTTCTTCCCGTGTATGGAACTGAAAAAGTATCAGATCATTATCGTAGAGTTAATATCAGAGTTACTGTTTTTAGAAAATCCAGAACAAATTGCGATAATTGCATGATTGCATCTTCAACCTATGCGCAACAACTAAGTCACTTTGTGTGTAAAAGCAGTTAATAAAAATTAGTTTGCATAATCGGTGAATAAAATTACCGTCTCTCAACACGTAGTACGACGAAAAAATGGTAAAATCGTCAACGCATTGGTAATGGCTCTCTTGCAAGTGACGTAATGAGATCTTATCATCGGATAATGTGTAGCCGGAGGCACTTGCTCTGTTCGATGGGTACTTATGCCAGCAAGACGTTAAAACGAGCTCAAATACGCAGGTGGAGCAACGCTCTCTTTCTTATTTATTGCTAATGATTTATATGTGTCGTGTGATCATTAAACTAACGTCTTGCTTAAGATACGAACACGTCAGTTTGCCACACGAAGTATCACGTTGTCTTGTTGTTTTAGCTTACTTGTTACAGCAAATTTTGATGAAATTAGTCGATAAATATTATTGAACCTATATATCGCTCCCCCCCCCCTCCATTTAAGAATAACACAACTTCAGAAACATAATTTTTGAGTTATTACCATGAAGTTAAGATAACATTATTCTATCAATCTCATAAAAATTGAAGTAACTTAACTTTCTAAGAAATCACAAAAATTGTAACAATTAAAAAGGGCGATTTAAAGAAATGTCAAAGTGTTTGAACAAAAATCAAAGATAATGGTTTTTTAAGGATTACGAAACAAAAATGACAAAAATGACATTTGGTCATGTTAAGAATATATATTTTTTGCTGATATTATTTGATTAGTCTTAGATCTTATTATTTGCTATTAAGTTAAAAACAGTTTTTCTTCTTTTCTAGGAAACTAATTTTTGGAAACTTAATTTTTTGAGTCGTATCAGTTTTGAAGTGAGAGAGTGATGTAATTGTGTGGAAATATGAAAGATTTGCACTTAATGCACATTTTCACTTCTGTTATTCTCGATATTATTTTATTTGATAATAAATTAAAGTAATTTAATTTAAATAGAAAAAATTTATTTCAAGAAGTGTCGTTCTAATAATTAGAATCTGGAAATGAAAGATTAATCTACTGTTGAAAAAAATTACGCATAGTTCAAATAGAAATGTATAAAAAAATAGATTGTATATTTCAAGAAAACTTTGAGGCTATGATATGTTCTAACGTTGCTACATAACAACGATTGGAAATAGTTTCATCACAATGAAGTCGGCATACTGACGGTTTGCATTTTCTATAGCCGAGCGGAACTACTCTCTTTCCGCAAGTGCTATAAAACATTGATCACTGAGAAATATTCCACGTGCTATGTAGGTAAAAAGACTACGAACTATTAACTACAGCGGAACTTTACGGAATATCGTAACGCATTTCCGGCGTCTTCGCCATTATAAAAGAAAAAACACAAGAAACTTCCAAATTTCTTTCTAGACGCAATTCTATCCGCTTTTAACACGTGCAAAATTCAGATTACTCGAAAATTTTTCGCTTGCTTTTTTTCTAGAACTATAAAATCTCTTTTTTTTTATATTTCAAATTGTGTGTATTAAAGCGGCAAAACGACATGGCCAATGTATGCCAACGTATATTCGCTAAACATTGGCCTATATTTATATCATGTGTGTAATATATATTTGTTAATGTTGGTGTATATTGACCATGTCATCTGGAGTCGCCTTTTGTCCATATTTCTAACAATGGTATTTCTAATATTTCTGGTAAATCAATATAAGTCATTTGCGTAATTTACTAGCTAATATAGAGAAGGGGTGGCCAACCTGCGGTACGTGTGCCATTAGTTGCACGCGAAGACATTTTCAACGATATTGCCTAAAGAAGCACGCGTACAGAGAAAAATTTCAAAAATAAAAATATAACACAGTAAAATAGAAATCGTCCATAAAAATCCTTTTCTCCTTTTGGCTACATTCGTTCGTTTTTGTGTTAAAGGTACAAGACTGATATTTCGTTGCCGCGTTTTTGTCACACGACAAAGATTTTTGACATGACAAAGAGTATATTGATTGTTGGATATTTTTTGAGGAATTCTAAACGATAACCGCAATTACACAATAAAAATAAAGTAATACTTTAAGCGTTACTAAAACGAACAAATCATATACAATTTCTGATTAATGTTTTGATTTGTAATAATTTAAAACGAATGTAAAACAGAACACAGTGACAGGAATAGATTTTGTTAAACAGAAGAAGTCTTTTTGCTTTTAATGCAAGAGAAGAACATATATAGGTAAGATTTCTGTCTCTGTTCGCTTTGCTTAATTCTGTAGCAGTGGCACACAAAAGATTTCGAACCTTCGCAATACATACAGCACGCCAAACAAAAAAGATTGACCACCCTTGATCTAAAGAGTTTGCTGGAACGGTGCACGTGATTTATAATACGTTAATTCACAACGTATAGCACGTGGGTCATCGTTCGTTCGACGCATTTTGATGTACAACGCTTTGATAGCAAGTTCGTGTGCGGCCCAACTCTCATACTACATATGGAAGACTCGATTATCGGTATCGCGTAAGCACGATCGATTTTTCGATGGACTCATTTAACAGGCGTGAACACGCGCGCTTTCTGATTTACGACTCTCTTGGATAATAAGCGACCGTGTTCGCTGAAATCATTATTTTTCATGTAGTGAAATCGCGAAAAAATTGCTAATTTTGAAATTATTTAATTGGGAATTTCTCTTTTTAAGAATGATCGATTTAAAGGTATTATTACAGAGTAATTCACGACCGCGATTTATATATTAAAGAATCTCTTAGACTAACGAGTGTTAAAAGCGAAACCTCAAACTTTTACATTTAATTTGTGAATAATATGTACATGGCTGTAATATGATAAAAATGATTAAGTCATAAATTAGTGAAAGAAATTATTACATGATGAAATAAATTATTACACAGTGAAATTATAAATCTGGATTTCTTATTGCAATCTGAAGAAAATAAAACGTGCTAATTCTGTGCAAAGTAAAACTTCATTTTTCCGTAGACACAATAATTATCATGCCAGAGAAATAACGTTAAACTTGTACGCGGTTCGTCAACGATTAGTTTTGTCGGTGCTGAAATTCAAGTGGAAATAACTCGCGATTAACTTAATAATAACCTTCCGCACGTAAAACCCGTCGCATTCGCTAGTACGGTACTGAAAAGCGAAACGACAAAGAATTCGTCCGAATTTTATGGCGCAGGCCAGAACCGCGCGAACAACTTCTTCTCTCCCTCTGCCCACGCTGCCGGAACAAAATGGCACTCTTTTAATTTACGAATCGTTAACGTCGTCCGGGCCAGCACTAAAGCCGACGAAAGGCCGCGACCATAGCGAGACAGAAGGTTTAAGGCTGGTGTAAATTTCGCCGGTGTTAAAGAGGTGCCAAATTTTTTAAATCACCTGGTCGAACGATCCGCTTTCACGGTAATGCAAGGGCGTATCTGTATAAGACGTATTTTTCGGTAGTTTCGCCTCGGCATCGATTTGCATCGTTGTGCAGAATCCTACATCGTGCACTCGAGCCTTGAAATACGCCTCGGCGATTATTATTACAGCGCTTGGAGAACGGAACTACTTTTTTAAATTATTGCGCGGATGAGAAAATCGGTTACATTACGCGTTTCAGGGAACAGCAGAGCCATTATGTAAAGTGTTTCAAATCTCGAGCATTTCCTTCTTTCCAAATTCCTTGACAAATTTGAAATACATTTCTTTAATGCAGATCTATTGACATTTTTTCTCTACTTGTTAACATTTATAATAAAAATGTATCTAATATTTTTATGAATAACTCTTAAATTTAATTTTGTTTTTAGAATGTCTAGAAACAAAATTAAATTTTTTGAAAATCCGAATTCAAACCTATCAATAGTAATAAAGATTCAAAATATTGAAGTGTTAATATATACCTTTAAGAAAATGCAAGGGCAGAAATTTATTTATTGATTTTGTGATTAAAGAAATGAATATAAAAATATAAAAGTTTATTAATGCATTACTCGTAATTATTAAATTTATATCAGGAAACGATAAAATGACCTATTGTAATAAGATTTAAATAAAAGAAAGTGAAGTTTCTCATGACTAAATGTATCAAAATTTTTTTATTGTTTTGATTTTAAGTTTAAACTGTAATAAATTATATTTATTGTAAAGAGGATTTTAGTATTTTCCGTCGGCATAATTCTGTGATAATTTTAAGTTCTTGGAAACAGAAGTTATTATCGAGCAACTGTGTTTAAGCGGAAAAAAAGATAAAAAACAAGTAATTAATGAATTGTTATGCCATGTGCGTAGTTCATATTTAAGCGAGCTCTTAAAGTGGAAGAGTAATGATGAAAGACGTTTGACCAACATTGTTTTCAGTTATTTTGCGTGAATTTTGAGTGAAGAGATTCACGAGCTTTTTATGACTCGCTCACCAGCTGAGTCACTTTGGGACGCATGTTCTGGTGGCCGTTTCAGAGGCCATAAGTACCCACATTACCAACGAATATTGCCGATAAATAATGCGTCCCACTTCCTCGTAAATTCGGACGTATGCATCGCCCGAGCTCTCCTCGGTCGAGCTCGGACCATCTATTTCCACATTCTAACCCACCGGAGCGGTCCTGCGATAAAATTATCTGCCGCTGTTTCTGAACTGCCTTGATCCGTTTATTACACTTACTATAATTGTCCTCTGCTGATTTCGCATAGCCGCAAAAAAGTGCCCCCGCGTTCATTATTGATTTTATCATAGAAGTGCTGCAGATAAAGTTAGAATTTAGTACTACCTGTGCTTTTTATACTAAGATTTTTATATGACTCAATTTAATGCTTAACTTGGTTAAAATTATGCTACTATTTCGTGTCAGAATCTTAAAATTAAGATAATTGATTTCAACTTAGGAAGCTTATCTTCGGTATATTTCTTTGTGAATGTATGTAGAATCTATATAGAATTAATATACATATAGTTGAATAAACTATTTTATAATTATTGTAAAATAATTTGTTCAATTATGTACACATTAATCCTCCGTGTTCAATTGGAATCTTTTGGCAAAAATTTTACTCTCAAATTTCTTCAAAATAAAGTAGGACGGAGTCTTGTCCATAATATCTTATTAAAAAAACTATTTGGTAATATAATAGAGATGTTGAAAAGTAACCCTGAATTTTTCCAAATGTTTGGAAAATTTAGAATAATAAAAAAACTTGGGCCGAACAGAGGGAATAAAAATATGATTGCAGACAAAGGATTAATTCTACTTGTACGATATACTTGTATAATTATCACCTATATAATTACCACGACTGTCTTTTTTCTGAATGATATCTACAAGATGTGTTTATTTTTTAATATTTTCAGAAAATTTTTGTTCGTAACAAAAATATATTCCCATTATCTTACGTCACAATATATTTAAGTATACTTTCATTTTTGTATTTCACGTTAAGTCACGTAATGACATAACTTCTTGTTCCAAAGTATTGATATGGCAATCGAGTGTGAATCATAACGAGTGGCCACACCTAAGTAGCGACATGGAAATCACGTAAAATCGAGATGGGGAATGTATTCAGTCGTCTAAATCGCGTTGTTTGAATGCTCGATGTTGCCGCCACACGAGGTTGTATGGTTCGTGACTCACAATGCTGCCGAGTTAATAGAATCACTTTTCGCGCTGACGAGTCAGTAAGTGGCCATATCGCCAACGAATATTGACGATAAACGACTCGCCTACGGATCACTTCCTCGTAAAATCGAACTGTCGAGTCTACATCTATTTTCAGATTGCCAACACGCCTCTGTGTCCACCGGGTAAAACCTGTTCGACATCGCATTTCGTTTCACGCGCCATTCGATACACTCGATTCTGCTAGCTTATCGGCAATATGTCTCGCCAAAGCACCGTTTCTGATAACGGTTTGGTGAAGAGATTGCAAAGGAAAATGTGCGCTGCGTATATGCCTTTGCGAAATTTCTATTATTTTGATCTATTCAAGCATCTTTTTCTTACATTTTTGTATCGGAAGGATATATCTCATCAATTTTATATTTTCAGAAGGTTTAGGGGGTTTTTTTTGTACAATATACATGAATTGTTCTCCGATATTGTCTTTTTTCTTGTAGGAAACTTCTGGAGGATCTTTGATTGTTTTAGTGCTAATGATTACAAAAATGGCTCATCAATTCTGTTGAAATGTTTTAATCGACGGCATTTGACGCCCGGTTGCTGCTTATTGCAAAGTTTATTTTTCACACTGAGAAAAATTTTTGATTGAAACTAGACGAATCAGAAAACACTAATCATATCAATCAAAATTCTGATTATTTCAACTAGAATTATAATAAATTGAACCAGAAAATTCTAATTTGTCCATTTTCAACCAGGATTCTAATTAATGTAACCAGACTCTTTTTCTAGCGCATATTTATGCTAATTACTTGTATTGAGCGTTTTAGATTAGGTATATTAGAACTATTAGGTCAACATTTTATTAGTTCATTCATCTGCTACATATGCCTCTCTTTTGTGTATCTACGATATTTAAAGCGAGTCGAGATAGCAAATATGATGGCTTTTTTAATGGCTGCACCCGCATTTATTGTATATGCGCGTTTAATCTTGTTTTTATTGTGTTATTTCCACACAAACTCATTACTACATAAATTATTTGAGTTTCGATCCTTTAGTTTCTTTGATGAAAAAAAATTTCTGATTCTCTCTAAACATATTGTCATGTGTTGTAGACATATAACTGAATTACAGAAAACTACAGTCTTGGCTATAAATATAAAACATATTTCTCATTTATTACATTTTATTGGAAAAGGTAATAATAAATAAAATCAAAGGAAAACTAACAAAATATTAAAATTATTATAAAAATAAATATTATTTTCTAATAAAATTTTTTTGGCTTCGTTCACAACATTCTATTAATATATAAAAAAATAATTACAGTTTTAATAGGTAGCACTCTCTTTTTTTTATTCTACAGCTTCATATAAAAATAAAAAAAAGTTCCGCATTTTTTATATTAAAATATAAAAAATGGAAAACTAACTTTGCGAATTTAACACATTCCCCCTATAAAGTACTTGCAATAAAACAATAATAAGTATTATCACTTTTCGCAACAGTTCCTACTATTCCACCAATAAATACAATTGAAAAAAAAAATTCCATCTATTGATATTTAATTTTTTACATACTAAAAAAAATTTATTTTATTTAGAGCGTTTACATCAGTTTGTGGGGGTGCTTTATACTTAAAGCTGTACTTCTTTTATATGAAATGTGAGTCTCTTATGAGAACACAAAAGAAGTTATACAAATAGATAATTAACGTGGACAATAATTTATCACAGTAATATACTTTTTGCAGCAATTGCATCGGTTGAATACCTTCAAGCATTTTATTTGACATATTCCGATGGAAGCCATCAATCTTTCATCGGCACAAGTTTAACATCACGAATCATTGATCTTCGGCACGCTCGAATATGGTATCGCACAAATCAATCTTATGTCTTATAAATAAAAATGCAGAATCCTGTCTTAAACACATGCCGTATGCTTCCGTTACCGTTACTGGTACCTCGATAAGTAACCGTCGCGTCGTGTCGACATCAATTTACGCGGTCGGCAGCGATCGACGGCGGTCGAGCTATCATAAGAAACGATTTTATCGGCTCTGTCGTCATTCGTCACTGCCCGTGCATCTTCCGACGTGTATGTCAAGGAACGTTAACTTAAATGTTAACAGAACATCAATCGTGTGTCTGACAATTATTGCGCACCGTTAAAGAAGTTATTAATCCCGCGATGCGGGTCGTGTAACGTTTCCAGGCTTACGTTATTAGCAAATGCTAATCATAGTAGAACGGGTAGTCTTAAGTACTCGAGTAATTCGTGCTATTTATGTTACACGTAATTTGAACGTCTATGTTCTAACGTGACTTTAAAATATTGCATTTGACTTAGCAACTGGATTACGACAATTTTCACCGTGGTGTGTCCGTTTTATTATTTAGTTCTCTACTTCTTCGTACCTTTAACTTTCGTCGAATTCATTTTAACATTTAAGCGTGCATCCAATGAAAAAGCAGCACGGTTGTAGTGAGAAACATTAAATTACTTTGTACGAAGCAATGATGACCGTATACTTTCTTTTCCTTCTTTTTCTGAAGCACATAATGTCTCGTTCCTTGTGTTCTTAATTCGCGCTTCTCTCTTTCGTTCGACGTACGCTAATGACGGGTTGCGAGCATAAGCACCGATCTATTTAAAGGGGAAATTAACTCAGTCTGAACTCTCGGGAGTGCTAATGAAAAACGTCGGTGTTCGTGTCAGTTGCGAAAATTACTGCGCGCTTTGTGCGTGACATGTTGCGCTCGCCAAGTACCTGTCGATCTGTATAATTAGCATCGCTGATATCATAATCGAAAAAATTTCCGTACACGAGTCGTTAATGCAATCAGTAATTCAGTAAATCACGCATTGCATACATAATATATTGCTTTTTTATTTTTCCAGTTTTTAACATTATTGAGGTCCTGTTTAGTAATGGATTAACTATATATGATTTACACTCAACTACAGGAAATATATAGAACTTAACTGACACGCAGTACTTAGAGCTCTAAATTACAACGGTTATGTACTGATATGATTATACTGTATAATCCAGAAAATAAGGAAGATTTTTATGAGCAAATTATTATTTAATGCACATTTTTTGTATATCTAATTTTTAAGGCCTTAATTCTGTTTCTTTTAATTTTAATTTTGTTCATAGATAATATGATCTCGAATATGATAATATAAATGCGATTTGAATATCAGTTAAAATAGTATGGAACGGTTTCTCTTCAAATGAATAGTCAATATTGAAAAGATTAAACATGCGAATCGTACACCCACGTATAAAAGGCATGTAGAAGAAAAAACGAAAAAGCTCACGGGAGGTTCCCCAGTAAAAAAAAAGAAGGCAAAACCGGTTTTATTGCTAAAACCGGAAAGATTTCTTCCGTACACTGTCGCCCAAAACGGACAAATGGGACGAGGTAGTTTGGCCACCGGTTACAGGAATAAAAGAAGAATTTGCGAAAATTGTTATGCATTTGTAGGAGCAACAATGTCACAGGCAATTTATCTCAAAGTATTTTTATGAAAACAACGTAGCATTTTTTTTTATATTCCATATATTTACATATCTGTATAATGTTAATAAAAAATGTGTACGAAGGATTTTTATGAACAAAGAGAATACTAGGAAAATTCAAGAAAATATATAGATTTTTAATTTATTAATAACATAATCTAGATTCTATAGCTGATTAAGAATACAGAATTTCCGATGTAATTTTGTGTGTTGAAGCCGAACTCGTAAATGAAAATGTTCTATCATATCAGGTTTTTGAGAAAATTGAAACGAAAC
Source organism: Trachymyrmex cornetzi (assembly GCF_001594075.2). Taxonomy (NCBI): domain Eukaryota; kingdom Metazoa; phylum Arthropoda; class Insecta; order Hymenoptera; family Formicidae; genus Trachymyrmex; species Trachymyrmex cornetzi. The sequence goes on along the minus strand of NW_017296157.1, from coordinate 4,596,956 downwards.
GTCTTTTTGACATTTTTTGAAAATTCGTAATTGATGAACTTGATGTGCGAGACATATAAAAAAGAGCTCAATTTAATACTTGAACATTGTACTTCAATATAAAAATATTGAATTTTTTACAGCCGGCATCGAACCTCTGGCGTTTTATTTTTAGAAATGGGTATAGTCGTACAGTATACGATTGTTCCATGCAGTTCCTGTATAAAATTTGCATATAGTTACATACAATTTTATATTTAGTAAAAAACTTTACAGTACAACTTATATAAATAGTTTTACTTACGGCGCATTAAAAACTATGGGTGTAACTATTCTTCTTTTCCAAACAGCATGAAAAAGATCAAATTTTGTAGACCTATGTAATCGTTATATCTTTGAGAAAAGTTTTTTCAATCAAGAAATGTTGCATTAAATAGTATCGTATTGCATTTGCGTGAAAGGTCGCTTATATCACTTTTAGCAGCGTCACGCTATCGATCGAATGTGTTACATCGATAACCAAGCAATTAAGTCGCTAATAATATAATTTACAACGTACACAGCGGATGAGTTATCGATCTCGCAATGCAAATTTTTTTTGGGAGATGAGTTATTGTCCAAATAAAATTATCCAGTATGCCGATGAGAGATTTTCTTCTCGTGATTATTACGGAGAAAGCCTGTATCACCTTTTACGCCAGTCAATTTAAATGTACTTATTAATGATTGTGTATATTCGATAACTCCTTGTTATAATTGAAGGGCCGAAAATGTACGCAGTTTTTTTGCCCATGAAATTTAAATATGAATTGTACAAAAGATTAATTAATTTGTACTAACTTTTTATAATATTTTTTATTTATTTTAATATCTTTTTTAATAATATTTAATTCTATAATATTTATCTAATAATTTATTCAATAGACAAAGTAAGATAAACGTTTAATACTAGATTATAGATTAAAACTCAGATACTTGGTTAGTGACGTTTCAAGTAGCATATATTTTTTGTTAATAGTTTTTGTATCATCTGTATGCGAGAATTAATTTAGCGCAAAGATGAAAGAGCCTTGAGAAAAGGAACGAAGAGAATCTCGATCACAGTATTACCGAAATTACGGTAATTAAAAAAATCTGTATCACACCGATCATTAATGTAGGACCTTTCAGGTGTATTAATCGTGGTCAACGTTTATACAGCTAATAATAATTAATTTGCGGTTACGTTCGTGAATATTTCTGACAAAACAGTAACTATGTTACGTGGTTATTACTATCTGGATTATTAATCGATCGATTCCTTCCTATAAATTATTACTCCTTGGCTGTTGCATGTAATTTCCCTGCTTTACATGTATTTACATGTGTTTTACATGACACGCCGAACAATCAAGGCAATTAAATTTTAATAATACTCTTGTGAATCATTTAATATTTTTTTATTGATATAAAAAAAATATTTTAATTTTTGGGAATTTTAAATTAAAAAATGTAAATGTTCGTTTAAACGCCACTCTGTTATCTATTACAGATTTTCACAGTTTAGATGATGTTTACCGCTAATTGATTCTGTTTTTTGACTTCTTAAATGTAGATTTAATAATCACCTGGTATCGACAAATTGATTACTAACGGTATATTTTATATGTTAAATGTAAATTATTTAATTGTGTAAAATGAGAATTAAAATTGAAAAACAAATCTTATTAATTTGTATGAATGCCCTCAGTAAAAACAAAAATAAGTTTTATTTTCCATGTAAGTGCCGAATTCAACGTGCGATAATAACATATTTACTAATTGAAAATAATATCACGGAAAAAATTAATTGGGTGGTACAGCAAACCAATAACTTACTGCGCGAATTCAACATCTATAACTATGAAGATTTGATGGTTTAACAAATCGCTAATGTTATTCAGCTGTCAACTTTGCTACTTTAACATAGAACATTGACTGTCTGTATATGATTATAGATTTGCTAAATCAGTGAAGTTTTTAGCTGTGTTTTTTTCCGTGATGAAATACTGAGGAGAGAAAATATAAGGATAGAAACTGTACGGAAGGATATTTCACACACTGGAAAAAGAGTCTTGCATTAATTGGAATTCTAGTAGAAATGAGCAAATCAAAATTTTCTAGTTAAACTTATTAGAATTCTAGTCGAAGTAACCAGATATCCAATTGTGATGATCAGAATATGCTAGTTCGTTCGTTTTCAACCAGAATTTTTTTTTCACTGAACATATTCTAACAAATTGGTTGCCACGCGGTGCTCGGTATGTGAGGTTTTGTATACTATAGCGGCGATGCTATGTATGCAAGGTCGCTGTTCTGTGAGGTTCGAGCAGATAAACAGTTTAACAGTGAGGCAAGCCGGAGCGTGCATCGTCTTATCTTTCGAGATACGGTAGCGTCAAGTGTTAGAACGGAACAATTCTCACGAATAATTCTCTATTGTATTAAATATTTCGTGACGGCAACGAACGGTACGGCGTGTTATCTTCCAAGATGCGATCGCGGCAAGTACTAAACGATAACCATCTCTCATGAATAACTTCCAATCAGTTCGCACGATAAATTGTATATATAATTTCAGCGATTTATTTGATATTATACTAAATATTTCGTAACGAATAATGTGGTAGGGCATTTGAGATCTGTTTTTGCCTTTTTGCCACATATAGTCATAAAAATAGACTGCGCACTCCAATGAAGTTGTCACTATCGCTAGAAAGAGTGCGATAGTTTGAAGCATATCTCTCTCTCTCTCTCTCTAATATCGAGTTGAAAAGAGATATTGGCTGTGTTTAATGAAAAAAGCAATTTTACAACTATTGTAAAGATTTTTAATATATCTTGCTTTTAATTCCTCACCGGATCTAAATATATAAACCAAAGAATATTAAACATATCAAAGAATCTTAATCAGTTACCAAACTGCTTTTCTGCTAAATAGATCCATTAATAGAATTAAACAGAGATGCTGATATATTTCGTTCTTTTTAACGAAGCACAGAAATAAGATTAGAGAATTCACAGTCTGTACACCTATTACATCTATACGTTATAGCACATGCCAGTATTGTTTATATTCAGTCAAGTTTGTTTTTATTCTCGTGATAAGACTCAACCAACAAACATTAGCACGAGCGACAGGTGTCATCGTGCTGTTCTCTTTTGAGACACGGTCGCGAGAAGTTAGGAGAAAACGTTCGTTACAAATAATAATTATCGGCTCGTATCAACCAACTTCGGTGATTTATTATGTTAAATATTTCGTAACGGTAATGAATAGTACGATTTGTACCTAACGTACATAGTACTCGAGATCTATTGTTTTGCAACGTATTGCAAGGGCTTTATACGTGGTGTTTATATCGTTGTGTTTTCATTCGCGCGATGAGACTCACAGACGGTCAGGCAGCAGCGCAAGTCGCTCTGTGCGTCTCTTCGCGTTATTATCTTTTGAAACGCGATCGTGCGATTATTTCCTTGGAATATTTAGCCGCTATGCTTATTCGCTACGAACATTATCGATTATTATACGAACATTAACGTCGGGAGTGCCGAGAAAAGTACGCCGTATTCAGGTGATTAATGCGAGGGCGATCGTAACTGTCTTTTTGCAAATGATTGGTGTGTGATTGCATGAGTTAAAACAGATTAACATTGTATAATCTTGGGCTATACATAAGATAAGAGACATATGAAATATTCAATAAAATAATTTTTTTATTTGCAGAACATTCTAATTAACAGATTTTAGATCAGTAGTTGATAATAATGTTTGTGCGATACAATAATTACCGTACAGTTTTTCAAGATTCGCTATTGTTGCATGAAAATATCGGGAATTATATTTATTTTAGTAAAAATTATACTCTCTAAAAGTGAATCGGTGTATTATCACTGGCTTTAGTGCTCCACTTATAACTGATGTGTAATCATCAGTGAATATTTATTGTTTTTCAGTCATAATACACTGATTCACTTTTAGAGGTTATGATTTTCTGCAGATTCAATCTGTATAAATCATAGCTTCTAAAAATGAATCAGTGTATTATTACTGAAAAGCAATGAATATTCGCTGATGTTACAGTTATAGTATCACGAAATAACCACTAAGTCTTTTACACGCTTTACAGTAATTATTTTATATAGATTATAATTTATGATGACGCTACTTGTTACAGTGACAAATTTATTCAACTCACTATATGATTTCATTAATATTGACAGTAAGAAACTGAAATCATAATACAATATTAATATAACATAAAGGCATATAACTGAATAGTTGCGGCGGAAAAGTTACCCCTATTCTTCTATTTTTTTCTGATTTCTGGGGCGTAAGTCTCAGCTTGGCGTATTTGCCGGAGTTACCCTACATGATGAATATTGTATCATAGAGACCTTTGCACTTATCAGTTTTCGTAGTGGTTTATATTTCATTGATAAGATATTTATGTTTTTCCAATTTATATATTTATGTGAAATAAAAGTAAGTTGACGTTTATGAACCGTGTTACGAAAACATTATTAAATTTAAGTGCGTTACTTTATTTTCTCTGTTCTTTTTCCCAGATATAAAATATAAGGTCTGCATTTCTCTTTTGTAGAAATAAATATTATCAAAAATATATAAGGAAATAATATTGTGCTTAGAGATTTTTTTAAATACGTGCCAAGTATAAATCAAAGGAGGATAAATATATCAATATAAAAATATATGTATACAGAAATTATGGGAGCCAAATTCGTTTTCTAGTAATTATGATTGCTACTTATTTCAATATTATTAACTTTTTGTACACATATTTATATTCGTATACACATTTTTATTATCAATCTTTTTACTGAGTTTACTTTCGCACACATGTTTTTACTTACTCCATAGGCATTTTGGGTCTATTTTGTTCAGCCCAAATTTTTTTTCTGTTCTAAATTTTCAAAAGATCTAGAAAAGAGTTCAGGATTATTTTTCAATATTTCTGCTACATTGTGCCAAGTTATTTAATTTAAATGATAAAACCTTTATTTAATAAAAATTGAAATTTGTGTATCAAGAGATTTGAGAATGAAATTTTGCCTGCAGAATATATAAAAAAGATTCATGTATACTTACGAAGAGTTATGTAGGTTGCTTGCTTTGTGTAATTGTTTAAATTCCTTGCTTCTTCTCTCTCTCTCTCTCTCTCTCTCTCTTTCACGCGTGTCTACTGTGCAGCGAGAGCGACGAGATCTCTAGGTGGCCGTGAAGCCTCTCGTCGCCCATTCGGGATATATTGCGCTGAGTCACGAGACCGTAACGAATCGTCGCCCGCGGCGGCCGCGCGCCAATGCTCAGATAATTGATAATCCAATTCCTTCGGATCGAGATCGAGATCGTTCGATCGCGGATTTTGTCCCGTATAGATCATGGGACCTACACTGCGTTGAGGACCACTCCTCGGAACGTATAGCCAGCCCAGCGTGACGTCTTGACGAGTGACTTCCCCCCTCGCGGACGGCAACTCTCCGTTCCTTTTATGGTGCATTTACTTAGAAGCGGCTAGAGCTGTATTTGGTATTAAGAATTTAAATTTGTGAGGAAAATGGCGAATGCGCGATCAACACTCGAATTGATCTAGGAATTCTTTTGTGGAAAATGAAAATGCATCCTGTGGACAGATTAATCATTCAAATTTTTCTCAAAGACAATTATTGATTACATAAATTCACGATATTTTAAAATTAATTTTTAATATATCAATTTTACTTTTTCTCTGTAAAATATTTTATGAGTCATTGTATATATAGAAGAAATTTATTAAATAGTTTTTATAGATAATATTTCTCTTCCACAGCAACTGTATCTCGGTTTAGACTTTTGCTTTGTAAATCAATTGCAAATTTCTTAATGCATATACACACCGGACGTTGAGCAAGTCTTACGAAACAGTCCGTGAAACCGCTCGTGCAGCCGGGCGGTATTTGTTTAGAGATTGACACGATGACACTTCACGCCGTTAAATTTTTCGACTAAGCGCCGTGGTTGACACCTCGATAAACGCTACGCAAGCATCCTTACGCGCTGCAGGTGTTCCATCCGTGGTTAGGTTTATGAAGTTACTTCGGGTGCCTGAGTGCGCGCGCAGTAACCAAGCATGACAAATGGTTAGTGTACATTGGCTTGTGAGCAGGCTCTGCTCTAACGCTCGGCTGACTTATGCGTCTTGGAAATGTCTAACCTGCCGCTCCATTGTCAGGCCGGTAGCGCGCGGCCGCGTGTAATTTTCATTAGTTAATAACGTGTGTACACATCAATTCATGCCGACGATTTCATTCGGCTGCATGTGGCAGCGACGAGTCCAGGCGGCGATTCAGAAAGTTTCCGAGTCTCTGATTTCTGTTTTGGCACTATTTAATTTTTATTTAATTTTTCGTAACTGATTAATTTGCATCTTGCGCTTTTGTAATGATTAGTGCTCGCGCACCGCATAAAATATAAAGTGAAAAGAGTTACATAAATTAAAGAAGTATAATTGTTTTTAAATTTATATTTGATATATCGCTAGGTATATACGGAAAGAATAGTCTTGTTGTATATCTAAAAATTCAGCTGGGTATCTTGAAAATAATTTTGTTTAGGCCATCAAATAATCATATAGTTCAAATTGATGGCCAACATATTTTGGAGTATTTCTTATCACGCTTGATATACCTACAAAATTATTTTGTATCTAGCTGAATTTTTATGTATTATCTATATCTAACTAAATTTTTAGAACTTTAGTCGAATCGTTCTTTGTGTGTACACTCTGAACGTGTAATTAATGCCTTTATATACACTGTCAAATTTATAATTTCAAATTAGACCCAATTTCAGTTGTTTTGAATTATTTTTATGATTAAAGATCACAACTGTTCTTACTGAATATATCGTTAATTTATCTAAAACAATGGAGTTAAAGACTTTAACTCAGGAAAATGTAAATTTGACACAAATGTAATTTATTATTTACCAAGTGCTCAATGTAGATGTTGTTTATTTTGAAACCAACCACAGAAATGGGTTGATTTGCATTTTGACATAGTAAATTAAAAATAACAAAATGTTATTTAACTCAAAGAATTGCTACTACCGTTGCTTTTTTTGATATTTAACAGTATATACTTATACACATTTATCAAGTTGAAATTATTCGCTTAATTATAAGACAATCTATTAAAGCAATCTGAGATTTGTATAGAGTATAATTACCCAGAAAATCATTTAGATAGTTTATCTGTATTAATCAATATTTATGATAGATCTGCATTTCCTATCATAAATTAGAGTCAATTGTTATCCGTTTTATTTATCACCTGACTGCGAGTTTATTATCGGAGCTTCCTTGCCGCTGAAGATGGCATCTCGCGTGCCTTCGCGCGAGTTTATTTTGTTTACGTCACGCGATAAAATCGCAAGATGCTATTTTATCATTGCGGTGATTAATTACGAGACGGACTTAACGCTCTCGCCGCGGTGTCGCCATCCGTACGTCCCGGCTGCACATGACGTTTTTTTAATTGCGAAGTCAGCAACGTGGTGTAAAACATCGCTATTGTTTGCCTCGTTCATCGGACTTATTACTTTCTTCGTTGCATTCTTTCTGCTCTACGCGTGAACACCCATGTGGACAAGATCGACGTGTGCGAGCGCCGTATCGCGCCTCTCGCGTTAATTATGATAACGGGACACGGCCGTGATGAATATTGAAGTCGATTTATCTCTACGACACACGATGAATCCTGTTGGACGCGACACGGAGAGTCAATTTCTCTTCCGATCTTTTTACTGACTCTGACTTAATCTGTCTTTATCGAAAATTTACGAACGCTTGTAATTTCTTCCAATTTTTTTAAATTTCATTAACATTATGTCCTTCCATAATTGAGATATTCTGTACTCGTATATATCCGCTTACACAGAAACTTTTTATCTGCGGTACTTGCCTTACTTGCCGTACTTGCGGTTTCTGGCAAAAGCCACTTTGACGAACAGAACTTGTGCAAGAGAGGAGTCGTTCCTCGGAGAATCGCGAGACGAGGAGTAAACTCTCTCGTGTTTTTGTTTGCGATACATGGAGCTACAAGCTGCGGCACATACGCGACTTTTTTCTCCATTTCACGATGTCGTTGGGTTTTCGTCATGCATCTTGTTATGGGACCTGTTTACGATCTCGAATGTAAATTAACGTGAAAATGAGTAAATCGTACATTCGTCGTAAAAAGTTTATACGTTACTGACATTTTTACGATTTATCGTGACTGAGCTGTCAACGACAAGAAAATTAATTGTGTTGTTCCAAGGAAATAACAAAGATCAAATCGATTTACGCTTACACTGTAGCAAAGCGTAATTTATTTCTTTTTCTTTTTGTTATATCTATTCTTTTTTATTTTCATTAAATATTTTTTATTGATGAAAAGCTTGTAAAAATACATTATTAAATTGGACAGTTGTGTAAAACAGTAATAGATTCGTGAGTGCGAAAAATTATTTCATTCACTTTGCGTGTCGGAAACCCGCATTCTTAATCGCTACTAAAGAGACTAAAACTTTGGTAAACACTGTCAGAGAAAAAGTGTCTTCTTTAAACTTTGATCACGAATGCGATATAAATCACTTACAACAAAATTATTGTATTTTTACTTTTTAAAATGTCGACTTAAAGATATTTGCGATTTTTCACGGAAAGAATAGTTTCGTTGGAACACTGAGAACCCATTTAGTTCAATCAACCAAGGATTTGTTTGCCCATATCCAAACAAGAAATTAATTGATTCAACTAAATGGGTTTCTTAGTAAAGATCTAAAAATTGAACTAGATACAGATTTGAAAATAATTTTGTTGGACTAATAAAATAATTATGATGTATGTGTACGATTAAGCATGATAAGCAATGTTGCAAAACATTTTGATATCCTATATTGAGCGTTCTATATAAGGGTATCTCGAATTCGAATGTTAAAACTTTGAGAGGGTGTAAAGAATCGATAAACCAAAAAATAAAGTCCTTTAGAGATATGCTTGTTTTTACTTCGTTTTGGAGAGATTCGCAAAAAAAGATAAAACGTAGTTTTTATTTTTATGTTTACTTATTTATTATTCATTCACACTTGTTTATTCACGTTGTCATTTACCGAATGTAGATATTGTTCAAAATGTTGGCCTTTTGCTGCAGCAATGCAAACATTGCATCTAGAACAGCTTGAGGTTGTAGTCAAACACTGATATCTGGTCAACGTAATGACTCGCCGATCTGGCATTCTTCTGCCTGAAAATTGGCGCGCATACTTTCGCACCGCCTTCGTAGCATATTGTTGCAGAAACTATACACGAAAACCATATCAGCACAGTCAACGTTAAAATATGTGCATATTATAACAGGATTAATTCACTTGATGGCTTTTGATGAGTAACTGACGAATTTATAGGAGAAAGGCAGAAATGTAAACTATTTTTAAATTCAAATTTTTTAATCCTTCAACAAAACTATTCTTTCCGGTTATTTAAATACATTATTAATCACTTATTTATGGCTTATAACGATTATAAAAAGTAATTTCTAAAGTTCAAAGATTACAAATACTTGTACAAATTTATCATAAACCATATCACAATCTAAAACATTTTGACTTACTTATAGTCTTCCTCAGTTATTAACAATTACTTCAGTCACAAATTAACGTCTCAATTACATCAGTAAACAAAAAAACTAATACAAACATAAAGTTACTGATTTACAAATGCATACATCACAATTAATCCCTAACGTATGACATCAAATCTTATTAACGGCTATTCCACAACGTATATATTATTAATATCTCGTAATTTATTGTTATTTATTTACGGCTATATCTTAATTAATTACTACTATCCTAATTATCTACCTTAATTAAACAATTCCATATATTAGGCAAAGTAATATCGAATGTTATCTCAGGCATAAGGATAATATCAGCATACGCATTAATCGTTGGAAAATGTATGCTGCGTCAGATGTAACTTTAATCGACATGAAAATTGAATGGCACATTGAAGGGTTAGGGCTGTTCACAATTTCGTCCGGTTGGATCGCAATAGAACGATAGATTACGGGCACATCAGGGAGTATGCACGGTCTGGCGGACCGAGATATAGGTGGGCGTTCTACCGGATATGGTTCGCCGGAAGTAGGGGGACCCTCGCCACCGACACGCTCCACGCTCCTCGACTCCGTCGTGGACGTCATTCACGATATGATTCGTAGTTACGTCGAATCGTTTCACGGTCGTATCGAAACCCAGAATCTCCGGAAAATTGCCGTCACCTTGTCGTCTATTACCTGTTCGCGCCGCCGTCGCGATGGTTCGCCTGCATAAGTTAGCTTCTTGCTTTGCATCATGTCGTCATTTTTGATAACATCGACTTATCTCTTGAATTCTTTTAACAGAGACATAAGAGTCATACGTACAAGTACAGTATTTTTTAAAGCATGACCTAGGTTTATTTTATTTTTTATTTTAATCCATATTTCGCTGCATTTTATAATATTTAAAAATTATGTACATTGGTATTATTCTCAAAATGAATACCCTTATTGTTATTTTATATTAAAATTGCGTGTGTATACCTATAGCTTATTGTTGATTAAAAGTTGCTGTGCTTTGTGGATATTTTATTGCACATGTCATGATTCTATTTAAAAATTACATCAGTATTATTTTCAAAATAAATAGTATTAATGTAATTTTAAATAAAATTAAAATAAATGTCCTTATTGCTATTTAGTATTAAAAATGTGTTTGTAAAAATGCGTAACTTACTGATTGAAAAATTTCGTGTTTTCCGAAATTTTAATTATCGAGAAAATTGCAAGGAAGTAAAGTAACGGATGGGATAATATACTGTCGTTATGTCAAGTTTAACCTAGTTATGAGCACGATGGGCAAGACCATGTCTCTTTCCATGTAACCAATGATTAAGATTCATTTATTTGGACCAAGGGGAGAAGCCCGTTTAGCCGAAACGCCTTGCGAACCGAAATGATTTATTCGCTGCCCGCGTTTCTTAATGTCTTCAAGCCCTGGTGTTAAGAGAGTTTCTTAAACGACATCATTTGAGCTCTTAAATCGGAGGCACCCGCCTCGATTGCTTCTTGATGAAGATTTATTGGAACTTTTGTCCTCGTTTCTCCCTTCTCTTTCCTGCGCAATCTAAAGCCTGAAATCTTACTCTAAAAAGAATTCCGCGTATTCATATTCTGCAGTGGCGCAATGAAATCTCTCGAAAGATTCTCTTTACAGTCGAAATCGACGCGACATTCTGCAATTTGGCTGCGTTCCGATTCTGCACGTTCGGTCGTGTGTGCGTACACGCGCGTGTCGCGTACGTGGTCCGTGCACGTTGCAAGCTTACGTACACGTACGCACACGCGACCATCGTAATGCGTGCGTGAACTGCGCAGTGTGCAGCGACGGACAGGCACGCCCTTCTCCCATTTGGTAGAGGCACGATATGTCGCGTGGTTCGCCTACGTATACCGAGCATTGCCAATTCCGCGGACGGTCCACGGCGATATCCGATAACGGGTCGTTCGCCGCATGCGATAATTTGATTGGAACAACTTTGTACGACGAGCGCATTAATTTTCAAAGCTGACATAACATATCTCTTAACGCGCGCTTTTCCATCTAGTAAAAATGAAATATTTTCTCCTTTCTTATTCATAACTTAAATCATTTTAATTTTAATAATAGAAAACATTTTTGTATTTATGTTAAAATCGGTTCTTGTTAAAATTTTTGTACTTTAATATATATCCGCGTGGTAATTTTATTAATATGGTAATTTTATTAACATAATGTGGTAGTTACTTGAATATTTTGTTTTAAATTGATCAACATTTCTTAGTGTTAAAATAACAATTTACGAATAAGTGAACAGATAACATAAAAATAATACACTTTAAAACGCTAACGTATTATAAATGTTAATTTCATTCAATAATATGCTTCCACCATTTGCTTAACTGTTCAGCGTTATACTTTCTATGTTAATTTTTTTACTTAATATTTCCGTTACTTTCTTTTCATCTTTAAACAAAAATTTAAATGAACTATTTGAAATATGTGAGATGTTTTAAATTAACACAAATTTTCCAACTGTATAAGCTTGGGAAATTTGGTTTTATCTATAAAGATACCGAAGAATTGTGTTACAATGATAATCTCCACGGTTTCGGAAGTAACAAATAGAATTCTATTATCATTTATATTCATATTATTTAATGATCCGAACATTTTTTACTGGTTAATGTTTATGTAAATGCACAAAGTTTAAATTAATATGCAAATTCTTATATCACTTATATGTTTTCCGTATGCAAAAAATATAAGGTATCTCGTACACGGTTTTTAATCGGTAAATATAACGGTGCTGAGATTTTTGATAAGCTAGTTCGATAAATCTCATGAGATCGTAAATCACGTCACGGTCCGAAAATATCGCAAAATTTTTTGCAACGGGCGACGTCGCAATTTCGAAGCTTGTGTTGCGTCGCGACGCGCAACGATCGATTTCAGTGACGCAGACAATAGCGAGGTGCACGCGCTTACGCGATATCGCAGTGCATGTGGAAGGGGCGTACCTAGCGTAGCGTTATCGCTTTGAGGTCAACGCAATCGCTGATAGGCAACCGGCGGTGAATTCTCGTTGCGCTAGCTGTTGCATTTGGAGAGACCTTAAAGACGACGCGTTTCTATATAACGAACGTAAATGTGTCCATGCTTGCATTATTCCCTTTACATAAATTAGATTTTAAATGGATTAAATTAAAATAAATCACGTAGTAAATAAATCGAGCTAGACAAAGAATTGAAATAGTTATAAAAATCATCAAGCAAATGAAATGAAGTAAAATAAATTTAGTTGATTTTTTTATTTTGAAAAGACCTTCACGAATATGCCCTATTTAAAGGTGTTCGATAAATATTTCAGAATAATAAAACGAAAAAAATTATTTAAGAATTATAGATTATTCTAAATCACATTTAAAAGTATTATAATTTTTTTTGTGATGATTTCAATAAGAAGTAGTATTTTTTTAATCTGACGTTCTCTAATAGAAATACAATATATAGAAATGTATTATAAAATAAATGACAAAAATCTTCTCAATTTTGTTAGTATAAATACTTTATGTATTCAAGATTATTTATATAAAGTTACATTGCGATCCAGAAATTAGTTGTCGAGTAAATAAACAAAATATTTGTTTGTTTAAAATCTTTGTAACTAATCGGTGAATTGTAATGAAACTGTGCATAAATTTTATTATGAGTACATAAATTATTCACATACAAAAACATTTAGATTTTTCTTATTTTTAAAAATTGTAGTTTTTAACAATAAAAGTAATAACAAATAAAATAAATAAACTATAAAAATGTGTTATTCAATAAAAACAAAATGTTATCGACATAGCTTTTATGTGCATATAGTTTTGTAAAAAATAAGTATTAATGTATGTGTGTGTGCGATACATATTATCGAACGTATGATGAACGTAAATGTGTCATGCTTGCATTATTCTCTTTACATAAATTAGATTTTTAATTGACTTAAAAATTAAATAAATCACGTAGTAAATAGATCAAGCTAAATGAAGTGAATTAAAATATCTTGTAATGTAATGAAAATCAATAAGACAAGTAAAGGAATAATTTGATTTTTAATTTTGAAAAAATTTTCATAACTATTCGCGAATATTTTGTAGTTTATGATTGCGACAAACTGAATCGGCGCGCAGTTTATAGAACTGAAAAAATGTATTTGGAAATTTGCGTATTAATATTATTAGGTACGAAAATCAGCTTTGACTAAAAGTAGGATTTTTTCTCTTATTGAATTATTTCGCAAATTATCGCCTTAAATATTATTGTACTTAGATGCAATACGGTTGCGTTACTTTAGTTAGCGCATAAATTTTTGGAACAAATCATTCATTTTAATATCATCTTGTGCAGGGAATATAATACAGTGTGTGCGGTTTTGATTATACAACTTGTTCGTTATTTATCTGTTTAAGCTCTGTTAAGTATCGGCTATTTTTTTTTAAAGAAAAATAAACGGTGACTCTGTTTCTTTGCTTATACGCATGCATGATACAATCTGGTAGATGCACTACACATGCCTGCGTGCGATAGCCTTCACCTCGTTTTAACAGACGGTGTCTGCAGCTGTAATTGTTACTAGTTTCGATGAGCTTAAAAGCCGATTCAAGTCATCTCGTAATCGTGGGACTTCGAAGTTGTCTTATCGTAAGGATAATTATGAGATACCTGTTCAATAACAATATTCATAATGCACGGATCATGTTGCAAATATAATTAGTTTTTACTCATGAAACTCATGATAGAATTATATTTTTATGGAAAGAATGTACATGTATTGAGAGACAAAAAGATTGAAGGGAAATTTATGCAAATTTATATTATGGAATTTTATTTGAAATCATTCTGCATTTAGCAGTTTGCCCTGTGCGAACTCTTGTGTTTCCCCAGTTTCCCGTGGGATCGTTTCGTGTCGCCCACGAATACAGAGTCGAAACTTTGTTTGGAGTAAACTCCACGCATTTCACACGCAGAGAATAACAGAGTCAAAATATCAGACACAATGTAGATTGTGGTTATGTATGATTGCGGTTTCCTATTGGTCTGTATGTTCGTGTACTGAGAGAAATGATTTTGTTATAGGAACAAATAAAGGGAAAGCAAATGTGATATTTGTTAAAAAAACGATCGATTTGTTACGATTGCAAATTAATTCGTCAATGTAACGAATAATCAATAGTATCGCTAGCAAATAAGAGGCTCATATATATATATAAAAGTCGTAGACGGTTGCAGCGTCTCAAATTGTCAAGTACTCTCTCTATATTTGACTGTGCTTGGTCGGTTTCCTACGACTTAAGACTCCACGATCATCTACGAATTCTATGTAAACGAGCTAAAGTCTATCCAAAAGATAGGTTAGATTCTATATAGTTTGTTTCTGTTACTAATAATTGGTTGGTATAGCAGACTAACAGCAATCACAACAACATAATTTGTTGTCATATATTTACCGATCACCGGTTAAAGGTACTGGTGGCTTGCTAAATTAACAAAATCCTTTCTCTCAGTATGGTCGAAACACGATTTATCCAACACGAATAAATTCCTGAATCATCGATTTTCTGAATTGTGTATAATTTCAATGGTTTTAATGAAAGTAATCACGAGAAATATATATTTCTTTGCCTTTCTTCGAGCCTTTCTTTTAAAAATCACGTTAAGATACTATTTGATAATTCAAACTTTATGAATTGATGGATAGTCTTTTTTCTTCAGCATTTCTTTAGAGACTTTGTATTAGCTTTTTAAATCCTTGGATGATTTTAACGGAAAATCATTATACAAAATTTATTTCAAAAAGGAAATATCAGGAATTTTTTTAATCTTATAAAAATATTGATTTTTTAAAATAAATTGCCATAAAAATTGTCAAGTAGTTTTTTTTTAAGAAGAAGTAAAAGTGAAAAGCGTGTGACAGCAATTAAGATATTGAGATATTACGATAATTTAAATGTTCCTTTGGAATTATAATAATTATAATAATTTGAGGCCGCGCGCGCGCGCGAAACGAAATTAATAGACATAATAAGACGGCCGCGAATCGTTGCATCTTTTTCGATATACAACGCTGGAACACACGATCTTTCCGTCGTTTTATTTTTGCAGCGTAACACACATGTCCGGAAGCTCCACCCTGCTCGCTATACACGCGGTTTATAACACGCGCAACCGACCGTCTGGATTCAATCTCGATCGTCGTGCGGTTGCAGGGGCGGTCGAATAATTACGATAATCGCCGGGTTTGCGCTCTTTCTCACGGAGAGAAGGATCCCGCGAAATGAAGCACGCGGGAGAACATCGAACGAGAATTGAGGAAGGAAGGAAACGATCCAACCGACGTCTCCGATGTCTTGGAGGAGTACGCGGAAAACGTGTCGTTTCTCCCTTACCTCGGTTCCGTTCTATTCCTCTCTTTACCTCTCCTCTGCTTCTTCCTTCTCTTCTATTACCATCGAATCGACGATTACGCGCGGTCGCATAATTACAGCAATTACGAATCGCGGAGTTACGGACTGTCGGAATAAACACAAGCCGGCGCCATTAAGCGGACCCGCGGCGGTTCTCCACTTCGTGCCGCGCCGGACACGGTAGTAGTATATCGGACGGTAGCAACCAGACGATCGAGGTGCGGTGTGTGTAAGTTAGGTGTATCAGTAGACGAGCTCTCTTTGTTCTTCGGCGAGTCCGTGGTAACGATTACATCGAGTCGTTTCCATCCAAGGTCTCGAGCACATGTTATAGGCATGGGCGCCGCCCGGAATCTCTCGTGGGGAACAGACGTTTTCGTTAGCAAGTTCCGATGCACTGGAATCATTTCATGTGTTATCAGTTATCAGTGTCGCATTTACTATATAGTGTTGATTTTTATTTGATATTTTTAATACCGCGTTTTCGATGAAGAATATTTGAAAATGAATGGGAATACATAATTAAACAAACAATATATTGTTTCTCATAATTTATGCGTTTTTAATTATTGGAATATTAATGAAATGATAATGAAAGGATTGAGAATAAAGAAACATTTTTGCAGGAATCTATTAAAATTTTAATTTAATTATTTTTATTTACTTTTTAATTATTTATTTTGTTAGTTATTATATTTTGTTGTTCATTATTTTTTAATAATATATATAATATATGAACATATTATATATGTAATAAATAAATAAATACGATTTAAATTGGGCATCAATATTTTGTATAGAAATGTTCATCTACATATAATCTGCAGAACGCAATAACAGCGACGTGCGTTTATTCTGCGAAAGAAAGGTCTAAGAGAAGGAAGGGAAAGAAGATAGAGAGAGAAAGAGAGAGAGGAACCAAGTTGAAGGTGAATGGCGGGCGTGGCGGGTAGCCAAGGTAGGGTGAGTGCATCCTGCTGCAACGATGCCTTGATCGCCGTCTTCCTTTCTTTCAAGCTATTCCACTTCGAAGGACGTTTCTTCGAGATATCTGGGGTTCCCAGTTAAATATTTCTCTTCGTAAAGACATAAATCCTCGTTTTTTAACCGATTATTTGTACTACAATTATTATTGCATGTATATTGAGTCGGAATAAAAGTCTGTAACGCTACTTTATTTGTACCATGTCTACATGTTTATTTTTAATTTGGTAATTATACTATTTGATTCAGCAAAATTCAACTTTAAGAATTTTTTTTGAATTACGGTACGATGATTTTTAACGGAGTTATGATTAATGAGAAATCAAAATGATTCTTTTGTTTAATCCGCAATGACTCAAATAATAAAAAATTTTAGGAACAATTTCAAAAACATTTTGTACATTTTTGACAGACACAAAGTGAGAAGAAAATTTCTCATTTTGTCCAGCTCGTAATTTTCTTTTCTACATGTAAAAATTACCAAACTCACAGAAATTCAAAAGACATAATGATCTTTCGAAAATAGAGATTTTAACTTTTAAAACCTTCTTTTTAAATTTAGATTTTGTTTATTTTTAATGAAGTTATAACTGCTTTAATTTTGAAATTCATACTGCGCGCGCGCGCCATGAATATTTGTTACAACTCAATTAATATTACTTCAGTAAAATTGCTTTTTTAACGTAGAAATTTAATTCTTTATGCTGAACTTTAAGAATTAAATTTCTACACGTTGCAAAAATAATTTAATTGAAATACTTAAAAATTTAGTTAGATACAAGCCTAAAAATAATTTTATTGAACCATAAAAATAATTATGTAAAACGCTCAAGATGATTGCTAGAATATCAACATTTTTTGCAAACAAAAATTGTTTGCCCATCATGTTTGAGCATCCTTCATAATTATTTAGATAATCCAATAAAATTATTCTCAGATCTAAATTTTTCGATACTTCAGCAAAACCATTTTTTTGTGCACATCAGTAGAAAAAATATTTTAAAAATAAAATTGTGAAATTGTGAAATCAAGTTAGCACAACTTTCGCAAACAGTTTTTGTTTTGTCATAAAAAATATTACATAATTACAATCGGTATGTCGACTGGTTCACCGTGTTCGTAACTGTGTAATGAAAGTATTGTCATGTATAAACATTAAACTTTACATCGTTAAAAACTGTAGATCTCGTAATACGCAGTCATCTCATGTACGACGCGTGTTTTTCTCAAAGAGAACATTTCGTCCGCATCGGTTCGACGCGTCGGGATTTAATCTCGCTATTTGTCCACGTCCAACGCTCGACACTCTTTTCTTTTCTCTCCTCCTCCGAATGGGAGCGTTATTCTACTTTTTGTAAACGGGAGATTTCTCCGTTCCTCTTTCGCCCGCAGCTACACGAACACCTTTCTACTCCCGATTATTTGTCCACGTCTATTTTTCATGTTCCTCCGCTATCCATCCCGCACGTCGCTTTCACGTACTTAATGTCTTTTTCCATCTGCATCGTCGTCGGTTGAGTCACAAGCCCGTCGTCTCGCGGTAACCGATTATGCCGCATCATTTCTATTTCTAAAATCGAAAAATCAAGGTCAATGCACCGGCCGCGAGACGATGTCCACGTGTCGCCATTTGTGCCCCGCCCTTTTGACGCGACTAACGAGCTGAGACTCGCCATGAGCCATCATCTTTCCTCTATCGCCAGTAACGAGCACGAATATGCATATCATCCAATCTCTACGATTTTCCAACGCGTTCGTAATGCGAATAATTAAGTGCAGCTGTAGTTACAATTTGTACGAATCATGTTTGCCATTGCGTTTGTTGGGATTTTAACATTCCTGCGGTAACTTCCGTAGTTCTCGGAGACATGGAGACATTCTATGATGGCTAATGAAGGGTGTAAAAGAACATTTTCTCGGCCCATTTACATTTAATACTATACTGTTTAATATTGTACTGTTAATTGAATATAATTATCAAATTATATTCAATTTGAGTTGTTTTTAATCATTTCTTTAAGTCGCCACTATACTCTTACTCAATATATGTCGTTAATTTAACTAAATTAACAATGGAATTGAATAATTTAACTTAAGAGACTATTAAATTCGACTTAAATTTGATTTATTAACTAAGTGCGTATACGTTAATATGGATGTTATTTATCTTGAAATTACCATAGAAATGGATTGATTTATATTTGGACACATTTGGAAGTTGAAAATAATAAAATATTCAACTGGTAAGTGATAATGTGATGGATGTAAAAGTTGTGAATATGAATGTTGTATAGAAATCCATTCTTTGAGAAATGAGCATCAAAAAAATACTATTTTAACAACTAAATTTAAGTTGTTTAAAAATAGATTTTTATAATTGTGTGTGTGTGTCACAAGCAATTAACGGAAAACAAATTGTAACGCTTTTTAAAGCTGCATTTCACTTGACGCTCGAAATGCTTCCTGCTGAACCAGGAGAGGGAAGTACTCTTGGAATCATTTAATTCTTGTGGTTTATCAAATGTTAAACAAGGACAAATGATGCTCGCGAAAGTTGTGAGCGCCAATTGGAACGCACTGCTTAGTCTTATTTAAACGTCATTTATTTCTTGCACGAAAATAATATTTGGTTGAATTAACTGGAATTGTGGTGGAAAATGAACGATCCAGAATTCTAGTTAAGTTTACTAGATTCTATACTAATATAATTTTCAAATATCTGAACCAGGCAAATTTTCCATTATTTGGCCACGTTTTTATTTTTTTTTTTATACTTTCCGCAATTAGGCTTTATTCTTTCAGACTCCGCCACCTTATAAAGATTCGCGAGATAAGCGCAAGAGGTGATGCCGCTCTGAATGTTAACGAACCAGTCGGTTGCTCTGCGAGACTCACGGTTCGAAGTTTCCGCCGATCTCTTTGGTATACGTTCGAAAAAATTACTCGTGAGAGGTACTAATTTAATAATCTTCATTAACCGGCGTTCAGTTAGTTGAAGGAGGAGAAAAAGTCATAGAGAAGAGGAGGGAGAAGGTGGAGGCATCGGAGGTGAAGGTTGGAGCTGGAAGGGAGGATTGGGAGAGGGAAGTGTACGACCATGGAAGGTTATCGTAGTGGCGGCGTCAAGTATCCAAGTGATGGACAGTTCAGCATCAGAGCACAGAGGAAAAGAAAAAGATCGCGAGAGCAAGGAGAGAGGAAAGTAGGGTGTAGCACGAGAGAGAAAGAAAGAGGGAGAGAAAGAGAGACGGAACGAACTGTTTGCTCATTAGACCGGATAATTGCAGGTGGGTCTGGACTCACCTCGTCTCGAATCGCCTCGACCTCACCTTACCTCGAACTTTGCTCGTCGTCCTGTTCGTCGCTCCTTGCTTCGCTGTCTTGGATTTTTATCCCGTTTATTCCTGCTTTTTATGCGCCACGATGTATTGTGCGCGAATGATTACACGCAATTATATTACTATCAATCAAATCGGTCAAACAGAATCCATCAAACATCTACATATCTCACATAGTTTTTATATATGAGTGTAATGAGTTAGAAAAAGTTGTATATGCAGTCGTCATGTTACAAACTTATCATAATTTAACAATGATTTATAAAAATGAGTCTCCTAATCACAATTATTTTGTGCAATTATAATCACAAGTATCACAAGCACTTTTTCTCTCAGTAATATTATATCTTATTATTTTAATATTACATTCAGATTTGTATTCGTATAAATGATATTAGTCGAATATTTAGTATTTATCTCCTTCGGACCTGATTTTATTGTTGAACAATGTTAAAACAATTTTTTTTAATTCAATTCATGCGCACCTTAATAAGTAATTCATACTAAATGGTTAATTTTTTCAAAATTTGGACTATTTTTCTAACATATACATTATTACGTACATAAGATCTCAAATGATGTCGATTAAATAATTTTAATGGATAATGTCTTCAAATTTTATGTATATATATTACAATGTATGCAGAATCTGAAGGAGTTATATAGAAACTGAATATTTTCATTATTCAAAAGGAGTATGATCTTATCAATCTTTTTAAAGAAAGAAAATGTGTGTTACAGAGGTTGAAATATATTCTGCTTTATCATCTTTTTTTTCAAATTTTTATCTCACATTTAAATTATTCAAAAAGCATTCTTGTTCTCAAGTGTGCCAGTACTGGCAGTGCGGCTGCATGATCAGAAAGGCAACCATAATACGCTTTGAGACTTTTTCTCACGATGGTGCTGGTTCGAATTGTAGTTACACGACAATGGCCCACGGGATTGCGAGCGCGACAATTGCGAGGGAGTAGTTTCCGACTATTGTGGTCGAACATCGACAGTTCTCGATTCGCGATGTAACAGCTCTTTCTTAGCGGCTAAGCAGAGAAAAAGAGACAAAGAGATGTTTCTGTGCGCCCGTAAATAGGAACGCGACAAGGACGAGCGAGGATACGAGTTGCTGCCGTTTGCTCGTAAGTAATATAGCATACAGGTGAAAAGTTAATTAAATCTAATAAGTTCCCAATAATATATAGACGAGCTCTCCGGATGGGCCCCATCGCTGAGACGTTCATTGCTTGTCGTAAAAGCCCTCATAACCTCAACTCTTCTATGGAGAGAATGTAACGAGGATGTAATATTTTGATACACGATGATGTACATATTACTATTAAAGCTTACTACTCTGTTTAATGATGACGCACTATGACGTTCGTAAAGATATAAACGCAGCATTATTTCAAAGATGAAAAATTTAGAAAAAGGGATTTTTTTTATCACATTTTATAAAATTATAAAACATATTTTATAGTGATGTAATTATCAGATCATAAAATGAATAAATAATTGACATTAATTTATCAGCGAATTTATTTATGCTCGCGTTTCTACCAATATAGATTAACTTTAATCTCAATTCAACTTGCTCTTCTTTTCTTTCTAGTTCTAAGAATGAGAAAGAAATGAAGTTCAAGTTGAACCGAGATTAAAGTTAATCTACGTTGATAGAAGCGGACCTTAAAGAGAATCTTTCGTATAAATTTTAAGATTTTAAAAAATTATAATTATTGCGTTATATAGTTATTGTTAGTTTCGATAGAACAGTAAATCGATAAGCTTTATTATGATTAACTTTGTGTAGTGCAATTGTTTAAGAACCTATTGCATCGAGAGATAAACTTCGTTAATTAACTCCGTTTAATAAGATATGAAAATTTTATTTGCAGCGTCGTAGATGCAATCAGTCTCATCTTTTACGCTGTAAAAACATCACAGAAATCAATACGGAATTGAATAAATAACAAAACACAGAAAAAGAAAAAACTTGATAAAAATTATAAAACAGTTTATGTCGGTATTTTTAATTGATAGATTTTTAGATAATTTTATTTATTTAAAAAATTATAATATATTTATGAAATTATAGAAAATATTTATAAAACAAGATATAACTTAAGATAGGCATATTATAACTGATCAGAAATATATGTCTACGTTCGTGCATACGCTTTTTATATATTTTAATAATTTAATAAATTAATAATTCAATAAGCGCGTGTATCTCTAAAAAATATTTCGGAAAAAATGTATTTCATTAGTCCGCGATAGATATGCAGACGTCTAGACGATCGTTATATGGTACAACTGATACATGCACATGCATATTCAAATATAACCGAGTATATTGCGATGGATACGTGACTCAGTTTCGACTCGTTAATAATAAGCTATCCTTATCTCGTGGAACTGTACGTTAAACGGTCTCATTGACATTCACTTTGACCGCGTCGGCGAAACCGTTTAAATTCCGCATCGTGGAGGCCACCGCGCCGTAATCGATTACAGCCGCATTGCGGAGATGCACGCAATTATTGCATGCCCGTTTACGCATATACGTTTCGCATACTCAAGCGTACACTGCATACCCGTTGGGATTTCTTTTTGCGCTTTGTACATTTCGCTTGTTTCAAACGAATGTGATATTTCCGTTTCGATTACCTCACTACCGCGTGTTTTATAATGTCTGTTCGGCGATTCGCGACATTAATATCATGTCTGACGAGCCGCGTCTTTAAATGGTAATCAAACTTTCGTGCATGCACAATTAATTGGTTTTTATGACCACGGACTAATTTATAATTATGTAAGAAAGCTACTTTTCCTAATAAACTGTAAAGGAATTCTTTTTTGTGTGTAGTCAATTTGGCTAAGGACTCGATTAAATTCAAAATCTCAGAAACGACTATTTTTAGTAAGCTTCCTGAATTAACGTATTTCCGTATCTGATCCTTCTTTATGCAAATCACGCTTCTAATTCGCAAATGAGTTCTATCATCAAATCGCGTGGTGAATATTTCAGAATGCCCATATCGCGCTATAATGAATCAATTTGTGCTGCGATAATTTTTTATTTACTCCAAATATGGAGCTTTTCGACCAACTTTATTGCCATGTTTCTATACTTATATGTTCACGATCGTAAGATCTATCGATATAGAAATAAAGAGGCATTTTGACTTATTTACTTCTCAAATTGAAAGTTTTTTGTTGCGATTTTCGATAATTGTAAACAAAAATATAAAATCATAAACAAAATTACGTTAGACAGATTAATAGTAAACAATATAAATCATTTATGGCACAATATATATAGCTTATCTGTTTCTGCATTATGTTGCCACGCATTTATACTCGCGCATAAACGCAGGAGAATTCTGCTTTCGGGATGAGGGCTATATCGATTAATAACCAGAGCATATTGCGATGGTCTTTACTTTACAATGGCTATCGAACTACCTTACGTATCCGAGTAAATTATCGCTACATACTTTCTCGTCGTCCTAGAAAACAGAACGGCCGTGAATACGAGCGTAGTAAGGATACGTTCAGGCCGCAAAAGGTTGTAAAAGATACCGCCCGCATTAACTTGCAAAACTATATTCTCGAGAATAATTAATATTAAAACGGCTATTATCGCTTAAACCTGGAAACCATATTTCTAACCGGTACATAACGTTTCGGATTAATTCTTCGTTTGTTCTTTAAATATTTGAACTAACATGAATACGCATACAAAGTATAATATGTATGTGCGTGTATATATCAGTTAAAATTTTAATTACTGTTGTGTATGAAAAACAGAATGCATGGGAAGAACGATTCTGCCAAAGTATGTTTGTAGATCTAAAAATAATTTTGTTGGAGAGACCGTAAAAATAATTATATACTTAACTCAATAATTTTGTTCGACCTTTAAAATAATTATGTACGTACCTCAAACATGATCGGCAATGTTGTAACAAATTTTAATATTCTAGCAATCTGTTTGAGCGTCCTACATAATTTATATGTTGATAGTTCAACGAAATTTCCTTTTAGATCAGTATTTAGCTAAATGTTCAGATACTTTAATATAAAACCGTTTTTTCCACATACGTTATAAAAATTTATTACTACACTAAAATTTACTTGAAATGAAGTGACAGTTTTACTATCTCTTAAGATTTTTGATTTTGCTTATAATCGAAAACTGTAGATTGTTTCAAAATGTATATGATTATAAATTTTTCTGTTTCGATATCTGTTGCACGGAAGAATAGTTTTTGCTGAAATATCTAAAAATGTAGCTAAATACAAATTTGAAAATAATTTTATTACACTACTAAAATAATATGCAGGATGCTCAAGCTAGTTTCTAGACTGTCAAAATTTTTTGCATCATTGTTCATCATGCTTGAGTTTCCTACACAATTATTTTGATAATTTAACAAAATTATTTTCAGCTCTGTATCAAACTAAGTTTGCGGATATTTCAGCATCTAAATTATTCTTTTTGTGTATAGACGAAAGTTAACTTTTTTGCGTAACTAATCCGAGATACCCGATAGAGGTATCGTCGATGCGTACGCCAGTCACGAGATCCGGAAGCGTTTGAAAATTAATGCGAGGTCCGAAAGAGCGGGTTCGCGAAACGACTGTCGTGCTCAGGCTCTCGCCGCAGGTATTAGCATGGGAGATTAATTTATTGGTCTCTGTCGGGAATGTGGACTTGAACAAACGTACGTACGTACGTATGTACGAGGGTTTCGAAATAAGCCCTGTGGCCCGGTTGTCTGAGTCCTGAGTCATATACACTGCAAACTAGGCTCTGTCGATTGAATTATATACGCGAGAGCGTGCCTAGATCGACTCGTGTCCGTGCATACAGACGCTGTGCTTGAATTGTTGACCGTTCTGTAAAGTGACGTACGTACTGGTCAATCTGTGAGTATACGCGTTACAAACACGTTTAACCAAGGTTTATTTATTTTCGATGCAGTAATTATACGAAAGGGGATTTATCATATGAAAAGCAATTTATTTTTGCACTCTCTTATCTATAGATAAGAATATATTCTTAGTCACTGTTATTCATTTAACGTGTAGGATTCTATTAATGAATGAGATAGAATGGATGTTATCGTTTTCTAATGAAATGAGAGATAGTGATTTACGATACAGTTTGCATGTACATATACGTATTTTAATTAATGTACAAGCCATTTAGGAGTTAAAAACGGCAAGGAAATAATTTGCTTTTAAAATGAAAAATGGCATACATTATTAATAGACGACAAAGGAAGTTAGATAATTATGCGAATTATCGGCGCTATACGTCGTCTGTATCGCGAATTGATCGTAACTCATAAATATGAAATCGTTTGAAGAAAAAGAGAGAGAGAGAGAGAGAGAGAGAGAGAGAGAGAGAGAAATGCTGTTCGCTTACTTGTTTGAAAAAAAATGTACATACTACATGAAAACTGAATATCCTTGCGGAATACAATTTGAAGTTCTTCCTAGCGGCATCGAAGCGGCAACTTTATAAAAGATGAATTAACATCAGTCGCACATAATTTAACCTTTTGATTAAATAATTGGAATGATTAAAATAGTAATTCTGCGTACAGTTTCCTTGTGTCTGCGTTCACAATAATGTTAAAGCGTTTGCTTTGCAAAAGATTTATTAACATGGTTTCAAGGTAATTTAATTACATTTTAATGCACAAGGGAAGATGCTAAATACATGATCTTGAATTATTTCTTGATAATATCGAAATTTTGTATGATAAACTTATTCCCATATAAAAAAAATTAATAACTGCATGATAAAGGATGTTAATTTGAAATGGAATACATTTTGTGATATATAAGTATAATGTAAGACATTTGGGAAATAAAATTGAGAAATAAATAGAAGATTAAAATTTAGCTTATGTAAAATTATTTTAAATTGATAAGTTATACAATAACATAAATAGAAAACAATCTACATCTAATTTAATTATTTTTTAATATTTTAAATCATAGATATTATATTTTTATGTACAAAATACGTTTTCTATACATTTCTTTTTAATATTGAATTTATCGGGATTTTAGATAATAGTTTTCTGTAAGAAGTCTAAATGTATAAATCACGATAATCCAATTTTGACAAACTGACTGTTGCTGAAAAATATTTGAGTGTCATTTCTTCATTCCGCAAGACGCGTCAATTAGTTTAACAATAATTAGGGACAGCCTTGGGTATAATAATTTCCATGCAAATTATAGTAAAATGGTTTTTGTCACGCGTTGTTCCCTCAAACAATTTTGTACTGTTTATACTCATCCATGCTGAACGTCGCACACGCCGCTAACTTTATTGCATCGCGGGTGCATCTACCATGTCTACGCGTGCTTTCCGCTCGATGCGGTTTCTTCTTCCGATTGATTGATCGTCGAGGATGGTCAATCGGTTTTTCTTCGTCCTTCTCTTGATCCGTCCTGAATCATGGCAATCGATGATTGTTTCGCGGAAAAAGTTGCACCGCTTAGTTTCCATAATGATCGTATCGACTCGAACACGATCGGTCGATTAATATCGCATTTCTTGCCGTGTTGAAAGAGTCCGCCGCAAGATGATTTTCCTTGCAGTCTCCTTGGTAACGGATGATTTTGTGTCGCGTGGAAACGAGGAGGTACGTTTTAATCGTAAATAATTATACTTGTTGATTTCATTTAGTAAATTTTTATTATTGTATTTGCAATTGCATTGTCATACTTTTATCTTTTTAGTGCTTTAAAAAGAAAACACTTTAACGAGTAATTAAGAAGTTAAACAAATTCAATGCATGTTAAAATTATTCGAAAAATTTATGAGTCGTTGTTAAAATTAGTACACACAATTGGATCATTCGTGTTCTATGCATTTCTTTTTCTTTTAAATATCTGGAGTACTTGGCTAAGTAATGGTCTTTATTTCCTTTTTAAATACACGACTTTATAAATACTTTCTAAAGATATTAAACCTTTGCGACTTAGTGACATATCACCTTTCTGTATTCAGTTTTTTTTACAATTTTTACATTATAATATTTTAATACATAATTTATAATATTTTTTTATATTATTTTCTTTTTTTGTTTTGTAACATTTGAGTTCTCTGTAAACTGTAATAGTATCACCTTACAGAAAATTTCCCAAAGATCTACGGAATATCAAATTTGTTGAAATTGGGCTGATAGAAAAATGTATGCCACAAATTAGAGTTAAAGTATGTATAATAAGCTCATTTAATAATTCTTATATGTTTGTTTAAAAATTGATGAAAATTAATCCGAAGCATGAACGACTCAACGTGTATAGTAATTAAAGAATCGGAAAATTATTGTGTGTCCTGAGGATTAATACTATATTTGTACAATCAATAGTACAAAACGTATATGTTAATTTTGTTAAAGATTGATAACCACTGCGAATCCGGGCTTTAGTTCTGAGATTGGCGCAACCGCACCCATGCACAACGAACCGTACGCGTATAATACAATACAATATCGTATGGCGCGTAATCGTGCATGAAACGCATAATACCGTTGGGCGGCACGTGACACGATGCAGCGGTGTTACGGTTTAGCGCGACATTGCAGTCATAATTAATCGGATACGCTAAAGTGATCGCAACGACCGATTCCTTACTGCCCTCCAGGGCTTTTAGCTCGCCGCGAAAAGTCGTGCTGTCGATTGCATTTGTGATAGTTGCTTTGATGCGGCACGATATATACATTTTCAGATATGCGATCTTAATAATTGTTTATTACCAAATATAAGACACAACTTGACTTTTTATTATTAAGATATTCAAACTGTGGCTTGAAAAAAAAAGTGCAATGAAAGATAATATTTACACGGAAAAAACGGTTTTACTGAAGTATTAAAAAATTTAGCTATAGATATAGATCTAAAAATAATTTTTATCGATTAGACCATCGAAATAATGATGTAGGACATTAAAAGTGATTGTTAGAACTAGTTATTAAAACATTTTGCAACATTGCACATTATGCTTGAGCGTTCTATTATTTTAATGGTTAAAATGAAATTATTTTTAGATCTGTATACTTTAGCAAAACTAGTTTTTCTGTGTAAATGTTATTTTTTGTTGCAAAATTTTTTCGAAACTTGAATAATCCGATACCAGTTATCTGACTTTTTTCTACTTCAGCAAAATCGCTTTTTCCTTGTAAGTAAACTTTGAGGAAACAAATATATCTTCTTTCGATGAGGCATAATGACTTGTTCAAATATTCGTTATTTAAATACTGGATATAATAGCCGTCGAAATAAAAATATCTGGAGGGATAGTACAGAATCGTGTGTGCACATAACATCTACTTTAAGAAAAATACAATCTTGATTTGAACACAACACATTGTAGCACTGCACTCACGGATTAACGGGCCATCGCACCACACCCGGAGTAAAAGTCAGCTGCAATTTCGACCCGGCAAGAGCGCGGGTCTGTCGGTCGGCCGCTGCATAACGGCCAATAACAATCAATTTGCATGGATATAAGACCCGGCTGGAACAGTCTTCTGGTGCGACACGCAAATAAAAATCATCGTCGAGAGAGTCACGTCTCTGCTCACGTGAAGCTAACGAGCTTCTCGTATTAATTTTCGCGCGGAGTTGACCCACATCCAACGACGACGATGACGACGAATGCGCGCGCCGATGACTTTCCGAGTTTTATGGATGATCGTGATGATGATCCGTTCAAGAACTACGACCTTGAAATATTTGCCGGCTTAAAATGCCTTTAAAACCGGTATCTAAACACCGTTGTAAACGTGTCGGCTTCTATTTGAATAGTCAAGTGTTAGCACTGTCAGAATGTGCTTTTGGAGTGCCGTCAGGACTACGAATGTCCTTACGAGAGAGAAATTTTCTCTGCTTGCGGTTGAGGATTTGAGCTAGGTTGCCGTTAGCGATAATTTTCTTTATTCGAGAGTAGTTTAGCAAAAGTTAACATTTTTTATACATAATTGTGATTAGGTATTTACAATTAAACACAATATAAATTATATTAAACCTTTATAAAACTACATTATTCACATTATTATTTACGCTACGAGTGCTTTACTTTGTATATGCAACCGATGATATGAGATTATTTTACTTAAAAAAAAATGCATTATTTTACCTGTTAAATCAGCTGATAGGAAAAATATTTTCTTATAATTTATTTGTAGTATTTAACCTATACATTGACATAATTATCGTGCAATTGTCTATCAACGTCCCCAAGTTATTCAGTACATAATTCTTAGTCATTAAAGAAGTCTCTATAAGTAATATTTTATTTGTCTGTTATTGATATCGTAAATTTTGTGGTCAGCTTGCAGCGGCCAGACTCGAATGCCGTTGTATCCGTATAATAAATTGGCTTTTGAGGAAGGGTAAGAAAATTGCACCTGTCATCATGCGACGATGCGATATTATCTGTCTTCGTGCAACTTTTAAAGAAGTGCACACTAATTTCGACATTGATCTTAATTTTTGCATATTTGTCACTTTGAAAATCTATCAAGCTCCGCTAAGAAATTACAAAATTTAAACTCTTGTACCACGCGATAATTAAGATAAATTCGGCCAAATTGCAAGGTGGCAAAGTCAAGGATATGAGCAAGAAATTGATTTATAACTTTTTTATTCAAATTTATTCTTACAATTTTTATTCTTTTTAAATTAACTTCTTATTTTACGTAGAAAAAATCGAATTTTTATGCAATATTATTATGAACCTTGAAAAAATTTGTTCTGCTATTTTTTATATTGCATTTTGTTATAATTGGTCTCTATTTTTTGCAGTACACGAATTTTTTTAAGTGCTGATGCGGAGTTAAAGAAATGGAGGATTTCAGTGAGGATCTGTGTATAGAGTTTGAAATTCACTAATCAGTGATCTTTTCACATTAAGAGATCCGTGTGTACAAAGTACATTTCGCATTTATTTCTACTCGTATCTTTCAATCGAGCACAACGCCCGTCTCGTTCGCTTCTTTAATAAAATTATGTCTTTGTGCATACATTCGACTACTTCAAAAAATACGAAATTTCGTTCAACAGATATTTGTTCGACTTAATTTTTTAACATTAGAATCGCAGTTTTATGAGTTACGAAAATATTATGATTTTTAATACAATTAGTTAATTGATTAGACAAAATACGATTGATGACTATTACTTAAAATATTAATATCCAATATAATAAAGTACTTGTAAATTTAATTAAAGCTTTATATGCCAAGATCTTTTAATATTTTTAACAATAAGTCTATTAAGATAGATAACGATACTTTCGTCAGTGTTGTCGTCTCAAGTCAAGTAACCGAAAAAATGATAGATCTTTTTCTTGTCTACTAAATTTTACATTATTTAAAAAAATTGCGCCAATAAGAAAGCCCAAACGGCGCTATTGTAATGCTCTCACGAATTTATTGAGGCGTACATTTATTGTCGATTTATATGGCCTTGTTCCGTATTCCTATCGTATCCATCGTGTGTAAATGTAATAAATTTTTCCAAGCTTAATCTTCGACCGCCTGGAATTTATAAATTATAATAAACTTACGTTTAAGAGATTTAAAATCTTAATAAGACTTTTAATAATTTTTCGGCGATATTTAAGATAATTTCTTTTCAGCTACAATGCTTTCGACAAAAATATATTTCCTAATATAATAGTAAATTAGTTTTTATACCAACAGTTATTTTGTACTTGATATAAGGTATCTCATAATTTTTTAAGCGTCCTGAGATTAGATACTTGCATTTATGTTGATGCGGCGTAGGTCAAGGAGATGTATATAAAAAATATTAGCGGTCGAAGTCTTAAAAAATTCAACGCCGTTCGAAACATTCTTGCTTCGTCAAGTTGCTCGTAAAACTATAAGCGCTTAAATGTTCGTCACAGGTTGATCCAGATATTCGCCCCTCATAATTTTGTCCGAACCTTAACAGCAATTATTTAATCGGCGAGCATGTATTCTGGCTCGCGAAACTCGCCCGTGATAGGCTAATTAAGCGTGTCGAAGAGCGGCTAACGATCGTGCAAATTCATACGAGGCCGATTCGTATGCAAGGCGATATTTATCGTACAGCCGGATAGGAGGCGGCAACTGCGGCTGCCGGGTATTCCGAGTCGCACGTAAATCTCACGACTGGTATCTTTCTTCGTTGAGGAGGACTTAACCCGGCCGATACGCGAAGCCCGCCCTTCACCGAACAACTGCGAAATTCCTCTCGTGTGCAACCTTCGTCACGCTTCAGGGACGAGCATCTCGTCGAAATCATTTTTGCCCGACGGTGTCCCACTTCATAAAAATCTTGAGCTCGTACGAGTGCGGCGAAGAAAATGCAATTTATGTTCTGATGTATTTGCTACAAAATACTTCATTTTTTATGTAAAAAAAGTATTAAAGTTGCACATTAATTTTTCTGATTTTTAATTAAATTTGTTGGAAATACGTTCCAAATAAAATTACTGTTTTTAATGCCAATCCAAGAGATAAGATATATTTATCTATGTAGGTATGTTTCTCATTACATTTTTATATGTATTATCTATATATAATATTCTTTCGTTGAGAAAGTCTTCACTGGAAATTAACAAAATTCCAAATTAGTTATGAAATTATTTTGAAAATGTTTTGGGCATGCTCATATTTATCTTACTTTCTTCATTGAACTCGTTATTTTTGTCGCCAACAAAATACGTAGTTTATGTGGTGAAGGGTCGAGTAACTTCGATGCAACATTGTCTTAATCCTTCTTGCTTTCCTCGGGTAGTCATAAATTAAAGCGCATGTTGCAGGCTGGTTTAAAACTTGTACTTGATCGTCCAACCAGTGGCGAATTTCGTTGTTTGTCCGGTACGAATTCATGTCCGGTATGTGTTACCCAGGGAAAAATCGTGCAACTCGGAGCTCAAAGATTTTATCTTATCTTTATGAATTTAAATTTTGTCGTTCTTTATTTTGGAACGCAGCACGTTTTTTATGCAATATGTATTCGAAAGTAGAAAGGGGAACGAGAGGTGAGGAGTTATCGTTTATTTTCTGACAAAATCCTTAAAAAAACAACGTTTCTTACTATATTGTTTTCATCTTTCTTTATTCTCTCTCTTTCCCTTATTTATCTTGGATGAGTATAAATTAACACGTCAAGTTAAAATTCGGAATATAGTGGCGATTTTCGTTATTTGTTTGGTGTTTACTAGTGAACGTTCATTGTATAACGGAATAACGGATCAAGGCTACGCCACGCCGTTATTACACCTAAATGCGAGAGATTATTGGTAATCATTATGATCGAGCGGCGTAATGTAATAAACAGGGGAGGGGATTATATATACATATATGCTGTATAACATTTTCGTCTATATTATTAAGTATGCATACTGTTGTGTTTCTTTTTTTAAGTATTTCATGTACCTACATTCTGCATTTATCTATTATTTGGAAAAATTATTTTATTTAAAAAAAAGGTAAGGGGGGAGGGGCAATAATGAGAATTTAAATACATAACGAGAATTAAAATAATTAATTTCTTAAAATTTTATTTGCACACTTTCTCTTAGTTATAAAAATAATTGATTTAGTTTATTAATTACTTTGAATAATCTTAAAAATAAATGTAAATTATATACTTTCAATAATTATGACGTATGAATATTTATATACCTAACTTTATACAGCGAATTTTAATGTTAAATTTTGTTTTATCATTATAAATGTATCTGTGAAATTAAGTATTTTAATTAAGTATTTTTTTTATTGAAAAGAAAGATTTTATATATGATTTACATCTAAAATTAATCAATAGTTGAACTTATATATATATATATATTATTTGAAATTAACTCATAAAAATTGTAGATCAAATTAAGTTACTACACGCTAAATTCCACAATCGATGTAACAGTCCTGTTATATTACTCCGCGGTAGAATACCGAATTATTATGAGTAATTTACACCATCCTTTGCGAGGCTTCAATTAATTAACATGTTGCACTAATTGCATGAACGCTTTCGTCGAGTGCCTCGCGTTTTCGGGATATCTGAAATCGCGTTGCCGTGCACGTGCGAATTTCAGGGCAACGCGCCATTTAATCGCGCGGCGTTATCGAGTTATGCGGCGATTTCGATCTACATACCGGGTTTATTTGGTGGTTTAAGAGTGCAGCGCTGTAATTAACGACGTCCCCGGGCTTGTCCCGCGGGAAATTTTATGAGCACGATCGGTGTAATTGATATAAACCCGACGCGAACCGCGCACGGTAAATCCACGACGTGGCGAGCAGTCGCGTTTATTCTGCCTGTATGCGCAGGGGATGGAAAAAAAGAAAAAAAAAGAGGAGGGACCGAGAGTCACGCTTTTTATCGCGCCGAACGTCAGGTCGATTAATTTTTGTAATCTTGCGCTTTGAAATCTGGGCGCAGCCTTGATTTATTTCGGTCGAGATCGTATGTCCGTGTGTATCGTGTAAGTCGTTCTCCGTCTCTTTCCTCCTCGTTCTCGTTGCATCTCCCTTTCTTCTCCTCTTTCTCCTTCTCTTCCTCCACCACCCTCTCTCTCGCCCTTCTCCGTTCTCAGTCCTGTGCCGTGCACACACACGGTGCGTATAAATATAAATCGTACATAATTGATTCAAAGACCGATGTGGGCGAATCTCCTCCGATCAGTAGAAAGCCGTTATTCATACGGTGACGGCTCGCAGGCTGCGAGCGACGCGACGACTAGTCGCGCGAGTAATGAAAGCATAAATACGGGGCTATTTGCAGAGAGCGGCGTGTGTGCGTACGTGTGTCGATACATGGCCCGGTAAGTGGCTTGTAAATGTATCGCCTATCGGTTTTAGAAATCGGTTGTGAATCTGTCAACGCCGTAATTTGTACCGAGCCCCCGGCAGCGCCGTTCGAAGATCGTCGCACCTTCATCAAGTAAATCAATAACAAGAAAGACCTTCGTCAAGCGAATCAACAACGTATGCGAATTATTTCGAGCACGCAAACAATGTTTTCAAATACTAATATTTTACAATTTTACATTAATTGTTTCGGAGCCATATATATCCCTTACTCGTATATATCATCTATCCTGATAAAGTTTGCTCCGATAGGAGAAGTTGGTTCCTTTTTTTAACTTCTGTATACGTATAACGACAACATTTTGTTGTTCATTATGTAATGAGACGCCGTTGCTAAAAATTTGTAATTTGAGATATTTGAAATTATTTATCTCTCTAGGAATCAGAGGATGGCTTGCGAGTATTAATAAACTGCGTTCTTCTTTTTCTTCGTCTCGCTTCTGTACCGTCCCTTTCACCCTTCTCTGGGTGGGTACTCGAAGATATCGCGCGGTTCGGTCGTGCCATTTCCTTCGCTTTTATCCGGTGAGAAAGGCGAAGAGTCAACTCGGCAGGCCGAGACTATCGCTCACTTCGGCCACGCCGCGGTAGCTGGCAGTTCTGGCAGTAAGTAATTAAGTGCAGGTACTTACGCACGTTTCCGCAGCGTGTCCGTATATGAATAATGCAAACTGTACGTGTGTGTGTGTGTATATATATAAACATATACACACACATATACGTATTGCATTATTTATACTCAAAAAAAATTTTTATGGTGTCGATAACGGTATAAGTTACCTACAAGTACACAAATTTTATACGTAGAATTAATGTACATAGTTAAATAAATTGTTTTATAGTTATTGTAATTAAAACTAAGCGTTCGTGAGAACTAATAAATTATATAGTTTATTAAAAAACCGTATACATTAATTCTGCATATAAATAAAACTTGTAAGTAATCTTTGTATTTATCGTATCTTTTTCCGAGTGATATATTTATATACACTAAGAGAGGAGAGAGAAAAGTGTTCGGTGTTTGGGATCGTAATTGCGTGGTAAAATACTTAATTATAATTAGAAGCTCCATTTTTATGGTTATTACTGCTTTAATGTTGATAATAATAGCTATATATGTATAGTTTTCTCAAACCTGAAAAAATTCTACTATAAATTATGATAATTTCAAATATTAATGTCAAGATATGAATAATAAGTAAAATTAATGTTTTTTCAGTAAATACACTTGCATTAATATTAGTATTAATAATTAAAAAATATGTTCAAAAAATTAAAGATTTCCAAGTGTGTGTGATTATTATTAATAGCACAATTGATTATATTTGCATGGTTAGAACAACTACGAATATATAATTGTTCCAAAAAATGATTATAAATTGTAATTAAATTATAGTAATTGCTGTCATTTTCTTCTCTCATTGTACCAGACGCTATAATGGGTGTTGCTGAAGAAGCCGAGTAGTTAATCTTATACTTCACAGACATGTGTATAAAGTGAAGACCAGAATATACTGGGATTGGAATATATTGTGATCTAGGGATACAATATATTGTGATCTATTTTAGTGTACGGAAATTCTTAAAGTGATTCTAAATAGAATAGTCTAGACTAATAGATCTGGCGACCAAAATGGATATGCTGGTTGAGTGTAAGAACATAAAATCTGTTGTTTATAACACACATATCGCAAGCAGTAAATTCTAGAATGACTTGCATTCAACTTTGGAGAAAGTATCCCCATCCATGCATAAATAGATTTGAGTCTTTTTTGTGTGGCCTCTACTATACGCGTAATTTATTTGTATAAGTAACTGTTTGCGACGTGTTTCATATTATGCCACAGTGATAGTCACTGGCATAATGAATTACAACATGTCAAGAAGGAGGAGTGAAACTTATCAATTCTCAAGAAGTAATAATTCATAGTAAAAAAATTTTAATGGATTATGTTAAAAAGACGTATTTGTCTGTAGGTGAAACAAACATTTAAGACAATCTATTATACGCCAAAAAGTCAAAAACCTAATCAGAAAAACAAATCGTCAATTTTATATCACGAAATTTATCACTGAGAAAAATGTCTAGTTGGATTAATTGGAATTCTGGTTGAAAAGAAACGAATCAGAACTCTTTTCTTAAATCTACTAAATTCTAGTTGAGATAATCGGTATTCTAATCGATATGATCAAAATCTTTCGGTTCGTCTATTTTCATCAATTAGACATTTTTCTCAATAATATTTTACTTGAGAGATAAAGAAAGATTGTGAGCAACGTCGACAATAATACGTCTTCAAGCAGCTTTTATTTTCGAGATTTTGCAGGATCGGGTAGATTTCTTTATTATTTCGACGAGACGATGTTTCAGGGCAATAAAAAACATTTCACGCCGCGTATATTTTTCGGACCGCCTGATGCAAGATAACGAGGGTCTTTTAATCTCGGGGTTTTTTGTCGGACCGTGCGCCAAATTCCTTGGTAGCCGGACTCTGCGAGTGCGAATCTCACCTCGATGCGATCCATCATTTCGTTTTAACGCGGTAAGCGAGCTCGCCTTGTAATGCCGACGGGCAGATTCAACGAGTCCGGTGCACGCGTGCAGCGAACTTTGCGGGCGGTTCGTTTCACACGATTGTGGGTTGCGCGAAAACCGTGTTTATATTCATTACGATGTTGCTGTCTTAAATGATAAATGTTATACGGAACAGAATATTTTCGAGAAATTTCCCAAGATACCTAACGAGACTCAATACGTCAATCTTTTGTACTTTAATGGAACTCAAAATCTAAAAACATTTCAGGCAGTCCTCCTATATACATAACGGTTTTGTTAATGTATCTAAACTTTAGCCGGATACAAATTTGAAAATATAATTTTGTTAGATCATTAAAATATTATGTAGGTTCAAATTGGTTGTTGGATTATCAAAGTTTTTTCAATGACATTATCGCTGGCTGTAAAGCAGAAACCTTTGTAACCGTTGTAAAATTCTTTAATATAACTGATTTTGCCTTTAGTTTCTTACTGAATTTAAATATATGTATAAACTATAATTATATTGAAAAATCTTACAACAGTTGCTTAACTGCATTTTCTGCTAAACGCTAATAAATTATTTTGATGAACAAATAAAATTATTTTCAGATTTGTATCTACTTAAATTTTCAGATACTTCAGCCAAATAGTTTTTTTCTGCATCAAACGAGTAGTATAATAATCCTCTTGAGTTAAACAAGTTTTGTTATTTTTACTTCCATGTATGTCAAAATTTATATTAATCCATTTCTGTAGTTAGTTTCAAAGTAAACGAAGTCCATATTAACATATACGTTTAATAAATAATAAACTAAATTTGAGTGAAATTTCATATATTTTAAGTTAAATTGTTTAACTCCATTTAAGTTACATTAACAACAATCAAGTACGAGCAGCGGCGACCCATAGAAATGATTAAAAAAAGAACTGAAATTTAACATTATGAATTTCAAAAAGTTTACAAAATTTTCAAGATATCGCATCGTTTTCTAAAAAAATAAATGATTAATAAACCATTATTTTATAGACAAGTCGAGATTGTCGCAAATAATCTACATAGTAAAATATAAAATCACAAGACTTAGCAAGAATAATATAAGGATATTTCGAATAAGA
Organism: Trachymyrmex cornetzi; assembly: GCF_001594075.2. Classification (NCBI taxonomy): domain Eukaryota; kingdom Metazoa; phylum Arthropoda; class Insecta; order Hymenoptera; family Formicidae; genus Trachymyrmex; species Trachymyrmex cornetzi. The sequence continues at coordinate 4,559,010 of NW_017296157.1, read as the reverse complement.
GAGATAAGTCTCTTAAGCGCAATCCAACCGCTATTAATCTTTCGTACCAATTGTCAAGCTCAAATTTATCTCTCTAACAATACACGATGCTTTTCATAATATTACGACTTACAAGTCATATCTCATCGCGGAAATTTCACTGCGAAGGCAGGCGTGCAGGTAGACGCCGCGCACCTGCCCCGACAGTTAGCACCGGCGGCCGTGCACACGCCGTCGCTCTATACAACCGACTCTCTAATTGCGTTCCCGAGTACTCCCGCGGCACGACTTCCCGAAGACGTAGCGTGTTGCTAACGCGTGTTTACCCGAGGCGGGCTGGAGGGATAGGAGGCCACCACGTTATACTGCGCCGACAATAAGTGTAGCGCGTGCTCCGCTCCCGGCCGCTTCCGCGTCGCGCGCGGCGACGACGCGACTCGTTTCGCTTTTCGATCGTCGCCTGGACAAATATTTGACTCGTCAAACTTTGCGACTCGCTGACGCGGCGGAAAAAATGTGAGAACGTACGCGCGTGTTACCGTTACCTCTCACGATTTGGTTAAGAAATCATTTTCATTAAGAAACTTAACATATTGGTTAAGAAAAAAGGAACGCTGGAAGTTCTTTCGAGCACTCTTTCAAGCAGTTTTATACGGTTTTTTTTTCGAAAGATATAGTGTATAACTTTCTTTCTTTTTTGGCAAAAAAAAAACACTTTTTATCTTACTTGGAATTTATAGATTACTTAGGAGAGTACTAGTTCATTGTGACTAAATAAATTTAGAAGAATTACATTTTTGAAAAATTTAGAATAAGTTATACACGGAGAGAATTTTTTCTTAGAATTTACCCTGAAAATATGACAGTCGTGGGACAACATTGTATTTCGAAGAATTTTAATATAAATCTCTCTCATTCATTAATAAAATTACAGTAAAGTATGAAATAAGTTTGATCAATTTTACTGAAGTGCACGGTAAAAATCTTTAAAATATTGTATTGTACCACAATCACCATATTTTCAAGATAAATTTTAAAAGAAAATTCTCTCCGTGTAAGTATTTTTTTAAAAATAAGTTAAAAGAAAAAAGGCTACGAGCCAGAAATTTTACGTGCAAACAAATTGATAGATAACATAAAGTCGATCGGAAATTAAAAATATACTTCGCATTGTATAACTATATAATTGTTAATATCAATAAATTAAGATGAATCTTCACCTTGTTAGTTAAAATGAACAATAACATACGTAAAAAATACATACATTAGAATTTGTCAAAAAAGTAAAAACTTATAATATGGTCGGTCGATGGCAAATGAAAATATACTTCACAATGTCAAGACATCTAACTGTTGGTATCAATAATTAAATATCTTTGTTTTGTTAGTAAAATTGTACAGCAAAAGAACGTCAATGTATGATTGGTGTCCAGAACGGAATATAACGCATTACACAGCTTTCATAATTGTAGTTGAGAGTTTAGTAAAAAAAAAAAAAATTATTGAAATATGAATAAAGTACAATAGACAATGCGATGAGAGAAAGTTCGATGTTTCTCATCTTCGACGTTATTAGACAAAATTAAATATTTTTTTAAATATTTCTAGGATTAATTAAGATGAGTATCTTCTCTCTTCAAGGAAAACGTAAGAAACTTTTCCAATATGAGACTTGTGCTTAGATGCTTAGAAAGAAATGAAATTATTATGCAGATTTTCTCATGTTTCTCTCTCTTTCTTTCTTTCACCTTTTTTTTTCTCGGAAATTTCTTTATGGATAAATTACCGCGTTGCATTTTTTTCCGTTGGCCACATGATTCTGCTCGTGGGAGACATTGTTACCCCGAGTAACGAGTGACATGTTTCATAACTGTACGTTACGCTAGTCGCCTAACTGCTTGTCCACCCGAGAGACCCTACCTAATGTCTGCGTATCTAATGTACCGACAACGTGAATACATTCTGGAGAGATATCCACTTTGCCGCTTCGTCTTCTCTGCGGTCCACCGAGGAATGAGCTTGGTACTCATGGGATAATAAGACTGTGCGAGTTTCATCTCGGACCGCGAGTTCCATGACGGGCTATTACAGGATGTCCTTCGTGCGTCAGCGCGATGTCACCAGAATTCTCCGTTTGCTTAATGACCGTTACTAAATGATTACCGAAATTCACGGGTCGCTTCTCGACATAATATTCCGAGTAATAATGATTCTTATATTCTCTCGTAATATTGACGGCATTAAATGTGACTGATACGCCTTAAATTTCTGAAATGTTATCATGAGAATATCTCATTACAGGATTTAATTATATTTAATTTATTATATTTAATAAATAATTTATCTTGTTATATATTTAATAATAATAAATTTGTGCTTAGACTTAAATGCGTTTTAAATATTTAAAATCATGAGAATAAATTTATAGGAATTTTACATTTAATAATTAATTAATCTATTGATGATTATATTAACGTAACAGAAAATTAAAATGGCGAGTTTATTTTGCTATTAATTACAATTATCAGTTTTAAATTTATACATTATTTTCTTAAGTACATATTTAAAAATTCGCAAAGTTCATAAACAAAAAGATCAAATGGGTCCAACCGGCACATGCCGCTTGAATACTTCGCGTTAATGCGAGATCCGGCCTCCGGGGCTAAGTCATGCTTTAACGTTTCAGAAACCAACCGCGGTAGGAAGCCGGGTATGGCAGACGTAAAAACTGGTCGACAGAATTCCACGGTGGATCCGCGATTTATAATTAATTTAATTTTACCGTAAGAGTACCGCGTCGTTTAACCTTTTTGCCGTGATTTCGTTAGGAATGACGAGGAACGGACGTATCGACTCTGGCTCCCAGACTTTGCAGGCCGACCCGGCCAGCCCGATTTGCTCGGCTTTCATGACGCTCTCTTTCCGCTCTCGGCAGGGCAGAGGAGGCGGAGTGGATCCTTATAAAACGATCCGACGGCCACGCCCGCTCATCAAGACTTCTTCTCGTCTTCCGAGCCTTTGTTTCCCCGTACTCCGTTAGTTACTCAAATTAGCCGCAGAAACGAGCTCGTTCCGGATCTGAGCAGCCTTCTCGTGGCGATCGCGTGTCTCGCATCCCGGCTCCCTCGACAACCTAATAACAGTCGTAAAACGCCGCGCTAGTATGACGAACGAGTCGATACTTAGCTCTGCGGAAATCTTACTTATTGTTAATTGCTCTACTAGCCTAGGAAACGCTTGAATGTATCGGTATGTTATAAGGAGAGAGCATGTTTGAATTATTCTATTATAAATAATTTATAAATATATAAGTAATTGTACTGTTATATAAGGTTTCTGTTTCTCAACACCTGAATAATGATTCTAATGTATTTTTAACTGCCAAAAAGAGAATATAAGGAAAAATTAAAAGAATTCCATCACCTACAGATTGTGAAAAATCAATGACTTTATTTTTGAAAAAAAAAAAACTACAAATTTGAACAAATTACAATTTTTTCTTTTACGAATTAAAATAGATACATAACAATCACCATTCATGTTCTGAAAAACGAAAACCTTTTAAATCAATATAATTTTTTTACATTCAATGTAGCGAATAAATTTTATTATTTCAGTACATCACTTAAAATTGTACATAAACAATAGGATTCATATTATTACACTTATTTTCACATGTATTTTACTATATTATTTTCACATTTATTTATATATTTAAAAATATTTAAATTTTTTATAGCTATATATTATATAATATTACATAAAATTATAAATTTATGTTATTATAAAAGAAATTTAAAATAAATTTCTGAAAAACATATCCTTTTTCAGTATAAAAAGCCGTACAGGGTACGTCCATTAATCGTTGAAAAACAAAAAGTTGATCAACATTTGTTGCACTGTGTTATAGAAATAATTTATAGAAAATATTATGTAAATAATCTATAATATATCATTTAGACTAATAATGACGTAATACAATACGTTTTGACTTTAGATTGACTTTAGATATAATTATATTACCACCTATAAAACTCGTGTTGCAAAGATTCAACTTTACATCCATTATTAAAATACTTAATACGATAGTAATATAAATTTATATTTTATGTGCCTTACTTGAATAACTAACTAACTAGTATACGTGAATAAAGAGCCTTTATTTTTGTATACTAGTCAACACGCGAACACTATCTGCCGCTATAATCTCAGTGGCTGCGTGCAACAAAATAGCTCGCTCGTTAAATCGATCGTTAAGACATATTAAACGCTTTGCGATAAGATATAACGTCCCGCGCAACGTGTAATTGATCGCGGCGCATTATCTCCCAATAAATATTACTTATAATCGCCAAAAGGGAGCGTCGATTCGGGCGCGCACGCGCAAGTTGTAGAATTCGCCTTCGTGCGCGCCTCGTCCAACCTGTCGATGTGTGCATTGTGACGAGCGGCTATTCTAACTGTATAGTTAGCCGTCGCCTCTATTCCCGTCGTGGCTCTGCGGTGGTTTAGCCACGGTCGTTAGCTAGTCGATACCAGCGTAATTCACTGCCGGGGTAACGCCCAGCTCGGCGGACATTCGTCAAGAACGGACATAGCGCGCAATCCGATAATACGTCCCCTAATGATCGCTGAATGAATCGGTAATTATTCCCCTTCCCCTTCCCCTCTCCTGCTCCCCATCTGCCCCCATCTAGACGGACAGTCTGCATAATCACTCCGGCTCCGGGGCCGCGGCCGACACCTGGTGATATTTTTTACGATTATCGCTGCAGCTCCATTGTCCACCGTGATTATCGGCTGGTTCGACTCGACGCGTTCGCCGCTATAGCGATTTCTATACTACTAATTAACGGTGCGCATCGGTGAAAAATTCAAATCCCGTGCCCGGTCGCAAAAGAGATGGAGAGTCTAGTCAATACGTTTTACGTGAGGGGCGTGGAAAGCAATGCATACACACACCGTTTCATTGTGAATCCAAGTGTGTAATAAGTGCCTTAATTTCTTCTGATCTGATTTTAAAAGAATTATTAAAAAATTTTTTTTAATTCAATTCAAAAATACTTTAATAAGTAATCCGTACTAAATTTCTTTTTACTATTTTTCCAACGTATTACATTATTATCTGGTTACCTGGTATCTCATAGTTAGATGATGTCGATAAAATTAAATAATGTGGATAATATCTTTAAATTTTATGTATATTACAATGTTCACAGACTCTGATGAAGGCGTTAACATGCGTATACTGAGAGAAACATCTAGTTAACTGAAAATGTAAAAACCAGAAGATTCTGATCGTATCAATCAGAATTCTGTTAGCTTAACTAGAATTATAATAGATTCAATCAAAAATTTCTGGTTTGTCCATTTTTTCAATCAGAATTCCAATTAATACAACCAGATTCTTTTTCTAGTGTGTGATTCTTCGTGTAAAAATAACACATTATACCGCATACACAAAATAAATTTATTCATTTAAACTGTGTAGTATAGTGTTATTACGGAAAATTAAATTACATACACGTGTATGAAGGCGGCTTATTACTCACTTGGATATGCAGTGCACACATGCGAACGTGCATTCGTGTTTACGCTCGACGCACGGCGATATCGTTGCCGTCTCCGTCCATGTAATATCGTCATCGCAATTTCATCTAAATTAGGAACGGATCGACGGTTGAATAAGTAACGAAAATGATTGCCGAAGTATATAATTAATCTATTGCCGAAACGTGACCACGAAAGATACATAATCGTTAATTACTTCCCGGAACGCTTCTCCAGCTTTTATAGAGAGAAGTTGAAAGTCCTTAAAGATTAAAAAATGATTTTTTCTTATGCTGATGAGATCACGGCGATTACATTGTTGAATTCTGTAGATTAGCGCGTAAAAAAACATATCTGTACTAAGGGGCAGACTGGTTTTTGCACTCGCGTATTCGTGGTTGTTAGCTAGCAGGAAATCACTGGAATTATACACGCGGCGTGCCCTTTTCTTTTCTCTCGGCAAGGCAGATCTACCTCGGCGAGATCCGAGTGCTTTCGTCTGGCGCGATCAACGAGGCGCTTCGAAGTCCGCCTTATTAAATTGCTCCATTAAATCGCGAATTTCCGACTCTCTCTCGCTCTTTTTCTTTCTTTCTTTCTTTCATACGTTAAATCTCAGGTTCGTCTTTAGCAAAAAGGTTTTATTTTTTCTCATTTCTCCAAGCAGTTTCAATTACACGGTTAAATTAGTGTTATTGTAACATGAATTTCTCATACTGTTGATACTACATTACTATTAAAGAGAGAGAGAGAGAGAGAGATTATATTAAACTATAATATATTTACATATATTAATATTGATATAAAGAGAAATAAACATGTGAAGAGGAATAAACTACGACGTAGCATCGTATAATTGAATTAATTCTTGCATAAAGAGCTGGCTTTTTAAATAAATCCAGAGCTCAGTTTGCATCGAGCAAGGGTGTATTCAGGCGATATTTCTCACACAATATATCTCACATTCTTGTACGACGATGTTTATGAAGGCGCCTAGAGCGAGGATTGTTAGTGGCTGAAAGGAAATTGGTGAAATTATGTACGCGGGGCCGAGAAGCTAACTTCTCTATCTCCTCTCGCGCAACGAGACTTCCTTGTACCGGGCTCGGTGCATCCCACGAGAAATACGTGACAGTATGACAAGAGGCACGACACGGTGCTTATTAAACCTTCCCCCGATCTCACACGAAGTGGTTGACCAGCCCGCGGAATTTCCCTCCATGACCTTCCTTGACCGGCAAACGTTGTCGGGGGGCCGGGTGTTGCGTGTCGGATAGAAATACGGGACGGTTGCCGCGTCAGACAAAGGTCGTAAAATGCATCGGCGATCGATCGAGGACATCGCTCCCTCGTGCATCATGTATACGTGTATGCGGCTTCGCGATAGTAGACGGAACGATTTCACCTGTCCGATTATGGATGTCGTCGCATCGTCGCGCGTCTCTTTTTTTTCGTTGCATTTTAACGTGACGTTGCACTTTACGTATGCCAATCCGGCTTTATATGTGTCAGGATAATTAAAAGTTCAATTGAACGCGAATTCAATACCTGCGCGCTTGAGATCTATGATGATACGTGTAATATATTAGATAGTACACTGAAAGACCGATTTTGTTGAAATATCTAAAAATTTAGCTAAATACAGATTTAAAAATAATTTTATTGAGTTGCCGGAATAATTATGTAGAACTCTCAAGCATGAGTAATGCTGCAAAATGTTTTGACACTAGCGATTACCTTCAGCATCCTATATAATTATTTTTAGATTTGTGTCTAGCTAAATTTTTAGATACTTTAACAAAACTGTTATTTCTGTATATAGTGTACATAAAGTTACTAAAATGTCGACTTTTTAGAACTTAAAAATATCGATTCGCTTAGAGAAAAATGCTCGAATGTAGAAACTTATTTGAAAGAAACTTAGTTGAAACTTATTTCGCTATGGGAGAGTTAATTTACGTGTATTTTTCTTGAGCGCAGAGAGAGAATAATTTCTTCCTTGTTAAACTTCAGTATCTTAGGTGGACACCGCCGCACGTAGCTTAGGACCCTATGACTTCTCATACATCTTGTGATACTCGCTTCTGGTACTTGTACTCGGCAGCGGTACCAGTGGGAGCTCGGTTTGCAGTAACATGTCGTACGTTTCTCGAAGTCGTTTCGCGGAAACTCCGACTAAACTCTCCTCGCGCAGTTCTCGTTCGCGTTGCTCACTTCGAGATTGTATATGTACGTCAGCATCGATAGTATTCTCACCCACGACCGTAGGGACTCTGTTTCCTTGCCCAGGTACTCAGTAGCACGATGTCCGTCCGCTCTATGCCATGAGAGCCTACTAACACAGTCGTCTCTGATAATCTCGGGGACATTTTGTCGTCCTTCACATTTGCAATATCTTGACATATTGGGATCAAATTCCGTCGTATTGAATCAACAGAGTCATCTGGCTCGTCACAATGTACTCGTAAGAAAATAATTTGTTAATTTTTCAGAGTTGACGGTGGATCTATTGGATCCACTCAATTTTATCTCTTTATTAAAAAAAAAATTCAATTTTCTTTGTATTATATCTTTAAATTTAGATTATTCTTATTAAGATATACTTAATTCTTTTTTATATGATTTTGGTTCCTTGACATTAATTATTTAACTGATTTAATATTTATTTATCTAGTTACTGTTTATTTATCATTTTATGATCCAGGGATACATTTTAGAGATTTGATTTATCTCACTCTCATAGAGTTAGAAATGTATTCGCATGTAATTTCAAACTTAAAGACAAGATAATCGTTTTCGTAACTTCTCGTAACTTTCTGTCTCAGGATCATACTTCTCTTCGATAAGGCGGTCGTGGAAGAAATTCGAAATATATTTTTTTGTAGCTATCTACACATATGTCTGCTAATTTTCTTTTAGTAACGCTTGCAATACCCGCATTGCAAACAACCAGCCACGTGTTGTCACGTACGCTTATCGGACAGGTGTCGTATATTCTCCGCGGTGGCAGAATCCAGGTCCCTTATTACCGTGGGACTCGCCAAGCTCTGGTGAGAGCGGAAAGGGCCTGTTCGCTACGGTATTACTCGCCGTAGATCCTCGTACGTCCACACCACGGCTCGTAGCTGCTTTATTAGCATCTGCTGAACGAATCGTTCGCGTTAATCGTGCTCGCATTATGTTCTCCGAACACGCGCAAGAACGTCTTTAAAGTGCGATACGTCGAATTTATAGAATTGTTCTGTCATTCTTACAGATTATGTTAACGATATGCATTTAAGATTCGTAATTCAAATTCAGCTTCAATTTTATTTTATTTAAATGAGATGTGAATAAGTATGTATGCAAGAAGTATATGAATGCGAATACGAGTTGTATATAATTAAGCTGCAAAATAATTTGGCTTCAACATTCTAAAAAATATGGATGTGGAATTTTATGAGTGTTAAATATAATTTTCACCTTGTTGATGTTGATATAAATATGTAGATACAACATAATGTAATTTCATACTCATGATATCCACACATGTTGGTGTTTACATCACACTAACACGGTGAGAAATATGTTCAACACCCGTAGTGTTAAACCCATATCGATATTTTTTAGAATATTTATAAATATCTTAATGACTTTAATAATTAGTTCTGGAAATTTTTTATATTTTATTTAAATAGAAGTTTCAGCTATAAGTATCCACTTCAATACCCATTTCTTGTTGAAATGTACGTTGAAGTGATTCCTATATCAAGGTACGGCTGCTCGCATTACTCGTTCATTTTGATCCGATTTGGTAGACAATTACCGAAGCATTTTCAATCTGAGCCTCAATGGAACAAAGGCACCATTAGAGTTTTTCACACTCGACCAAGCGTAATTCGGACTGTGATTGCTACATCTTCGACTACTTGAATTTTAAATCGAATGAGCGTACGTATATCTTGAAGCCGTAAAAAAGTTTCAGTCGTAACCGTAAGGCCATAAGCATATCAATTAATTACAATCAAAATTACGGTCTTACATTTTAGAACACTCGAATACGATTGGTTGATATTTTTACAGCTTCACGATTACGACTAAAATTTTTTTACTTGTAATGGCCTTTATCCTCGTGACTAATTACTTTCGATTCGCCTGTCGTTTGTTAAACAGTGTATGTGTTGCGTTATTTACGAGGAGAATAGTTAATACGTATGTGCATGCCTATATCGATTACAACGTGTGCAGAAATTACAAATGGTAAATCGTGCTGCGTAAACACATCAATTTTAGTACACGTGAAACTTAAGGGGTGAGAATATCTAACGCCTGGTGCGTATATTGATCATCACGTACATAGAATTGTGCACGTGGCATCGCATACGCAATACGTTATTCACTAGGAAGATATTCGACGTAACACATACGTTGATTATTGCGCTTACGATAAAAATTGACGAGGAGCATAGTGTTGCGAAAAAATGATTTTTGCGAACACACGCGAGGCACGTCGGTTTCGCTGAGAGCTTCGGAGTGATTATAATTTCTCTCGCATATTAAAGCCCGTACTTACGCGTACCGTTAGTTAGTAATGCCTCACGCGCGCTGCTAGGGTTTTCAGAATTTTTCTAGTGGAACATCGACGCTTAGATTACTGCAATCAGCTGTAACCTATCAGTATGGCTTGCGCGCAAGAGAGTGACGCGACCGCGGTATTAAGTCGTATGAACAATGTCTTTCTTTCGTGCGAAAACGGTGACATTCTGAGAAGCTGATAAGTAAGTTATTTAAGAAGAACCTTTAATATAATAATGCCAGTTTTTACAAATAATTTTAAAAAATTATAAATGCTTGCTACATTACTTTTTGCAATCTTTCAGCAATTAAGAATCGAAGCATACTTCTTTAAAATAAATTAACGTAGAAATTGGTGATTTTTAAAGGTCTTTTAACGATCATTAATGAAAAAAAGTTTTATATCCATTTCCATCAATGTAAATCTTTAATCTCGGTTTAACTTACTCTTCATCTTTTTCTAATCCTAAAAATTAGAAAAAGATAAAGAATAATTAAAACATATATCTAATAAGATTCAAGCGAAATAGTGTGGATGTAATAGTGGTAATTCTGAGAGATAACAAGTATAATTTAAAGAATTCATAAATGCTTGAAAAACTGTTATATTATTTTTATAGCCTTTCAGCAATTTGGAATCTGAAGCCTCATTAAGTTTCGAAATTTCCAAATCTTTAATTGCTGGGGCGCTACAAAAAGTAATACTGTTTATAATTATTTATAAATTTTTGTTATCAAAAAACTAGCACTATTACATTAAAAGGTTTTTTTTTTTCATAAATGATATTAAAAAGTTTTTTAAAAATCATCAATTTCTACGGAGATTTGTTTTTAAAAAGTATCGTTTGATTGCGATTTGATTGATAAACGAATCGCATACATCCTTTAGCTATAGTTGTGACGTCTATTATTGGTGAACGTTGAATTATCGGTAAATTGTTATTTTCAACGCCACCGAGAGGCTAGAGTACTAGACGCTATTTAGATTGGAATAAATGCATAAGCAATCATTGACCAGGCACAGGCGCGGTCGAAGCATGGTATCGAACCGGTTTGTAGCGGTTTGGCTAATTTCTCTGTGACAGAGTCGCGCGAAAATCAATCTCCGACCAATCGACCGTTCCCAAATCGCGTTCCCTTTCCGCACGATTACGTGATACCACAGTATTCATTCCAACAGTCATGACTTCGTTCAATTTCGTGTTTAAATCGCTTCCTCCTTCTCTATGCACGCTAACGTACATCTGGAATGATTTAATATTACAAGCACGAAAGTTTTACAGTTTAATTTCGTATTAAATAATTTAATTTTATATATAATGACAAAATAAAGCATTCGATTTTTAGATAAAATTGTGTGTAGCTATGTAAATAGAAAATTATTAATTCTTTCATACTTGATTATTAAAACAAGTATTACTATAGAAATATTTGATTTGTACTATTCGTCATTTATCTAAAAAATTATTTAAATTTCAAATCTAAATTTCAGTGAAGCAAAATAGAATATAGTCGTTCGAAGAAAATAGACACAGTCACGGAGGAAAAGGAATAATTTGTGATGAATGGTGGATGTGCACGTGTAGTATTCTTTTCGTAAAGTCATCTTTAACCGTGTTCGGCGACTCGTAAGGTCAATGGTAGAAGTGACGACTTGTGCCACTTTCACACGACGATAGAAACTATCGATTCTTCGTCGTAAAATTAGTTGATCCGTCTGACTTTGTTATAGAAGTCCGTGGTTTGTAATATCGGTTCCAAGTATCTAGTGAATCTAGGTACGATTATATTAATTTCCAGCTAAAGCCTCGCGATATAAAAATGTTTGTGACATTATTTCGAGATTACTGTCAATTTGTATTGATTCCATTTTATCCAAATTAAAAATGTGTATCGAAGTGATTCTATCATAAAAAATCACATTGGAGAATGGATAATGATGAAATAATAATGACGATAATGATAATAATTTGTATAAAGCTGCAGTGATAATAAAGAGATTATATGAAAAAATAACCAATTTCAAGTTGTATTACAAAGGCGAGATATTAGCAAAATGATGCTATTTATAAACTTAAATCTAAAATTAGACCTAAAACAGTAAAACTTAAGACATAAATTTCAAGATCAACAGAATAAAGTTTAAATCAATATAATAAGAAATGTATATACAAAAATATTGAGAATATCTAGAACTTGTGAAATAATTAAAACGTATAATAAGAGCGGAATAGTGGATGGCATAAAACTTTGCGGTCTGCAATGCTCGATCTTGAGACAGTATCATATAGGATCGAAATCATAGCAATTGAATCTGATCGTTTAAAGATCTATTGGTATACATCAATCAGATGCAATTACTGCTCCACCGTTATGTAATCGTTGGATTTGCTCAACGTAGTTTGCGTTAGTTACAGTCACATATTTCATCATATAGCGGCATTTTGTAGTGTAATTGAAGAAAGGCAGGGTTCACTATAACAGCAATCCTATCTGCTATTTTAAGAAGTGGAGAAAATCAATTTTAAAATTGGGACAATCAATTCCAGGATTAATTGTTTAGAATGCTCGGTTTTAGATTAATGTTTTCAAGTTAAATTACTGTTGCGCTCGAATATGGTTTTAAATTGATATCGTCGTAAGTCAGCGTGTCACGTAAAGTCGTGCAGCGTAAACAAGCCCTTGTGCATAATTGTTCGAAAACGAGAGTATACTGCGAGCGATCCCGTCACCAGACGAAGTGGACTGCAATCGGTACATGGTGGACCGAGTGGTGGACTACACCTCGTAGAAGTCGGGGAAACGACTTGGCCGTGGTTTATGTCGGTGAAACGCGCCGATCTCCGTCGTTGATTTAAGTAAATTACATGCAAATGTACGAACTGCCGGTCGCCGCGCACCGGGAATAAGGTCGGCCATTAGGTGTGGCCTCTCTCATCGAGATAAATAACAATAATTGAGTTGCTAGTGGATTAACCCGACTGGACACGTATCAGGGCCGGAATGTTTGAAGTATGAGCGGCTGGGTCGCTACGCGGAAACTCGTTTGCGGAAACGTCTGTCTCGCGGTACTTTGATCAACGTCGTACGTTGAAGGTCGCGTGCCACCTTCGTAAGAGAGGCCGATTGCGGTAAAATCGTGATCGACAATGTTAGAATGAGGGGCGTAGTTGTCTTACAGTAAGAGTAAATGAAGTATTGGAGTTAGGTTCATGAGCGTAACCATCCGACGATGACATTGCTTCTTTCCTAGCGTATACACAAAGATACTAAAATATAAGAAATCTTAAATCTTAAATTAGGATTTTCTTTAAACACGAATTGTTGTTAATTTAGAGTTATTATTTTTTAGCTTAATAGAATTTTTCCTAGTCTTTCTTTATAAAAAAAATGTATTACTGATTGAAAGTCAAATGTAACTTTGCAAATCTAACATTTATAAATGTTTAACATAGAATAGAGAGGAGGAAGAAAGAAAGAGAGGAGAGAGAGAGGATATCATAACTAACTAATCGTAATATGTGGTAGCGAATATGCTGATTAAAATTCTTTAGTTATCTTATTGTTTAATTAAATGTGGAATTTCTTTCATTAATATTGCTAATAAAATATCTAATGATTTCTATATAATAATAAATTTATTATTATTTATTTACAATATGATTAAATTTATTTATGATTTTTATATAATAATAAATTTATTTATTACTAATAGTATATGGATATAATTTGAAATATGATTTTGAACAAAAGTGCCAAAAAAAAAACAATTTTTTAAAATCTTAATAAAACAAGTATATGGATTGCAATTTTACTTGATATAATATGATGCAATATTTTTAACTCATTAAATGCTATGTAAGTTTACTTTATTCGAGGCGTAATGTATTGAGCAACGGCTATAAATTTTTAATAAATCCACTAGTAATGAGGATTCTTGATCCTTGTACATATTATTTGTTGTACGTGAGGGATAAAGCGTGAGGTTATCGCGTAGTTCGCATCGCGTGAAATTAAACGGTATATTAATCTATCAATTTACGATTGTGTACTGCATATATAAAATTCATATTGATATTAGCTGAGTCAATCGACTGAAGTATAATCACTAACATAACCAATACGATACCTAAAACATATTTGTGGTTAGCAATTCGCACACATCAATGATTGACAATTAGTGCAATATATCTATCCAACATTCTTTTTTTTCGCTTTTTCTATTTTCTTGTCATATTCTAATCGTTCTTTTTTATTCCCCAAAATTAGTGCGTAGATTTTTTTCATACAAGGTACTCGCCATTGAAGATTGTATGAAGTCTTTATCATCTTTTTTTTTCAAAAGATTTTTTAATTACTTTACAGCCGATTTTTTTTTATTGCAAAATTTAATAAGTATATAGAATTACTAAACATCAAGTAATACACTAATTATAAGTGATGCAAACATAAATGAATGACAAAAATGTTTAATGTAGTTAAATGTTAATCTAATGTGAATTGTTGTCGATACGAAAATGTGACGTTGTATACAGATAATTGATATCTAAAAAGATATGAGAAGCGATTAAATTCTAATGAATTATACCTATTAAACGTATCTTTCATTCAAGTAACCGTACGAATTAATTATTAGAGACTCTAACTACTTGTTATTAGCCAGAGTCAAGTTAGTGTACGACACGGTATTAACGACACAGGCGTTAATTTGACTTATAAAATTCCTACATTATCGCGCGTTTCTCCACGATTTACGCGCTGTTGTGGAGTTTCGCTATTTTGTACGACGTTCCATTCTCTCAGAATCGCGCAACCGATAGAGAACGGACATACGCGGTAGGGTACGAAGGCGACAGGCAAGGCATGTCCTTGAACATCCGCGGAGCTGAGTCGCGGTTGTGCCAATTGCAGTGGGATGCACCACGGATGCGGCCGAGAAAAATGTCGAGAGGGAAATTATGATTATATATCCGTGCCAAAAAAAATCCCGTTTCGACGAATACCGCCGTCGTCGATTATGTCTCTCCGCACCTCGGCAATCGAGCAATCGTTATTTTTAATTAAGGGAGAATAAGATCATCATGTGTTGGCGTATCATTGTGATATAACGCGCGCGAAAACCTGTCCTCGAGGATATCTCGAGGATAGCTTGCCCAATACTTGAGCGGAGGACGATGCGTGTCGGGTGCACATTAATCGCGAATGGTGTTAATGACGTTGTTCCTGGCACTCGATTGCTCTTATATGATAGCTGTCTTAATATAAAATTGACTTCGATGCGACGATTTTTCCACTTAATTGTGGCTTTCCTTAAGGGGCTCCGCACAATAAAAGGAACAGGGAACAGAGAACAGAGAAGAACGTTAACCTATCAGAAACTGTGTATTCCACAGTACATGATTTCTGATAGGTTGAAATTCTTATTCTCTGTTCCTTTTATTGTGCGGAGCCCCTTAGAGTTTACTTTGCGAAGTTCACAACTGCTGCGTTAAACGTCACTTTAAGAGAGAAAACATTTTGCACTATCGTGTCTTGATATAACTCTATTTTTTCGTTGCTTCTCCTGTTAATTCTGTTATTGATTATCATTATTCCAACGCCGAGAGCAGATCTGCTCATCGAAGTTTCCTAATCCGAGAAAATAGAAGTGCGATCTGCAGTGTTATATACTTGTAATAATTCACTATTTAATCATAATGTCAAATTACAAACAACTCAAATTTGATCGGTATTTAAATTACACCCAATCTTCTCATAAGTAAATTCTTTTGATATGAATAAGGTATAAAAATAAAATGCTCGGAACATTATTATATGATAATTCAAATATTAAAAAATGGAACGATAATTTTATTGTATTGTAATATTAAAATAATATGTAATATAGTAAATGCTATTAATAATATAGTAAAGCGACAGATTATATCAAACAATTTATTTATTGGTAACAATAAGTGAAAGGCACACATACAGTCGAGAGAAAAGCCCAGTACTTTTCAAGCAATCGAGAAAATTAGTATGCAGCATTGCAGTGAGTCTCGACGTGAATCAATGTAGGATATTTCTAATTTAAAATCCGATTCAATCTCCAATTTCAATCACGCACCGTCGCTGTATGATCTTCTCTGCATCCCGATATTTGATTGCCGTTAGTTAATTGTTGCGAAATTTTTAATGGTTTCAGTTGATTTACAGTAGATCTTTCCGACTATTACAAAATACTAGTTGGTCACTTCTCGAGAGGTTCGAAGCGGGAGAAGGACGATGACGACGTAATAAAGCAATCCAGGCGATGGCTCTCCTGGATGCCGCTCCTCCTGCCTGATTAGGCCTTGTATTCTCATGAAAACCGACGTCTACCTTTATATCCACCTGCCGCCGTGTCTTTCGCCTATAATCCAACTATTGTCAAATAATATCGTGCGGCTGGTGGGTTCCGCGAAGCCGATTAAGAAGTAAACGGAGGAGAAGCTGTTGGACGACTTTATCGTTTGGATTTCTCCCGTATATATTCTCTCGTTTATATTTCCTCATTTCTCTTTATACGATGTAACAAAACGCAGAAAAACTATAATGTAAGTCCCATCGCTTTATTTTTAAATAATACAATTACTGTCATAGAAAGAGAATTGAGAAACTTAAGCTACGTTCTTACTTTCACTCGTTATTCGTCTGAATCCCGAATTGCACTTTCATCGTATTCGTCTCACAGCATTCTCACTTTGCGTCGTGTAAGTTTTTGCAAACATTAGTCGATTTATAACTGCTTTTTGTGGGCTATAATTATCGTTCTAAGTCCGCGGGGATTCACGTCGCGTTTCCACCGCGCGATAATTATCGCGACACACGCGGTATCCCCCGTAGCCGTCATATACCTAGAAGTTTCTGTAATAACCATGAAATTCGAAATATATCGAATAACTAACATATTATGAATAGACGTTTGATTTGTTTTCATATACTGCTTATTAACACACCGGCAGTCACTTATCTTAATTTTTGAATTAGTATAGGTTGATAAAAGAATTGGAATAATTAAGATGTAATTTTATGTGTATACAAAAATGAGATATTTTAGCAATCAGTTTGAGCATCTTACATAGTTTTTTTTTATTTTAATAGTTAAATAAAATTATTTTCAGGTCCGTATCTAACTAAATTTTTATACATATGTTTTAGTAAGGTTGTTTTTTTTCCATGTAGGAAAGATTTATATACGCCTATTTAACGATTTATTCAAAACAGTTTCCACAGCACGATTATTAGCGCGAAAAGTAGATAAAGTCATTAAGGCAGATGGTATATAAAGGCATAGTTGAATGAGCCGAAACAACATAATCGCTCGTATGCGTGAACCGCACGCTTCCTGGATGCGTTTTAATAATTACGCAGCGCGGCGCGCATGGTAGGAGGATGAAAAATATGGAGTTAACTAGGCGAGCGCGCGGCGCGGCGCATCATTTAAGCTCATCGTCGTGATTTACGGTGGGAAGAGGAGATCCTGCCTTAAACGAGAGCGCGTTTTTAAGATGCGCGAGACAATGGCTGTCTAGCGCTCGTGGGCGTACGCGGGTAAGCCGCGACCTCGATCGCGTAGCTCCAGTTTTTTGCCGGTCTACCGTTCCCATGCTGCAATGTCCAATGTTGTAAAAATACCGTTACTACATCCTATAAATTACTTAAGGTTCCCACAGCTCGCGCCCCGCCGCTCTTGCCTTCTCTGCTTCGAGATAACCGGCGAAATTATCGAACCCCCTCGCGTAGAAAATCGACAATCTCGAATCTGTTCGCGATTTCTGTGCCTGTTGTTTATGTCAAAAATAATGAGAGATTTGATGGAAAAGACATGTTCGAAATATTACGACGAACAAGTTAAGATCAATTAAGCATTTTATTGATTTCGAGGATCAAAACATATTTTTGCACCTGTTACGTATCGAATTTATTAATTATAAATTTGTAATCGCGGAATAATGGTAATCCCAATTTCTTGAATTAAATAATGTTTTGTTATTTTCAATTTCCATGTATGTCACAATGTAAACGAATCCATTTCTGTTAATTTCACGATAAACGACGTTTATATTAACATACGTGCTTAGTAAATAATAAACTAAATTTGAGTTAAATGCAATACATTCTCTTGAGTTAAGTTATTTAATTCTATTATTTTAATTAACGTACATATTGAATAGAAGCAATAGCGACCTATGAAATGATTAAATAAATAACTCGACTTGGATATAATTTGACAGTATATGAGTTCAATAGTAAGTGTCTACAAAAACGCTACAAATCTTCTTTAAGAAAGATAATAGATGCTATATTACATACGTATCTTTTTTTAGAAAAATTTATTACGCATCTTTAAAAGAATAAGATAATGTTTTCATATTTTTTCGAACAAGCGGGAATTGACGGAAACATATTCGCGAATTTCTCAATTATCTTGATAGCGGTTATGCTTATCTTGCTGGCATAAATTTCCCGCTTACCTGTTATACGCGTACATGCAAAGATACACCTTGTAACATTCGGTGAATACGTCGAAGTTTTTACATTCTGTAATAAAAACGTAAGAGCGTATCGCTCGTGTATATCGACATTCTTTAAAGTCGAACTGGCCGTATTGTGTACTTACGTGCCGATAAGTATCGCGAATGAAACGAGTGTCTCGTACGAGAGCTTTTAAGGCGCGTGTGTCGCTTTAAGGCGCAGGAGTAATTTAAGTCTACCTCGCGCGAGAGGGACCGCTACCGAGAAGCACGCAGCATCCACGATCGATTCGTTCGCGTGATACGTGTCTTATGCAAATACACGGATATTCGGCGCGTTTATCTTAAGACTTATGTTCGATAAAAAATAATGAGCGCGTACAGCTTGTACGTCAAATCGCGATTAACGATTTACGGTTTGAAGAAAGAGACAAATGGAGATTATTCGAGATGTAATTTTGGTTACTGCGAAGGTGTACATTGTCGATGTATACATGAAGACTTATATAAGTTGTTTTTAAAAGGAAATCTGCAATATATTTGTATTCTTTGGTAAATTATGGACGCATTTTATTTGAGAAGCATCTGAATTTATTAAAGAATGCTTGTGCATATATTTTAATATTATTTATCAGAAATACATGTTAATAAATAATTATCATGTCAAAAGCTGATAAAACTAGCTTTGCGTATTATCTCATCTTTTAGAATGAGCTTATAATGTTTTCTGTCTTAATGCGCGTTACTGTAATAACTAAATATCGAAATATACATAACAGTAAAACATAATGGCACCATACCGTCCAACATAGATGTCGTGGTATTTAAAATCCTATTAAAGAGCAGCTTCTTCTATATATAGAGATGACTGATTTGCATAGTCATTTAGGCTTAGTGAACTCGCGAACCTGAGCTCAATACACTATGAGCGCAGTATGAGCACTCATATACAATTTATACATTGATAAACACACATTTTTGCACGTGATAGTGCAATAAAAACGTTCGAGGAAAAGTGGAAATAAGATACAATCTAATGTAACCCTTATGCTTTACTACGGAAACAATGTATACCCAATTACTCAATTCGGTTGCTTATAATTTTTATAAGTAACAAATTTTTTTTAATCTAAACGTCTCAAATATTAAGGAACATAACAGTATCAAATAAATGTAATAATAATAATAATAATAGTAATAATGCACTGAAAAAAAGGATTGGCTGCTGCAGCAAATTAGATGGTAAAATATGGCATAGCATTTTTAATTGTTTGCAGCAGCCAATTTTTGGTTGTGTTAGCTTATTGAAATCCTATATTGACATTGCGGATAGGCTAACGCAACCAATAATTGGCTGCTGCAACCAAAAATTGGCTACCACAGCTAATTAAAAATGCTATGCCATATTTTACCATCTAATTTGCTACAACAGCCAATCTTTTTTTTCAGTGATAAATAATAATAATAGCTATACTGAGATACGGAGAAAAGAGAATACAGATCAATACGCCGGAAGGACAAAAGTACAATCAGATGATCAGATGGTCTCTCAAAAAGAAGGGGAATAAGTATATTTGTAGAACAATTCGCACACAGAGAGATATATGTATATGTATTTTTATCAATAAAAAAGTTTTAGCAATGGAGAGAGTATTGAAAAACCAAAAAAAAAGAGTATGTCATACTGAGAAGATGTTTAAAGAGTAAAATAATAGCAAGGGTATAAGATTAAATTTAGAAAAAAGATAACGCAAGCTATAAAGTTTTTATTTACACCTTTTAATTATAAATAGAAAAAGAGCAATTTCTTTCATTAAGTCTGATGTCGCATCAGCTGTAACATACAATGTATAATAAATCTCGTGTTTTAGTCTACCAAAAACTCTCGCGGCTTATACCAGTGTTGTAGATACCTAATTTAACGAGACGAGAATATTTCATCTTCTTCTGATGATAATTTCAAGAGCAAGTTGATTGCGACTTAGAGACGGTATATGGATGTTGGAAACGCAACGGTGACGCACACGTCTCTTTAACTATGTTCGGCGGACTGTGGATCCGCGGAACGCAGGACGCGCCACGGCGGTTGTCGTTGCGGAGAAGAAAAAAAGAGAGATGTGGTTGCGGGAGGGAACAGAGGGAGGTGGGCTGCTGCATCAGGCAGAGCGAATAATCTGATCGGTTGGAACATTTGTATGGAATGTCGAGCAAGTGAGCGTCGCGCACGGCGCGTTCCACGACTCGGCTCATCGGTTAGGTGTACACCGAGCAACGATCCGCTTCATTAACGCTGCGACGATCCGAAGATAAGACTGGGATACAGGTTGGGGTGGAGTCGGTTGAACATGAGAGACGCACTTCGTGCTTGCGAAATTCTGGAGAAAGAATGAGAGAATATTTATGAACAGGTAAACGTGAAATAGATTAACTTCTTGGGCTCATGGTTATCACTGTTATTATAAAATTGGCTTCGGAGCTAACTCAATTATAAATCTCTATGTAAAAATGTCAAAAAATTTAATTTAATTTTTATATTTCACACACACACATACACATCTGTAAATTTTAACTATTATCAAAATATACCTATTCATTATATTTTTGAATATCTACGAGTTATGTCAGTTTTGGTTTCTGGAAATTAATTAGTAAAAAAAAAACACTTTTAATTAATTTAAATTAAATAAATCTTATAAATCCAGCGTAACTATATTACAAATTCTTCGTCAGTTTGGAAAGTTAAATTTATGTAGGAGAGATAATTTCGTATTGCGAATCAATATATGTTGCGTCGCAAGATTAAAGTAAGAGATAGTTTATATTTTATCTTTAATGTTGAAATCTTATGACAGTCGATTTTGCAATTATAAATCTATAATTATAGTAAGAAAATTTATATTGAATACATTTACAGTATTGATTTTTTTTTAAATTATTTTATACATTAATTTAAAAATTGATGCATAAATAAAATTGTAGAAAAGACTGCAGTTATTACAGAAACTTATAAAATAGCATGAAATTTATTACTTGAGTTTATTACTGATAAAATTTCTTATTATCGACATTAATATTTGCCTACTGCTATTTAGCATTCTCTCAGGATATTTTATTTTGTCGCTTGACAGTTTCTGTGATAAATTAATTTACTTTGTCGCTAGTCGATTACTAATAGGGTATTACACTTGGCAAGGCGATAGTTTTAAATGCGCGAAAGTCCATGTAACTTCACACATCAAGAACGAAAGGAAGGCAGAACAAGCGATAACCTGTCCTTTGCTTAAGTAGAGAATCGAACTTGTCGTTGTAATTTAACCGTTCGGTCCTCTTCGACGCTCTGAGTATCTACCACGGAAGGTAGACACGCCTACGTGTGACGCAGGTTTTATCGCGTTTCTCGTATTCGGCCATCGTGAACGACTCGTTTTCGTTTCGAAACGAGCCAAATATCTACACGTTGGCGATTATTAATACTTTGTTCGCTCCGATTTTACATATTGAAAGCAGAGTTTCACACATTTTATGGCTTGCGATCCACGTGGTCCTTGTAAATATCGGTACTTGCAACGAGTAATTCTCGTTGAGAAAAATCTTGCATATTTTTTATGATTGTAATAAGATGTATACGAATAAATATTCTACATGGAAAACACGATATTTTGCCTTTTTATCTAAAAATTTATCTAGATACAAATCTGAAAATAACTTCGTTTGATGATTAAAATAATTATGTAAAATGCTTACACATTAATACTGCAAAAAGTTTTGACATTCTATCAACTAGTTTGAGTATCTTGCATAATTATTAAAGTGTGATTAATAAAAATATGCAGTATAATTATTAAAGTCATAAAATACAAGGACCATTCAGCCACGCGCAGGATGTTTTTTGCGAATGTCATATATTTAAAATTCTTACATAAAAGATACAAATTATAGACGTTTCGGCCTATATCAGGCCATCTTCATACAATATAAATAATATAAAAATAGTTTGCAATCATGAGATTAAAAGAATTGAAGTAAATAAAAAATCAATGATTCTTATAGTCATAAGATTAAAAGAATAAATTAACAATAAATTTTTGTTTGATTACTAATCTTGTGTACGTTGTCGAAAAAAATTTTTTTCCTGCTTCTATTCGTCTTAATGAGAGGCTTTTATATTAAAAAGTTGTGAGAAACGCCAGATTTCTAGATTCTGTGTTGTCACAACGATTCTTAATTTATTCTCCACCAATATTGAGATTGTCCTTCTCCATGTGAGACAAACGATTACACAAGACAGAATTATTTTTATTTGTAAAACTAATGTTTTACTTGTCATTTCACTGCTTTTTTTCGAACGATGAGAAAGATGTTAGGATAACTATATATTTCTGAGTAGATTACGTAAAGCGAATTTTTGTCAAAATTTGAAAAAATGGAAAGATAGGAAAATGAAAAGATGAAAAATGGAAGGATCGCAAAGATAAATGCAATTCAAAAAGAGGCAACAAAGAAAAAAGATTGAAAAATGATGCAGGAACTCGTGGATATTCTACGTACAGGTAATCTACATATGACGCCACACGATGACGCCTTCTCATGTATGATTCATAAAAATTTCTTTTTAAAACTTTTTCACTTGTATAATTAAACTAAGAGTTCTTGTCGTTCTTTTGGCTGAATTAAATATCCCTGGTTAATACCGATACTGAAAAGAAAATGCGTGATGCATTTTCAGGTGACGCTTACTACTTTATAGAAAAACCTAGAAAATCTGAAATTTTTAAGAATTTTTTTTTTATTATTGAAAAATTAAAGATTTTTGTGAAACTATCGGTATTCCAAAAAATTTTGCAAATTTTATTTTTAAATTTAAATTCTGTTTCTTTCTGAAAAAACATTTTTGCGATTATCTTTTTCAGAATAGGTATATAGTTTTGTGGAATCTCAATTTTCTACTAATTCACAATATATAATTTTTTTCGGTTACTTACATTACAATTTACTTTAAGGTTGTATTTAAAAAATTCTCTAATTTTACCCAGAATTTTGAATTAAAAAATTTGAAAAATCCAGGAATCTCAGGAATGTTTTACAAGATTTTAGTAAACATCCTGATTGTATATATTTAATTCACATATTTTCCCCTTCTTATGGATCGAGTCATTATCGAGAGATGGTATCTTCGACGTAAGAAACGCCGTGTGGCATTTCAAGCAAATTTAGCAGGACGACGAGAGGAGGAGTGACGTGATCTTTAAACGATTTGGAGCCATATATATTCTACATTTACGCGACATCGGAATCCGCACTTTTATCAAATTACCTAGACACATTTGCGGCTAATGAGAGCAATCGCGCGCGAGTCGCGCCTTTGCCGTCGTCACTGCCGCCGACATTGTCGTGTATTTACGTACAAGTATAAAGATATATATGTCTGTGTATACACATAACAGCGAGCGCGTACATGCTCGAGCTTGCATCGCGCCGTCAGCACCTCATCACAAATTACCTGGCACGCTTTTTCCCTGCGAATCCACGGCCCCGAAGGATCGTGCTCCAACAGCTCCTAAACACATCGTGCGAATAAGAAAACGAAATCGCGATTACAGAAAGAAATCCATTTGGATCTCGTGGGAGGAGAATTCCTTTCGACAATCCGTTTGAATTATTTCTCAATTCTTTTCATATTTATTTTGTATTTTTCGGGCGCAATCTGACGTCGTAAAGATGCGATTATAAAACTGTGTGACACGCAGAAAAAATTTATTTTAGAGAAACGATATTTAAAATTTTTTTAATTCGAAGTATTGTCTGGTTTTGATACGTTTCAGTAAATAATTTGGATATTTTCAAGGATAAGAATCTGTAGACTTTTTACAAACTCGAAATAAATTTTTCTTTAAAAAGAATTTTTCTTTGAAAATGTAGTGGAAGAGATCCAATATGAATTTAACACCTTCGTTTTCTTTGTGCTTATATGGATTTCTTTGTATCCCTGCATATCATTCCGCCCGTGTCGGCAACTTTGGCTCTTTTTGCGACGATTGATTTATGGTCGTAATGGGGTCATTTATTTCCCTGATGTTGTGGCACGGTCTTTAGTAACTAACATACGTGTATCCTTTTAGCATACTTCAGTCTGCTTTATTCTTTCATAGTCGTGCAAAAGAACGAGAGTCAGGCGGCGTTTTAAATTCCAACGAAATTCTACTTCTTCACGAGGTAACATAAGTTTTTTGTATGGAAAATCTTAGTATTAACATTTGAATGGTCATCTAATTATAAAAGTTCCAAACTATCACTGTTATTATATAAATACTTATAATGAACATCAAGTTGTCCGGTTGTCCGCGATATTTTTCTTTATATATCGATAAAACAAGATTAAAAATTACTTTTATATAGTACGATTTTATGTGGCACTCCGTTTATACGATATTAATAGTATAAATTTATAATTGCTTAATGGTTGATGGTATTCTTCTTTCTGAGTCTATAGTTCTTTATACAAAAATGTGAAAGGGGATTAATCATCCTATTCACGATTTCTCCCGCGCTCATAAATTTATGAATAGACTAATATCGTTGTTGTTTACAAAATTACATATAATAATCTACATAGAGCATTAATTCGTTTAATGCACGATTTTCTATCGATGTATAATTGTCTGGGAATTAATAATATACGATTTATAACATCCGGTGCATAACAAAGTATCTTTTATTATAGCTTTCGGATTTTCTTATATCATGTACATTGTTTCCGGTGTTTTATGTTGGTCTGCATCTCTTCCTAGGATTTCTCTTTACTAATTGATTGAAAGAGACTCGTAAAAAAGGTTGAAAATTGGATTAGTAAAATAATTTTCGGTCATTGCTCTACTTTCTAAGTTTCTTGGAGTGAAATCTTACTTTAAAAGAGTTAAAATACTGTCGCTATTAGAAAAGAATGAAAAATTTGCACTTTTGAATAAAAGTGGCAGATTTTCACTTTTTTTTTTTTTGAGTGAGATTTACTTCAAAGGAAAATAACTCCAAAGAAAAGTAACTCGCCCCTTTTTTAGAGTAAATCTCACTCCAAAAGTGTGAAATATCACTAAAAAAAGAGTGAAAATTTACCACTCTTATTCAAGAGTGCAAATTGTTTACTCTTTCATTAGTGGTAATATTTTAAATCTTTTGGAGTAAGAGAGAGATTTCACTTCAAGAAATTTGGAGAATATTGCTGGTCTTATGTAGGATAAGTTCACAATTAGTTAAATTAAGAAGTATTACTTTTTGTGTATTACTTTTCTTACGACTAAATTGTGCATTTGATTTATTTTCAGGCTGTATAATATTGATGTTAACTTTTCGTGTGAATATTACATAAGACTCGACTTCAACGCAATGAACTCGTAAGAAATTTATGAAATTAGAAAGGATATGACAGACACTTGTTTATTTTCCTTTTATTCGAACGACTTTTTATATCGCGTACAATGCGCGTACAATCGCGCACAGATTTTTTTAGGCATATGAGATTGACGTTAATTGATCACATTTTACGTAAGGTACTCGGTATACTCGGTTTTAGCACGAACATTTGTAAAAGTGAAAAAAGCTGAAAGCTCGCCGCGTTATAGAATATATTACAGATCGTTATTTGTATGTTTTCACAGCTTTATTTGGATAATCGCGCACAATTACGCCTGTGAGCACAAATCTATTTTTCAGCCACGCTTCAGAATCGACGTTAATTTATCGCATGGCTTACGTAAGATGCACTCGGTTGCACAGCGAACGTGGCGCGGAATCGTAATTTGCGTATTAAGAAGGAAAGTACGAGAGCGCGCTCGCCTTATTATTCCTTATCTCGAGTCGTACCTGTCTCTTTCTCCCCTCTCTATATAATCGCGCACGTTACGCGCTCTGACACGCGTGTATTAAAGCGTGCACAGCACCCGAGGCGGATACCCTTCGCGCCGACAATTACGCAATCCATTGCAATTAACAGCATTAGCCGGCCGCCTTAGATCTAATCGGAGCCGCGTCGCTCGCATCGCGGTAATTATCGTGGTCGATGCTTAATATTTCACATGATAATGGCGACCGATGGCAACCCCAGCCGGTCGGTCGCGAACCTCATTCAACCCTCCAGTTCCCCGCGTCTTTTTTTTTTGTCGTTTTGTATTACGTGCGTTACGCTCTCGTCATTACGGGTACTATTTTGCCCGGGAAAAGTCTTACAACGATATAACGTTTCTGCAGTCTGAATAATTTCGCGGGCGAGACGGGAAATTTGCGCTTCGCGGAGGGGCTGTTTGTGTATTGGCGTCGTGTAGACCGTACACGCAAATGCGATCTGATTCGAAGGTAAGGGTGGCTCTTATCGATTAGTCAAGAATTTCTTTTTCTCCAGTTAGTCTTAGTTCCTTTCTCTCGATGTAAATTAACTTTAATTTCATTTGAATTTACCTTTTTATAATGTTTTGAACTAAAAAAAGTAAATTAGAGGTTAAAACTAATTCACATTGGTAGAAATGGACATTAGTAGGGAATACTGCAAATTATTGAAAAGCTTCTGTTTTCCCAGGTGCATTTTTTGTTTTAAATTTTATGCTAATAATATATTTCTTATATATATGTCCATTTCTATTAATTATGTAGATCAACTATCTCACTTTAATTACCTTTTTATGTTTTCAACTAGAAAAAAATAAAAAGTAAGTTGAAGACTGCGGTTAAAATGAATTTACATTGGTAGATATATTAGTGGAAAATACAAATAAAAAACTTTCGTTTTTCTGTATATGCATTTTTTATTTTACATTTTATGCTACATTTTTCAGAGAGATATATGCATATATTTTTTTATCTATGTACTTTTGGTATCATTGACTGAACATATCGATTTTTAATATTTACAGTCCATTTTATAATGATAGTTTATCCTTTAAAAACAGCACGCTATATAGTACGATAGATAAAGCGCGCGTTTTTGCTCGCTTCACGAATTACCATGGTTCTACGATTTTCTGACTTTTCATTTCCTCTCCGAGACGTTGAAAAGAATCCAATATGTAAGGCTCGTCACGATGAGGATTCGAACGTCACGGATCATTTCGACAACAGGCGGCTGTTTAAACGATCCGTGACGTCGGATTTTTTTTCCCGGCGAGCCGTCACTTCCCCCGGGTCGGCCACGCGTGACGACACTCACCACCGCGACTGGGCGTCATTACTGGCTTAGGCTCTCTCTTCTTACGACATTTATTGCCGGGCTTGGATACGTACTTCAAGAGCCATTCGACCCGTCGCGTCGGACGCGATAGCGACTACGGGGCCGTAACTCCGGCCGCAGTTTCCGCGGTGGCACGTCGTCGTGCTCAACGAGCCTTCACGAGGCTTCCTCGGAAGACGGCTGGACTCTCTCTCTCAGGACGGTCATTGTCAACAGTCGCGATGCGGAGGCTCATTTAACGTCGGCGGACAATCGTTTTTGCCACCTTCGCTGGCGGTAGACGACCACACGGCTCCGGTGGGGGTTTATGCTAACGCGTTAATAATGATTGACTTTTTGTGTCGCGCGGCACGTTGCCGCTCACCGTCGACCGTTCGTTCGTTCTTTCGCTTGTCGCGACCGGCTGGCCGGAGCTGTAATTCCAGCCGCTTTATTGGCGCGATCTTCGAGACCAAACGGCGCTTTATCGCCGATTAATGGTACGCAACGGGCATACCGTGTACGTACGCCGCGCATTATGGCGATAAACGGGACGCCTCGAATCGGCGCGGCCGTTAAGACGCCTCGCTCTCGCGCGATGCCGTTAACATCCGTTATTTATTCCGCCGCCCTGAGTATGTTATCTCACCGTTGGACCGATTTATTTACTGGCGCGCGTTTACTATGGTTCATCCGGTATGCATTTTGTGCACTTTCGCCGGAACGATATATTGTCAACGTTGTTTTGTGTGGAGGTACGTAGAGTCTCTTCTTCTCTTTATTTTCGTTTTACTGCCGGCGTGATAAAATATTTCTCCCTTTCTCTCTTTAGGCTTATAACACGATTTCCTTCGATACTATTTTTTATTCATCTCTCTCGTGAGTATTTTGTATATATACGGTATGCAAAATTTCTATCATCGCTACGTGCATTTAACTCTCCAAAATCCGTAACATGGTTACTGACACGAGTCTGCAAGACTCGTTTACATAATTTATGTTCATTAAACGGCATTAATTAATATTAAGGAACCAAGATGATATAGTTTCAAGTGTTGAAAAGAAAGAATACTATCCTGGTAATTTCATGCATCTTATCAACAGTTACTGAACAATATATTAATTCTGTTTAGTAAATATACATATTAACACTTTTCAGAGTTAATGTAATATTAATTATATTAACTCTGTTTAGTAACTGAGAAGTAAAACTTAGGATCCTAATCAAGATGGTGACGCTTTGTCTGTGTTACTGCGTAAAAGATGAACAAAATCTTAAATTTTGCATAAGTTTAAAGTAGATGGACCTAATTGTGAACAAAATATTTTTAGGCGCTATAACCGAATTATAGTAATTAAAAAAAATTTTCTCCGTGGTTAGGTTCATCTTCTCCAGACTTCCTGATTTTTTAGATTTTATACTTGCGAGACTTTCCTTGTTAACTTAATGCTTTTTGCCAGATTAAGGGTTAAATAAAAGGATGCGGGCGACATGCAGGTGCACGTTGTTATCAAATCGATTATAACGATGTCAACGGAACTTGGCGATAACTCGGTGCGAACGACACGAATGCACATCCGCTAACTCCCGAGTCGAAGGTGCACGGTGTTACCGTTAACGAGTACCGACATGGTCGGTGAAGTTGTCACGTCCTCGATGTCCTGCGCTCCTTTTTGCCCGATAATCCGTCCTCTTTCCTCACCCTCCACGTTTTCTATGCGTTTGCTTTTCTCTCTCAATATCTGCCTATGTTCGCGCGTTCGAGCGTGTGCTTTTTCCTCTATAGGAAGGACGACCTTCCGCGGACGGGCATTGAATCGCCACCTGAAGTCCAAACCCGCCTGTCGACGCGTCCGAGTGCATTTATATCCGCGCGGTATGTGCGCGCATGTCCGACGAATAACGACGGCTGTTGCTGTCCCGTTCACTCGTCCCCGAGAACGAACAGATCTGCATTCCTCATCCTCGCGTATCGGAAATCCCACGGTGCATGGGATATGCTGCAGTAGCATCGCGCAGATTTAATGAGGCCTCTTCGTATCAAAAATGCCGATGCTGGTAGGAAGTTGATAGCAGAAATTGCAGCCTAGAATGATTTAAGGAAAAAACAGTGTATATAAGACGGTAAATAAATATTAATTTAAATATTAATTTAAATCGTACATGTTGAAAATGTAAGATCGCATCAAAAACATCACATGAATTATTATATATTTTTCTTCTCAATTGCTTCTTGTTTCCTTTTATATTCAAGTTTTTGCAATCTTATAAAAGTTAAACTGCATTTAAGTTGAATTTGTAAATAAAGTATAAAACAATAATAGTTTGAAATGTAGACAGAAAGCTATTGCTTTTGGATTCGATAATAGTTTACGATGTAGGTAGAAGATTTGCTTTTCAATTTGATAATATAATCATTTAACAATAATAATTTATTTGTCTAATAATTTATTTAATATTCTAGTCAAAATATAACTATAAAATTTAATCTTAATCGCAAATGAGATTATATCATCACTTTAAATAAGCGTGATAAAATAATAATTATGCGTCTAAAATGTATGTTTACCAGTCTATTGACTGGTATTCATAGTCGATTCTTATTTTTAAGACCGTCTTGAGTACAGTCGTTAGACGTCATAAGTCATAAGCCAATCACAAAACAGTATTAGCATTTTAAAACATCACTTAAAACGATCTTGAAATAAGAACAAGCTATGAATATGGTCTTATGTGTGTGCATTTATACATACATGGATAAATAGTATGAGAAACTATCGACGTATCCCAATAAACGGATAGAGTCTTCAGAAGCTTAAAAGATTATTTTTCAAAATATGTAAGACCGCGTAAATTAAGCGTGCGTTTAAGTCAAGTCTTTATTAATATCTGAAAAAAAAATTGTTGTTAAAACATTTGCAATTAGCAACGACATGTTCGTATATTAACATCAATATATTTGGCTATCGTTAGCTGTTCTTTTAAAATAAATCTGCGTTTTACAATAGTAAATAAAGCTATTCAAAGGAATGTAAAACAACGAGCATTCGAAACAGTTTGTCGTTCATAGTGTATATCTGCTTTTATATACATAAAAATGTCACACTAATCCCTCTTTTCTCTGGTTACATTTTTTTCCGTCCGCTCATTCGTCAAGCGGAAAGGTTGCCGAAACGGACTTCGAAATTCAAGTCGTGGTTGAGAAAGTACCTCAACCGGTGCCGAATTGACGAAAAAATGATGAAATCTATTCTTAAACGATGAATTCTTGTGTAATCTGTATAATTTATTTTTATTACATTTTCTATTATGAATATGAATCCTTTGATTATTGCAATTGCTTAATGAATATTGCCAAGTGTGTCGCAAATGCTTAGGACAGGATAATTACTGAAAATAAAAAAGAGGCAAGATAGGAATAATATTAACTTTTAGTACATGATTTTTCAGTTTTTTACTACACATGATAACTCTTTGGTGCCCGGGTTAATTTTCATCATTTTTACAAGTATAAAAGATTATCAAGTGATTCTTATATATACTTTAACATCTTTAAAAAGTATTTATAAAATTATGTATTTAAAAAAGAAAAAGATATAAGAGATTGTTATTTAGACACCTATTTTCTCGTTTTTTTTATTATCTAGTTAACTTGTGGTTCAGACTTAATTTCACTTAACTTGATGATAATGTAAAAATTATGTTTTTTTTAGCTATGAGTAATTATTAAACTAATGGTTTTGTAGTGCAAGTAATTTTAAAAGTTATTTACTACAAGACCATCAGTTTAGTAATTAACCATAAACAAAGAAAACGCAATTTTTACATTATCATTAGGTTAAGCCTAACAAGTGAATCAGTAAATGAAAAATCGAGTATTTCAAAGAAAAAAAAAATACACAGGACACGAATGATTGATCGTATACATTAAGGGTTAACAATTAATGCTGTTATTTATAAATAATAGCATTAATTTATTTAATAAAATAAATGAACATGTCAGTTGTTATATAATGCAATAATTATACATATATTTCCACTTTTATTTCCTTCGATTATATATGTATCGCTTCTTAGTCACGGGGTTAGAGATTGTTGTAACAACGAGAGTACTGATCAATCGAAGCATCCTGATGTTTGTTCTCGAGAGCGATTAGTCGTGACATGGTCCGTGAGAGACACTCAAGATAAGTCAAGCCACGACAAGTTCCCGCGACAAGCTTCGGTACCGGAAGCGGGATGCCTTGCGATATATATACCAAGCAGGAACAAGCGGAGTAGTCGGTGGAGAGTGCGTTGTCCATGGACGGGCAACAACGTTGGTTAGCTATTGTGACGCTGCCAGGGCTAGAGCCCGATAAAAATCATAAAAATGACGTGTAACAAATGCCGCGTGCGCATACATTAGCCCGTATTAATACGCTTGCTTGGATTTATTAATGCCCATATTATATTCATGCGTCGCTAGAAGCCGCTTAGCGGCATGGCTTGCTCTTCGCTCCGATGATATATCCAGTGTCTCGGATGCTCTATTGTTCAGAAAAGCCGACCAACCAGGGGATTCGCTCCACCGCTCTTTCGACCAATCTGTTACATCCTTAGTAATAATTTTACACGGTTAGTAATGTCATAAATATAACTTTTGACATACTTTTTGATGTACTTGTTAGTTTAGGTTTTTATTAATGGAACGCATCATAATTTTATTGATTGCTTTTATGTGATATTAACGAATCAATGCCAATGCTGGTTATAGCATTAAGCTGTTAAATTCATAATGTCCAATTATACACAATTTCAATTAATTTTAATCATTTCTACTAGTCGCTACTGCTTATACTCAATATATCGTTAACTTTTAGTGAGGTGCTCAAAACATTTCAAAAACAAACTTTATCTTTATAGTTGTATGATATTTTTTAATTAAGTATGTAGAGAATTAAATTTACATTATTTATACCTTTAGGAGATAGAAGAATATAAAAATAATAAACTTTAAAATTTCTGGATAAACTTTTATTTTCTTCTTTCAGAATATGATTGTTAAGATAATTACGTGTAATGTGCTGTGTGGCCACCTATCTATTTAAAGGTTAACTATTAAACAATTTAACTCAAGAAATGTATTAAATTTGATTCAAATTTATAGTTTATTTACTAAGCGAATATGTTAATATGGATGTTGTTTACTTCGAAACTGAGTAACTCAGTCACAGAAATGAATTGATTCACATTTTAACACACACAGAAGTTCAAAATAACAAAATGTTATTTAACTCAAGAAATTGTGTTACCATTGCTTCTTTAATCTAATAATGAAGTATGTGCGTGAAACTTATGGACCAATATAATGCTTCGTGAAAACGCAGCGACACTCGAGACTTGTCCGGGTATTTCCTTCCGGCATTCTTCGATAAATCGATTTAAAATCACTGATAGTCGCAGTCGGATAGGTACTACACGACGACATTACCACCGGCACGTCGCGCTACGTGTGCGGTTGTAATTGTGGCGAGTAACGCTGCAAATGCATACATAATGCGCTACCGAGCTGTCGCGGAGTATCATTACCGCTGCAAATCGGATGATTTATGCCGCGCCACGGGTACTCGCGGCGTATACGCGCTTCGCATCATCTTCGCTCCCGGCTCGCTCGCTCGTTCGTAGGTGACTTAATTGTTTCATCGGGACGTTTGCATGCCGCGACGATAAGTTCTTTGGAAGCAGAACGATGTATGGAGCGGGAAGTTTGGGTCGGGTGCATTGATGTCGGGGTTAACTAACTTTAGATGAGCGATGTGCTGTCTCTTTTCTTAGATTATACGCTCTTAATCTTCTCAGAAGAACTTTCCTCTAAAGAAGATCAAGGAAATTAGAGAGTCTACGCGCATTAAAAAAATATTTAATATTTGCGTAAACTGGTGCTTGTTTGTAAAATTTTTGTGTTGAATTTTTAACACATCTGAATATTAATTTAACATAATGTCATTGTGTCATTTGAATATTTTGTATTAAATTAATATTGAACATTTCTTAGCGTTAGAATATAATAACATAATTTATGAATAAGTTAACAAATAACATAACAATAAATGTAATGTTAAAATGTATAATAAATTCTAATAATATCAAATGTACGTGTTTAATATATTATAAATGTTAATTTTACTGATAAAATGTGCTTTCACATTTTACTTTCAAAGTGTTCTGCAGGCGTTAAAAATTTATAAAGTGTCATATTTTTTATATTAATTTTGTAATATTTGTTATTTTTTAACATATTTATCTTAAATTATCATAAAGGTTTAATATACGTAAAATGTGTTAAATTTAACACAAATTTTTTAATTGTTGTCTGTTCTCAGTTATTATTAATATTTGTATTATTAATGTAGACACAAAGAATTTCGAAAATATTAGAATTTTTCCGATTATTGTACAGATATCTGAATATCTCTTGTGTATTGCGATTCCTTCTTTAAAAACGCAGTAGTCAAGATCGCGATACATAGCGAACGACGATAAAATCACGGAATAATTGCATCGATAGAGAATGATATATATCGGGTCGCCGAACATGCGTTGCATTACCATTACAATGGTTTACAATGCTGTATCGGAGAATATCTCAGATGGGGTGCGTATAGGCACATCAGTGCGCGAATCTTAGAAACTTGTCTCTTCGGAAAATATTGCTACTTGTTGATACCGTACATTTACTGGCTATATAATTGCTCGATAATGTTGTGTATTTTAGCTTGTGAAATTTTTACTATAACTATTAATTTTATTTCATTTAATAGGAATTTCTTAGTCCATGCATAAACATAGATATCAAAATTGTCATTAAAAATCATGAAAAAAATTCTATAAGATCTCATCAATGTTTCGTCATAATCTGTACACAACGTCTACTATTCATTATTTACGTTGACACTAAAACTGCCATTTTAGATCTGCTAACTATTAAAATTTTTTTTTTTAATTAGAGATACATCAGAATATTGAAAATACGTGAATATAATATAAATAATTATAACGATACGAATAATAATCAAAAGAACTTTTCACTAATCGAAAACAAGGATAGCAAATTACTAAATTGGCACCTTTGGCAGGTATCTTTAATGAGATACTATCGGCGATTCTATAAGTGTTAAAATCAAACCGGGAACTTGATGTTCTCGATAGTTCATCACCTGATACTTGCTGTTGGTCCTTACAGCTATGGTGATCGCGGTCGCCTCCACATGCGGAGGGGCGTTGCGGCTTGCAAGAGCGTTGTCGTGACGACACCTAGCACGGCCATCTATCCATGCATTATGCATCTAATGTTAGTTACATGAGGTATACGGAGGCGCTAGGCTCATCTTCCCAGGGCCCTGAGAGTTTATAAGGTCGGACGCCAACGTGTCTACCTGTCGTCAAAGCTTAGGTCGTCCCTTTGTCACCTCACCTGCGAGACGGTTTTAATGCTGAGGCTGAAGGACTGTCGGCGACATAACGCGCGACATTTTGACACGATCGTTTCCATTTCACCGTGGCCAACCTTGAATTTTAGTTTTGCTCGTTTAGAGAATTGACATTTTAGTACCTTGAAAGTGGCGTTTCTTATTAGTGGTGAAAGCTCAAAGCGAATACCAGCAAGATTTTTCCTTTCCTTTATTGCTCTTTATACCTTATAATATTTATAGCTACAGACTTGTGTGTGTGGAAATAGATTTAAATTTTTGATAGATAGGTTATTTTATATTAATGCTAATTCGTAAAATAGAAATAGTCACGATTACATTTGTATTTCATAGTTTAGCTCTTTTTTGTATTACGTTGGTGTCATAATTTATTGATTATTTTTATAATTTAATGTAGAAAATGATATATCTGAAACAATTAAAAAAGTAAGACAACCTTAAATAGTGATTTAAAATTGTACGCACTCTCGAAAATGTCAAAAAATTAAAAGTATAGAGCGGGCTAATAAGAGTGAAGCGCTGTAAGTATTGCGCAAATTTGTTTGTGTGTAAATTTTCAATTTATTTAATTAGGATGTTTCGACTCACATTCGAGTGCTTCACTCTCATTAGACCGCTCTTTACTTTTAATTTATTGATATATCTGAGTTGTACGTAATTCTATAATATCTGAGAGTATACATTCAAAAAAATATAATATAAATTTAACACATATCAGTGTGTATATATAATTTTCACCGTGTTGATATTAAATCTACGCTATATATTTTTTTTTGGAATATAATATTGCAAAGAAGTAAATTTTCAAGCGGTTCAACAGCG
Source organism: Trachymyrmex cornetzi (assembly GCF_001594075.2). Lineage (NCBI taxonomy): Eukaryota > Metazoa > Arthropoda > Insecta > Hymenoptera > Formicidae > Trachymyrmex > Trachymyrmex cornetzi. The sequence goes on along the minus strand of NW_017296157.1, from coordinate 4,522,944 downwards.
ACGCAAATCTGTTTTTTATAGACTACGAAAAAAAAGCGTAGGTATCGTTTTTGTTTGGCAGTGGATCTTTGATATTGATCCGTATTTTTCGCAACAGCTGTGATTCCGTCTGGCTATGTATTGACGAGCTTTAATTGGTTTTCATTAGAGATAATTAATCGAGTTAAGGTGGGGGGCAGCTAAATGCAATCGTTTACGGCAAGTACACGTAGGATTAGAACATCACGATGTTTTCCATTTTTATTTTAGATAAGATAACACTTCATTTAGCGTGGAGAAAAGAGTTGTTTGAATTAAAGGATCTATGTTAGGAATAATTGGATGCTTGTAAAAACGAATGTTACGATTATTTTGTGGTTAAATCTTTTACGTCTCTTAGTGTGAGAGTATAAAACCATCTTAGCACTGCAAGGCATTTCGCAATCATTGCCTAACTCGACATAATATGCTCGCTTTGCAATAAGAGTGAAAGAATTCTGAAGTCATCCGGGTGTGTCTTCGCGGCAATGCAGCGCGGCCTGAATGCGCAGTGCGTTTGCTATAGGTTCGGTTTTTGTTCGAACTCATACGAGTTGTTCAAGTATTACGTGGAATTCCGTCTATCACACACAGCGCGAGCGAAAAGACAGGTAATTCTCGCCAAGTGTTGAACGCTCGCTTTGCAGAATTGCGTTACTCGCAACGATTTGCTGACAATAATTACGTGGCAACAAAATAAATTCGTCAGTGTCGCTTCTTATGATACTAAATCTATTTTTTGGTTTAATCTCTTGAATTGTCACATACCTTTGGTAATGTTTTAGTGCGCCATAATGTCACGTTTCTATATTTATTCGAACAAAAAATATGGTGTGTGTGTTTACCATCTAGAAAAATTTGGAAAACTCGGAATTTTCTGAGAATTTTTTTTTCACTCTTTTTTCACTTCAGGATTTTCGTGGAATTTTTTCGGTCGGAAAAATTTCTGGAATTTTACTTTTAAATTTAAATTCTGTATTTTTGAAAATATTGTTTCTTTCATCATTTTTAAAGATATATATAGTCCCCGTTTGTTATATATATAGTTTACGTTAGTTACACTGCAATTTATTTAAAAATTGCATTAAAAATTTTTTAATTTTACCTGGAAATTTGATTAAAAATATCTAAAAAATCTAGAAATTCTTACGGATTTTTTTACAACTTGTAAATTAAAGATTTCAATAAATTTTCTGATCGAGAAAATATCTTATCAATATTTAATACCCACTTTTCTGAATATCAATATTTATCAAAGGAAGATATTTATTTAATATTTTCCTTAAATTTACATTTAATTTAGATTCGTATCTGTTTGGTAGATAAATGGTTCAAATCGAATTCTTATCGAAACCATCATTATCACTCAAGTGATAATGCGTGGCAAAGAAGTGATGGTACGCTAAATTTAGTACGCATAGCGGTATCCGAGAATGGAAATCTCTCTAACTGACGTTCTCACTTTAATCACCGCTGAGGGAGTCTACGAGATTAATTACCGGTATCTCTTATTCGAGCGCAGGTTGATTAGATTCGACCCAAAAGACCACGTGGCGAAACGCGCCGCGCCCCGCCGCGCTGCACGTTACAACTTCGCCCCGGAGATCTGCGGAAAAGAGAGAGGAAAGTCATTTGCATATTAATCTGTATAATTAACTGGCGCTAACTAATCGCGCGCGTTTAATTAGTGTTCTCCGCGCGAGCTTGTACGATAAAGTGCAATAATGATGCCTGACGGGAATACCTTTATCGCGCTTTCGAATTTTCCTCTTCTGGGGCTTCGTCGTTCCCTTGACGATCACTATATCTGCGTCTCATCTTGGAAACTCGAAAGAAGAACACGAGAATAAATTTGATTAGTTAACGAAAGTTTAATCGAGTCTTCGTTTTGGATCGTTCACTAAATGATCTTTAAGGTCTGCTTTTATACCTGACTATATAGTGTACACTTTTTTTGTACTTAAAGTAAAGTAGGTATATGTTTGAAATTTGCGAGAAGGAAAGTTGTAGTGCAGTCCACTGCAGTAATAAGAACGTAAACTAGTTAACTTTACGTTAATTAATGGGTCTTACGATCGTTTTCGATACTTCCGAGAGTAGCTTACATAGCGCGAATGTTATCGATCGCTTTGTAGTGCTTTCTACACAGCATCGTTAGAAATTGAAGGCGCATATCGCCTCTTTTGTTGTCCCGCACTTACTTTACTTTCACCGCTATTATGTTCCGAATATGAGCCCAAACTGCTGGTCGACTCGTGCGAAGTGACGGCGTTCCCGCCGTTGCATAAAGGTGCCGTTGATGTTGTACCGTGCAGATCTCCCCGACGTCTGTACCCTTCGGCGGGACGGCGGGACGGCGGGACGGCGGCTACGCGAGAGAGGCCAGAAATATTGTTACTATCTGGTTACGCAAATCGCGCGAGAGTTTGCTGCGAGAGAGGAACACAACGAGTAGGAAAACAACATTTATACGACAGGAACGGCGTAGAGCGCGGGAGAGAATAGACTAATAAAGATTGAACGGAGGCGATGTTAATAAAGGCCGTTGGTTCCGGATGTTGCCGATGGTATTTCTACGACGTATCGTATCATTATCGTTGAGGCACCACGGCGCTACTGCGTCGCATTCGATCGTAGATCAAGCACTATGCGAATAATACGGTACGTTTATGAGATACATTCGCATTTTCTTTATTACAAGATTAGTAGCAGTATGTTAAAAATTTCTTTTATAGCTGATAATTCATATAGAATGAAATATGAAATGCTTTTCAGAATAATTACCTGCCAGGTTTACTTAAGCTAAGTACCGACTAATTTCCTAACTTGTTTGAAATTTTATTTAATTGTCTTGAAAGGAAGCTATTTTGATTAAAATGTATTTTAATATCTTTTTAGAAAAAATTCCAATATTTTTGATAAATATTTTTTTATTACTTACTATTGTTTTATTTTATTACTGCAAAGTAAAACGATACGAGAGAATATCTAAGCGTTTTTCTCAACACGCTTAAAAATATGTTATTATTTCGGGAATATAATTTTAATTGTTATGCATTATTAGATATATTTTTTTTAAATATCAAAGGAGCAATGTTATTTAATTCAATCTCTTAAGTTAAATAATATTTTATTATTTTTCACTTCCACATTTGTCAAAATGTAAATCAATTCATTTCTGTGATTAGTTTCAAAGTAACAATGTCTATATTAATGTATTTGCTTAATAAATAATAATAATAAATTAAATTTGAGTCGAATTTAACACGTTTTCTTGAGTTAAATTGTTTAATTTGATTGTTTTAATCAAATTGACGACATATCAAGTAGTAGTGGCGACCTGACTTAAATTTAATATCTATAATGTAGCATTATATGAATTTAACAATGCAGGTGAAATCATTTTTGACATGCGCTTAAAACGAATCTTCAGCGACTTTTCTCAGTTAGATCGTAAGATGTTATATCGACGATGATCGTAGATTGCGCAACGTAACTTAACGGGGGAAACGTGTACGTGTATTGCTGTACCGTACAAATACGATACATGATCGCGCGAAGGTGCAGGAAAATTTTAAAGGTCGCGTCCACGCCTCCTCGACTTCTCGCTCGTTTCTCGGCGTCGACCTCTGCGAAGATCATAACTAACCAACCTGTCGGTGCGCTGTCGTTGTTTATGAAACTCGGCTCGAAGTCGCGCCTTACCGATAGACATCGATTGGCGCATCGCGACGGTGTGTGCACCGGGTGGCAGCCTCGTGAATATTTATCGCGCGCGCTGCTCGCGCGACAGGATGCTGTCGGTCTGTGAAAGCCCCCGGCAAACCGGCGAAAGTATATTTTCCGATCAGAATTTACGTTACGGAGACTGTTGTGCGTCCCGTATGAAATAGTGCATTGGAACTCTCAGTGAGAGAAAAAGAGAAAGAGGCTGTATGTTTTATAGCATAAAACACGGTTCGATATAACGTTTGAAAGTTTTGTTGTGCTGAGTATTGCCAGCAGTAAAATTCTACAATTGATACGACAACTTTATTCTGTAGGTATAAAGAAGGCTTTATTTGCTGAGGATTTTTAATAAGCAGATTTATTATCTGCAATGAATAAGTTTCTTTCTCGTCATGTGTATGCGCTATTAAATTCTTAATGTTAAATTATACTAAATTCGAATTATTTTTAATCATTTTACAAGTCGCCACCGCTCCTACTCAATATATTAATTTATAATTAAATAATAATAATTTATTATTTATTAATTACGTACGTTAATATGTTTATTTTAAAACTAAGCAATTCGACTACAGAAATGGATTAATTTACATTTTGACACATTTTGAAGTTAAAATCTACAAAATGCTGCTTAACTCAAGGGATTGGGTTTACCATAGCTCCTTGGATATTTAACAGTGTGCGTGTCTAATTATGAGTGTTTATAATCTTACAATTTAATTTTTTATTAACTAATTAATTGCATTTAAAAAATCAGAAATTATCGAATTAGAATTCGGTAAGGAATGACCTGATGAGCTGTTTAAAATCTTCGCAGAGGTATATTAAGGGAGAACGTGATGTGAAAATGAACAAACTTGACGATTCGTTCTGCATATCGATGAAACAGCGGCACTTCCTTGATATCAGCATCTCAGTGCTCAAAATAATGAAAACAGGAAATAGTCACAAAACAATTATTCTAATACGGTTCGAAATTAGTTTAAAAAACTTTCTGATCTACTTGATCTACTTTACTTAAATTATGCCATCCAAATTTCGACTGGCAGTATCCTTGAAATAATCTGAAACTGGACATCTCGACTCTTCTTGTTTCACGCGTTTCTGAATTTTTCCAACAAATTTCTCGTATTTCTCGCATACCGTTAATGGCAGTCTCGTGAGAAATTCCTTAACGTACCTAAAGATACCCGGCACGTCTGACGCCCCATCAAGTCGCCCGGAGCCGTCATACGATTAAATCGCGCTGTAACTGCATTCTTTGTCGCGCGTTATTGTGCATCATGGTCGCGCCAGACGCGCGCATTAAACCGGGACGTGTATTTAAAAGCGCACGAAATGGCACGGCTATCATTGTGCGTAATTACATGCGGAGACGTCAGCGCATCGGCGTATTCCAGTGATTCCGGTATTTGATTTCTTCGCAACACCACGCGAAATGGTAATCATTCGTCTGGGTGTGGCTGGCTCGAACGATTAAAAATTAATATCTCTCTCCATTATGCAATTGCATATAATGGTCACCAAAAAGACAATAGTATATACAGTACATTAATTGTGGAGACGTATTGTACGAATCAAGAATTCGTTACATCAACCGGAACAATACCGCGATTGACTTCTATAATAAGCTTGCTTACCATAAGCACCGCTCGCTATTATGCGTAAGTATACTTGAGTCTGCAGTTTGACTCTCTAAACTTTCATTTGTAAAGTAAATGTGCAAGTGCAATTATTAATGATCGAAATATATTTCCTGAATGAATACGAAGTTGGTTTTTCATCTTACAATTAGTAAAAATTTGAGAAAAAATTTTATTACAATAGATATTATATTTAATATTGAAACGAAAAACCCATCGTGTGTAGTAAAAGTGTCATCTTTTATTCTTCTACGAACAGCTATTATTCAAAAATTTTGCATTTTAAAATTAATATTAAAAGATTTTAATACAAAAAAGATTCAAACTTATTTTTTAAAAAACTTTGGTTTTTTGGGAGTTGTGTCGTTTCTGCAGTAAATGAACGATATGTTGCGAGGAAACGTTCGCGATGAAAATACTAATTTATTCCCGCGGAATAGGTATTCCGTTACGTTGTTCTCCTACGGTCGCAAAAATTGCAGAATCGCCTGCCTATGGTTTTGTTCGCCGGTTCATTGATAATGTTAATACAACGCATTATCTGTGATGAGAGAAATGCCGTCCGCGTAATCGAACGCAAAGATAATGACGTGGAAAATTCGAGATAAATGACTACGAGCTACGGCCTCTTGTCTGCATTATAGGTCCGCGCGTCGTAGAAGATTGAAGATTGGCGATCACGCGACGTGGTGCGGCGTGGAAATTTACATGACACGGGAATTTGCATGAGGCGTAAACATTGTCAAGTCATTTTTGCAATGTTATAGATAATCGCAAAGACACGGTCAGAGCGAAGGTACAGAGAGAAAATTCAGTATACTCCATGTACGACAAAGTAAATCTTTATTTTATCAGATTACCATTTTTCAGAAGTCTGAAAATATGTCGCTTGTTTCCTTTAGGCTCATTTTTACAGCTGTAGATTAATTTTAATCTCGATTCGATTTACCTTTTTTTATATAATTCTTACAACTAGGAAAAGATAAAGAGCAAGTTAAATCATCGCTGAGAGAAATGTTTTGTACTAACCATATCTTTTATAATAGTCTCAAAATATAACTATAAAATTATAGTCACTTGAATAATTTTTATGGTAATTTCGACTATTTTATGGATATAATAACTATAATTATAGTCATTTTAGGCTGGTTGTTAGAACTATATGCATAGTCACTGTTATTATTATTATAGAAGTAGTAATCATAATTATAATAATATATAATTATAGTTACAAATACAAAATATTTTTCTCTCAGTGCATGATTGATCATGGTGTGGTGAGGACCGAGAAGTTCACGAGATTAGTCTCTAATCGTCTCGGCTTTATACAGGTAGACGTTGAATTTCTCTTACGAGAAGATATGCCATCTCTGATAGCTCCGAAACGCTCCTTGCTGTATCATAATAGATTATTTTGTTGAAATTACTAAAAGAATACTTATTTTGTAATGGCAACCAAATTTCACATTGTTATTTACAAAACGTAAGTAACCAAATAAATTTGTATTGTTAAATAAAAAAATTTTGTTCATTCAACAAAAAAATATTGTATTTTGTTATTTTAACAAAATAATCCAATGATAATCGGTCATTTGTGAATAATTCTCTTTTTTTGTTACTATTACTATATCTTTTGTCTCAGTACAAGATTAAAGTTAATCTATATGGTATATAAGAATAGATATTAATATTTCCTTTTGTACAAAAAGCTCGAAATATTAAAAAAAAATTATCTTTTGATTATTTTTCGCATAAAATCAGTTCAATTACAAAACGAATTACGATTCGACGTTCAATATCAAAGGCTAATCGAGGCTGTGGGAACGGTACAGGCGGGGCGATTACGGATCCCTGCACGTCCATACGATTTTTCTTCGCGTATCATTGCGTAAGAGCCATAAAGTCATACGGAAGACGGCGCTAGCTCGCACCGATTTCATCGGTCGCCGTATTTCAGTCAGCTTTAAAACAGTCGTAAAACAGCGTCGCATTGCCGTGCCGTGCAATGCCGCGCCGCGCTCGAATGCCTATATGCGCGGTGCGATGCGTGCCCTTTCGCAATTAACATACCCGTTTGTCATCTTTCGGCCATCGCGCCGCGATCCCGGCGAGTGCACGTCATCAGTCTCCCCGATTGTATCAATTTGTCATGCGTCGGCAAGAATAATTAGAGTTCCCTTTGATACTCCCCTCCGCTTGATCTAATGATCCGTATTAATGGCGCCCGCACGCGCACGACATTTTTCACGGCGTAAATTTGTCTGTCGAGATCAGTGAGATTGCGTGATGCTCTTCTTGCGTAATGTCTTTTCAGGTATTCATCTTGCCATGTATTTCAAATCAATATCGATCATTTTCTCCTTTTTTGATAATTATTACACGGAAAGAACAGTTTTGTCGAAATATTTAACAATTGAGCTACATACAGATTTGAAAATAATTTTATTGGACTACCAAAATAATTATCTAGGATGCTCAAACTAATTGCTAGAAAGAAAATGCTTTTTGCAGCATTATTCATCATGCTCAAGTTTCCTATGTAATTATATTGATGGTTCCATTCATTTTCAGATCCGTATTTAGCTAATTTTTTAGATACTTTAGCAAAGTTTTTCTTTTTCGTGTACAAAGAGATAAGATAATAAAAATACAATGTGAATGTTCACTAAGGAGGCTTGACTCAAAGCTTTGTGATCGGCCGCAGCGTTTCGTCCTGATCCCACACTACTAGACTCATCAATAAGGCGATGTAGTGTGGAACCTGCCCTAGACGCCTGGAATCCAGAATGATGTTCTATTTGAAGGGAATTCGCGTGGCCTCTAGTGGCGAGTCGCCACAACAACTGATTTATACAAAAAATGATTTGCCGTTTAATTATACAAGTGAATCTGATTTATCCTATACTTTTTGTTCACTAAGCTCGTATATTTCTACTACCATGACATAATTTCTAAATGCAGATGCTCTTTTACTTGAAAGAGCACCTTTGCGATTCAAGCAATTAAATTATCATGACAATCGTGATTATTTTGCATCGAGTATGAATTACAAAATACTAACATTAAAGACGCGGATAATTAATTGACAATATTAGGAAAACAAATTCTTCTGCAATCGAATACACAACCGTAGAAATTGTCAATAATGTAACGTATACGTTATGTAACATTCCGTGCGCGAGATTTATACCGATGCAGATACAGATCCTTATCTTCGATCTTCCAATCGTCGTCCACTCAAGGAAGATTTAACGTCGCTAGGAGAGAGACAAGTCACTCGGGCAACAGTCCTGTTCCTCGCAACGTTGCGTACGTCGTGTCTCTTGAACGCGGTCCCGCTTTGGCATGTGCGGTTACAGCGAGTAATTAAATTGATTGAACGCTCGCGGCTCTTCTCTCCTCTGATTCGCCGCAGAATCACATAGGATTGTGCGCAGCGAGTATGCGGGTTGGAGACACAAAAGGCCGGTCAGCGTAACGCTCGCCATCACCGATGCTGATGAGTTCCCTTCGTTATCCGGTGACCCGTAAATCTCCGGAACCGCATCTCTGACCGCGCGGTTTTCCGCCTTTTCAAACCTCACCGCTGTTCCATTCCTCCGCTCTCGATCACCCCGTTCCCACTCAGCTCTCCCGTCCTCTTCCAGCCGTCGACGCCGATGGACACGCGGCCGGCTAGCTCACAATAGAGAATATCGTTTTATTGCCCGATCCTGGAATTGCGCTCCCCTCTCACCATTCGCGCTCGTAAAATCAGGGAAGGACGATTGCGCTTGCTCGTAACAGAGAGAACTGATTACGGGCCGAGTTTAACGTATTGAAGGCGCAAATGGAGTCTGCAATTGCCGCTGTAAGCGACGTCACCAAGCAAACCGACTTCACCGAGAGCTGTTTTCTCTGACGGTTTCAGAACTCTTACAGCATTTGTGTAGAATTTATTACTGAATTCTATTGTTGAATAAATATCAATTTTGCTTTATACTTCTATGGAGTTTTATTGATAAAGATGTTTTACACAAAAATTTTCTATATAAATAGCATCTTTTTTATTGATGTCAATAATATTATATATACGGTACCTAAAATAATTAAAAGTATCGATTTCATTAATATAATACTGATTTTTTAAAAATTAGTTATCAATAATGTGACATAATTTATAATAAAATTGTTTCTTTCAATGTGCGTGTGAAATGTATATAAAAGATATTTATAAATTAAAAAGTAAGTTAAAAAATTTAAGTTTTATTAATATAAAGAATATATTACTAATAAAAACAGTATAAATAAAAGAGTATAGTATTAATCAAATCAATATAGTGTTATTTTTTTTATTGAATGCATGGGAACTTTTCGTGTTGAATGAATACGTTTAACTTTTATAAAATATAAGTAATATAAACGTGTTTATTAGTTTAGTAGAACTTAAAGAATTATGGCATTTTCCGTGATCGTTGAGAAAGACAGTTAAGGGATATATTTTCTGTATAAGCATTAAAAGTCTTAATCATTTTTTACGAATCAGTTTTATACGAACTCTCCTCAGTTTTGAAGAATTTAATTCGTTAAAGCTCCTTTGCTCGTTTGCGGCTCTTTTCAACATTAATCAGATTCACGATAATTTTGCGGATAAGCAAAACACGAGAAATTCGATGCAGCCTGTTAATAGTGACTCATCAATTTGCAGTTATAAGCGATATCGAGTCTTGACGTGAGAATGCACATTTTTGGATGCGAATTCAATATTAACGATAATAACGCCTGCGCTTTCTCTTTCGTGCATTTTCTGGAGGTGAAATTTGTCGGAAGATTTAAAAAGAAAGGTCGAGATGGTGAAATTATTAAAAAACGAAAAGAAAAATCATCATTTCTTCCATCTTCTTCCCGAGCAAAGGAAAGCAAGAGATCTTGGATCGCTCCCGATATTTTCAAACGACGTTCGCGAGGTTATTTTTACGAAGGCAGCATATGGTAGTTTTCAATAAGTTTTACGTTAGAAACGCGGAAACTTTAAGTGAATTTTGCTCCATCTCTTCTTTCTCGTTTTTTCTTTCCTCCTTCTCTTCTACCTCTTGGTGAACTTCCCCCGGAAGCACGAGAGGACGGGGCCATGCTAATTAACCTCTTCCGGACGAGTCACGAGTCGTAACGCACAGTACTCGCCGTGACGCCTGCAATTATACCGCATAGCCAGATACGATAGCTGCATACGATAGAATACGTATTATCAGTCTGATTTATTGAACGATGAAACGAAATTCTAACATATGGATATTGACGCGCGAAATATTCATGCATTCGCAGTGAGACTTATGCCGCGCATAATGTGCAGATATATACATATATTATTTTACAGAGAGAATTCATGCCTGCAGAATCTGTTATTTTATCAAAGCATCTAAAGAATGAATTATGCTTCTGAAAATGTGACGGCTTTGAATGATGATTGTTAGACCGTCAGTTTCTTGATGAAAACTCGAAAGCGCTTATAGGCTACAATGCCAAAATTTTTGCGACAAACTGATATTATGTAAGTGATTTGTATTTTTTTAGCTATTTTTTGTTATATTATTTTTATTACACTTTATAAAATTTTTTTAAAACATAAGTACATACACACATACATACACAGATTGCCGGAAATCGGTCTTAAGATGTCATAAACCAATCAGAGGACCGTATTAGCATCTTAAGACATTATTATTAAGACAGTGTTAAAGTAAAAACCAACTATGAATACCGGCTTTAAATTCTTAACATAATTATATTATTTATCAGATATACAGACAATGAGAAAACAGTTTTTGGTATTTGCGACTGTAATTACGTGTTACTATAACTATAATTATTATACTATGTTAATAACTATGTATAATCTTACATTGATGGATCGGTGGATCGGGCCTAGTTTCTACTGATGTAGTTTAATTTATTGGTTGAACTAACTCATCTCTTTCTAATTCTGAGAATTAGAAAAAGATGAGGAGTAAGTTCAATCGAGATTAAAGGCAATCTACATTGGTAGAAATGAGCAAAGCATAAATTCTCAGAGTCAACTTAGATTTCTACAATTCAGAATTTAGAATCATGGATTAACGTCGCTAAACTGTCATACATCTCAAGTGAAAATGGGCGCACGATTTCTTAACAAGATACCAGTCTCATTAGAACTTTGTTAGAGCCGCTTAAAGAAAGACGGGAATTGCGCTGAGAAAGAAACGGGCTTTATTTTCCGCTGGCGCGACGTAGCGGTCACGGGGAAACGCTCGATCGTGCACGCGCGACTGCATCGTCGCAATATATTTGCTGCGAGTCCCATCGGTCGGCGACGGTTAAGGCCAGGGTAATTGCATTGTACGCGCTTGTCCTTTCAAACGCCAATCACCGGCGACAAAACGTTCGTCGTGCCGTCGCGCCGCGGCGAATCGCGCTCGTAGCTGGACGGCGCCGGCCGTCCGCTTTTAAAGCTCTCGATCTGCCGGCGTGTCGGCGTGCGATTCCTCTCGCGTTACCTTCTCGACTTGTATCCATCTTCCTTCGAAAGTTCGATTCTATGCGTTGTCGCCGCGTAGCATAATCGCTATTGATCGAAGCGCGACGCGAACTTTGGAAATTGAAGGACATTCCGAGAAAAATAGAAGGATCTCTATTTATGTGACTTCCAAGGAATGACATTAACATTTTTGTAAATATGTAATTGTAGAAAATTCAATTTTCTATATTATTCAATTTTATTGCTGTAGAAATTGAATTGCATTCCAAAAATTAAAATAAATCAAGACAAATTGGGAACCCCCATTTTTATGTGAAGGAATTTCTGCTGAAATTTCTTGAAAGATAGAATTTTGTGTTCTATATAACTAAATGAAACCGTTGAAATGACATTAAATCATTCTTAGAAAAATTTCTGCTGATTTTTCTCTGAGAAACTTCTATAATTTTCTATTTTAGATTTTTTTATTTATTTAGCACAAGTTTATTTATTATACACGAAAATTCAAGATGAATAAGAAAAAATAGGGAACTTATTTTGTAGTAAAGGCATTTGTGCTGAAATTTCTTTCTGGAAATAAATTTTGTGTTTTATAATAATTATAAACAGAAATTAAAAAATAACAGTTATATTACTTTTAGAAGTGAAAGGATGTTTGCTTTTTTTCTGAAAAAATTTCATAACCTATAATAATCAACAGAAATGTTGAAACAATATTTAAAAGGTGGAGTAGACCGTTAAGAGAAGCATCGATAAAATTTTCAAGTGCGTTTTTCTCGCCTTCCTTTGTCTCAGATTGTTGGTCTTGAGCAATAGAGTTTCCCCCCCCTTGATGTATAATCGTCGTCGCAATCGATATCGCTCGGTTGCGATAGGCAGAGAGAAAGAGATGGCACACGACCATAAGAAGTTCACGTGGGCGGCGAGTAAGTCGCATGCAGGTTATTTAAGTACTTAGATCGACGCGGTTATTGTCCAAGGTGCTAATAGATCTAATAGATAGACCGGCTTCCTCTTCCTAACGTTAATAAATCATTCAGAGACTTCCACCTGGCTGCCTGCTGCCTTTACCGAGATGAGGCACTGACGCATTCAAATTGCATCTAACGCAAATCGCGGAGATATTTCAAGATATCGAACTCTTCTTTCAGATATCGAATTCTTTTATTTGATTGATTAATTATATCTTTAAATGATTTTTTATTGCGATATATATTAGAAACAATTGTTTGCATTATCAGCAATAAAATATTTAGCTTACATTTGTACTTTTTTTTTCTAATTGCTGAGGTTATCGAAAAGAGAAACTGCAATATGTTATGGATATAAAAATTCATTTTTTAGTAATTTGATCCTTTCGAAATGAAATTAAATGTATTGATCGCCGTTCGTCTTGCAGAATGTTTGAATTGGTCTGGCGCTTTCACTATTGGTTGATGCGGTTGGGCTAGTTCCGTGTGAAATAAATAATTCATTTTTCAAAGAGAAGCGCGGGGCATCGCTAGCATTGAATAGTTGTAGGTTCGTTTAACTTCCTCCTTTCGACGCGTAGAGAAAGTCATTGTTGTTTGTGGATTCAACGAAGTCGAAGTAAACGTCTCGCAGCTTTCAGACAGTATACCGTGGCGCCTTTGTCAGGCTAAGAGACATTGTTGCACCGGAGCGGTGGGTGTGCATCGCTTTATGTGGCCATATAATGGCGAAAACTCCATCGTGTGCTGCTTGGCACTAAAAGACGTAGGTACAAGCCCCGTCCAGGGCCCATAATTATGCTGAGCAAAAATTAAGTTCAAGATCAGCGGCGAATGGTCATAAAGTTTAAATGTGGCCGACGGACTCGCGAATTTTCAAGCGAGTATATTGCGAATCCTTGTTTTTAATCCTTGTTATAATAAATATTCTAAATCATATAGCTTAATCTTTTATTTAAGACAGCATGGATTATAATAATCAGTTTCAAATTGAATTTAATTATTTAACTATTTGCTGTTAAATAGCACTGTTCGACAAAAAATTATTCTCTTTGAAATACCATAGTACCTCGAAGGTTTTTCTCACGTTGAATCGATGCCATTAACAGAATTTTCATAGCCAGGATTTTGAGTAAATTGGTGTAAAATGGAAAAAAATGGCATTTTTAGCCATTTTCAACGTTTTTTCGCAGCAATATGATAATACCATATTTCTTAATAGTCTACGACATTTAAAAGTACAATTCAAGAACTATTCCTTGAATTTTAGTTCATGCGATCGTACGATTTACTTTCATCATTGAGTTATGGCTGTTTGAATTTAAGTCTTTCTATATGTATAATTACAGATCGACAAGAAATACTTTTTTTCCTCTTCGAAGTAGATAAGTCCAAGATTTTTTCACGCCGAGCACGATGTTGTCAGAATTTGCGTGGTACATCAATATTTTTAGTAAATTTGGGTGAAATAAATTAAAAATCGCTTTAATTTATTAAAAATTCGACCAATAGTATCGTGTTCAGAGTTCAGCGCGAAAAAATCTTTGATACATTTACTAGACCACTGCAAGGAGAATTTGGGCTGTTGAAGTATAATCGTATCTATATTCATATTATGATACAATTATATTTCCATCGCTTTCATAATTTATTAAAAGCATTGAGAAACTGGGTTTACGCGAATAATATTCGTGCACAAAAATATTAAAAAAAATACCTATAGGTTTACCATAAATCGTGCGCTATATATACATCGAGTTCACCTTAGACTAGCTGGGGGTTAACATTTATTACGCGACGCATTGCAAACGTCGTAATTATCGCGCTCGCTCGCGATCCCGGCGATATACCATCCGGTTGTTTGCCATAATCGCGAGAGTGTGCGACCATTAACGCTTCCAACAGCCGGCTATTTAAACTCTACGCAGACGAAGCGCGCAAATGCGCTTTATACCCTCGGCGCAATCACGCGCGCGACTCCGAAGCCGTTAAAATAAACGTAACGAGCATTTCGACCTTTACTAGTCGTCTAGCGCGCGCATCTCATACTCGGATATATATAAAAGCGGGCCGCCCAATGATCCGGTATATTATAGCGCTTAAACGTCTGGTGGAGCCTCGTCGAATTCGTCCGCGTGTGCGCGTCCTCGTAAACGGGGTGTCACAATTCGCCTGTAGCCGCGGCGAGTGCACGCTCATTTCGCGCGTTACACCGCTTGCCGAGATCGGCGAGATCACGTCCGTGCGATCTCGTCGCCCCGACCGCCTGTCTTCTGCAATTATTCGACGTCTCTCGCGCGGCCGCAACGGGCGGAAAACGCCGCGCGATCGTAAAGATTTTATCCGCGTTCGCGATTCTCTCCGCCCCTTTCCACCTACCGATTGCTCCACCCCGCAGAGCGGAGAAAATTATCCCGCCGGCTGGGAAATGCCGACAGGCGATTTTACGGCCGATCGAGCGCTCGCGCACGGTTAATTTCGAGACTTTTAACGCGCCACTTCTGATCCTCTGCGTGAATTGGGATGCGGCACTGCACGGTTGGACCACCCGGTTGGGATACGGATGGAATGCGTTTCCGTATCTGTAAATTTAATTTCTTATCACAATACAATCGTAGTTTGTCTGAAAAAATAATCAGTGCTCACGCACAACTAAAGTCTTCAGAAAATTATAAAAATGTTTATTTGATTATTTTATTCTTTTAAACATTGATATTTAAACTTGGATGCTTTTTGGCATAATTGTAGACGGAAGGGATGATTTTGCTGAAAGATATAAAGTTTTGCTGGATACAGATCTGAAAATAACTTTGAACCATCCAAATAATTATGTTGGAAATTAAAAAATGATGAACAATGCTGCAACAAAATTTGATATTCTAGCAACTAGTTTGAATTTCCATAAAATTATTTTGATGGTTCAACAAAGTTATTTTCAGATCTATATCTAGCAAAATTTTAAAACTTTCAACTAACTTGTTTTTTTCATATATTTAAATTCTAAGGCAAAGTGGATCTTGTTGATATGTGTTATTTTATCTTATCGTTAGTATGTGTCACATCTAGAAACAATACCAAAAATATAAAAATGTAATATTTTTTATTGTTACGTCTGAGTATTTTAGGGTGTATTCACGGGCTAATATCATAACAATTTTTGAATAGTCAAAACATCCTTATGACTTTTGCTTTCAGTTGTTGCGTGTTCATCTGATAATTGAATGTCTTTACATTTTATCATTGCTCGTTAATTCAATCGCACCGGGGGAACATTGTAAGCGATCGACATTTCCGGAGAAATCAAAAGGAGAAAGCCCATCGGTGACTTCGACGAAATGCATTACTGATGGTAAGGGCGATGCGACGAGATCGAGTCGTTATCGTATTTAATGCGTGATCGATCGATTGGAAATGCAATTTGCTTCAACGTTATTTTGAATACGTTTCATCAGCGCGATCGAAAGAAATAGTGCCTATCGGCGCTCACATGTATTGACTCACTCATCATGTTTTGTATAATTCGATGCTTACTTCTTTAGATTGCCATGCAAAAAAATATATTTGTATTAATAAAAAATATATTCACGTTAAATTAAAAAAAAAGAAAATTTATCTATATGTCTATCATATATCATATTTTACTTGCACTATTTGTTCAATTATAATCTTGATTCTTGAGATATTGCTTGAGAAATATATTTGTATTACAATAATTAAAAATATATTCTTTGATTAAAATAAGTTACGCAGACGTTAGTATCGTTTTCTCAATAATGATATCAATGCATAGGATTTTTTGTAGATTTTATCGAGAAGAATCGAAATAGTCCTGTAATATTTTGCCATTTCTGAGATAATAGGGAATTTTTGCAATACCGTTTATTCAGATACGGTGAGCGCTAAGATCAAGTTATCTTCTTCTTAAAAATTACTTGAGAAAAGGATAACGTTACTTTAACATTCACGTTTGATTGCAAAAACTCCCTAATAACTCTTTTGTCTATGCTTTTTTATCCAAATGTGTACTAAGAAAAATGTGTGCTTGGATTAATTAGAATTCTGATTAAAAATGGATAAATCAGAATTTTCTGGTTAAATCTACTAGACTTCTAATCGAAGTAGCTGGAATTCTGGTTGACGTAATCACCTTGATTGATTTATTCTTCTGATTCGTGAATTTTCAATCATTTGTCTCAGTGTGAATTGAAAAAAAGGATCGCATTATACTTAACGGAAGGCATTTTTGTGCCGGAGAAAATTCCGATGCACGCGAGCTGTTCTACAATTCCGCGAACACGTGCCGTTGCTCTCGCCTGTTTTGCGCAACATGTACTCTCCTGCCTAATTCTGCGTACGTAACAGCATGTGCATTTGCTCGCGCGTACGTGTGGTCTAGGCGTCGTTTTCGACGTCCAGTTTCGCGAACGTGTGTGGCTCTTTCTCTGGCGAGGTTCTCGCCGTCGTCGGCAGGCCCAGCGTTGAAACTTTCACCGTTGCATTGGTAAGAAAAGCGTGGCGCGTCGCGGGGAAAATTGCGGTCTCTCGTATTCGACAGGTTTATGCGTTTGCCTTTTATAATGCACGGCAATCCTCGTTTCCGCGCCTTCTCGCGTTCGCGAAAGAATGGACTGTCCCTCTTTGTCCCGGCTGTACTTTTTTTTCCATCGTTAAATCGCATTCCCTGTAACGAGGAGGACATAATCGTTCGGCAAGACTCCAATTAGTGTCGGAGTTATACGTAGATGGTTCGCGGTTATTCTTCTCGTACGAGAAGAACTGGGCTATCTCTCAATTTCCTGGTGCCATTCGTGACCCGGGTACCGAGTATGTGCCGTGGATGATGCACCGCCGAACGAAGACGTCGCCGAGAGGCTATACCGACTCTCCCATCGTGAAAATTAACGAGCCCATCAAACACTCGTCGTTTGATTCTCGCCTGGAATTTAAATCGCAGGGAAAAGAAATTGTGCTCAAAGTGAGAGCTACTGTGCTCGGCATTGACGAGTGTCGCGATCACTCGAAACTCCGCGAGGTCATAAAAGAGAGAAATTGCGCGAATTATTCTTTAAATCGATTCCGTGAATCATTTTTAACATTTGGATTTCTTCGGCGCTTCCGAAACTTTTCAGCGTCTTCAATGTCGCCATTTATTGAATTCGAATTGGGTAGAAAAAGCCGACGCGTTACACGAGAAAGAGAGGCGTAAAGAGCGCAGCCACTGTTTTAATGAATGCAATTATCCAGCCACAGTTATTTTAACGAATGCAATTATCCGGCAGATTCTGGGGCCCGGTCGATTATAACTATACGAAACGATCAGCCGCGCCCGCACAGTCGGGGGCAGCGCTGGCGGTTTCTCGGCCCCCGCCTCTCCCAGCGTGATCGTATCGCGGGCCTACTATTAGTCCGATGATATATGTCATCATTATGTGCGCCTTATTGCGTTAACCGTATCCTCATGATTTATACGGTAGATCCTGGCTCACTTCCGTCCCTCTCCCGATTTTTTTTTCTCCCTTCACCTGCGAATCGCCTCGCAGCCGTTCCGTTTGATATAACGCGCCATTGCGATATCACAATATTTGCAACGTCGCTCTGAAGAACCCATAATTGGGCTCTTTTTAATCCTGGCAATCCCAAACGCCTATGGGCGATCTGTACTTACACGTAATCATAAATTAATGGAATATTATCGTGCGTCACGTTTTTTATCTTCAATGACTGTGTTTCCGAGCATTATATATGTCAAAAACTTATACTTATGACATAAAGATCGTATTTCTACAATTTATTTAGACACTGGAAATAAATTTGCTAAATCTTGATACTTATTTCTTTGAATGCAAACGTTTACTGACACAGTAAATAAATATTTATTCAATAAAAGAATGATAGTTATGTCAAATTAGTGGTTTTTATATTAAATAAATATAGGTACATTTAGTAATAGTTGTTTGAAAATTTAGAATGTTTTTTCAGTGTATTACTTTCTCAGTATAATTCTTTTTCTAAGATATAATAATTTATTATGAAGATTGTATGGCCTCACACCAAGTTTTTATTAAAATGAAAAATTCATATTTATTGAAAAAATGTTTAAAAACGTATGGTAAATTTTTGGAACTGACAGTACTTTTCTGAACATTTTACAAGGCAATAGTAGAAATGTTAACTTCCGGCTAATTTTACTTTGTCGACACGTGAAACGTTTAAAAGGATGAAAATTGAGAAATAAGAATCCGGCGACTAAGTCACGCGACTACCGACGTGGAAACCGAACTTGCCCGCTATCTGGAGAACGTGCATAGCGGTAGCGTTTGTCTTACAGTAACATCGAGGATATTGGTATAATATGTAGATCTAAAACGTGTACGCGGGTCGCTAGTAATGCCCTCGTAAATCACCAAGGCTCCATTGTTTCTCTTTATTGAATGACTCGGCGCACGGTAGCCCCCTTCGCATTTCACATTTCTGTTTTGATATTACCCGGATATAAATCTCTTAGTTGCTCCAACCGCCCCGCTGGGAAACTTCTTGTATCAATACTTATAAATCGCGACCCAGCACTCCGTGCCGCCGTTTGGAAGCAGGTGCGAGGTGCGCCCAGCGTTTAAGTGGCTCGCATACATTTTCATGTTTTACATCATTTACACGGCGCGGTTTAATTCTTGTGCACCGCCTCTTTTTCACCCGCTTTCTTTTTCTCATCGTGTCTTCCGTTTTAGTGAATCATATTTTTACTGTAATTTTATACGTTATATTTACTTTTAAGGAAATATCCGAGTACCAGCGTTATTCTTTACCGACTTGTGCATGGAAAGAATGGTTTTGCTGTTAAAGTAAATTTTAGCTAGATACAAATCTGAAAATAATTTTGTTGGATTTTCAAAATAATTATATAGGATTCAAAATAATTATACGTTCAAACTGGTTGTTAGAATGTCGAAACTTTACAGCATTATTTATCATACTTGAGATTCCTACAAAATTTAATGTTATTGAAGCATTATATATTATAAAACAATTAAAATTAATTTGATATTATATTACATAGAAATTATAAAAGTAAAAATGTTTACAATTAACTTTTATTATTTTATATTTTTTATATTTTTACGGTTTGGATTTAGCCATTGATTTATTAGAGAAAAAATTGCTTTCCCTGAAGAAATTGAACGATATACCGCACATTTATTATCTATCCATGGTGTAGGAACTTTTAGGGAAACTATAGGAGGAAATAACATTATCGCATAAAATACCGTCTAATGTACAAGGAATAATTAAACGAAGATTAGCGTCTCGTATTCGACTTTATGCACTCGAGTATAAAGGTATCTCGCCTTAAAACGGCGCTTATGAGTCATAACTGTTAATTTCGCAACGCCCGAGACGTATTTTAATGTGATTTTAATGTAATTACGTGTTTACACTCGGCGAAACGAATAGAAGTAATTTGGTGCACAATCGGACTCGCGACCAACTTTCTATCCGCGTCGCAATATAATTGCAGTAGCGCGTGGTGAGCGTAGTTGTAATTAATGTTTCACCAAATGCGCCGGTGGAAAAATTACGATTGTCACACCGGACATATATAACTCCACGATTTTGCAATCGTTTTGTGTATAATAAGTAGGTATATCACACAGAAAGGACGGTTTACTGACATCATAACAAATATGAAAATAATTTTGTTGCACCATCAAAATAATTATGCAGGATGTTCAAGTTGGTTATACTTTATATTTTATATATTATACGAGATGATTAAAATTCATTTTAATCTTAACAGGCAAACATTTCAAAAAATATGTAATTTTACCAAAAACATTCCAAATAAAAGTTATATGGTATGAAAGGAGACATGTAATGGTAATAACTTCCCCTTCTATATAACTTTTATTTGAATGTTTTTTTTTGTAAAATTACTTATTTTTTAAATATTTTCCTGTTAAAATTAAAATGAATTCTCGTATATTAAGCTAGAATATCAAAACTTTTGCAGCATTGCTCATTTATTATCTTTGAGCGTCCTAATTATTTTCATGGTCTAACAAAATTATTTTCAGATTTGTATCTAGATAATTTTTGAATACTTTCAAAAGACAAAATCGTCCTTTCAGTGCAAATACTCCAGCTATGTTATAACATTTGATATATAAAAAAATCATATTAGACTAATGAAAAAATAATGAAAGAGGTACATTACGCAATCTGACTGTTACGTGAGATGCTAAATGTTTACTAAATTAATACAATTTATCTTTGTAGCGAAGCGTGTAATTAACTTTTTGCAATGTGAGATTGATTCGACTAATATAATCGGATTCGCCTTTTCAAGTAAATTACAATCGTAGCAGGTACAGACGCGGCGCCATAAACGCGGTTGAACGCGAAGGCAGTTAATGATACGAACTTATAAATAATCCGCTAATATATCTAGCGGATAATCTAACGTTACGTAAAACCTCTTTAACCGAGCTACCGAGCGTTAATAGAGAAGGG
This sequence comes from Trachymyrmex cornetzi, assembly GCF_001594075.2. Classification (NCBI taxonomy): domain Eukaryota; kingdom Metazoa; phylum Arthropoda; class Insecta; order Hymenoptera; family Formicidae; genus Trachymyrmex; species Trachymyrmex cornetzi. The sequence continues at coordinate 4,501,585 of NW_017296157.1, read as the reverse complement.
ATGCAAACGAACGCGTTCACAGGTGCGTAAGTTTCGCACTCTCGATGGTTTCATGCGTTATTTCAAGAGCCCTCCTTCTCATCCAACTCGCGTGAAAACCGTAATCGAGCAGATGGGAGAGGTGGAAAGATACTTCTCTTCTTACCGAGTTGCAAATCACTTTCATAGTTCCACTTTTATGACCGAAAGTTATAATTTATGGTGCGCTCGATTAGCGTAACTCACACACCGTGCACGAAAAGGATTAAACTCGACATTAGGAACACTCGTACCAGAATGCTCGAGATTTCGAAGCTCTAATCGATTACATTAGTATCTGAAGACGTGGGAACGGGCGACGATGGCGCAGTACGAGCGCAAATTTGCGTATGCAGTGCATGGTTCTTGTCCGCAAATCGAAATGTAATAACGAATTCGATTGGGTGCATTCAGTGCGCACTGGTGCACATTAAAGCCGCCATACAAAAATTGATGTAAATATGTGTGCTTGATATAAATGTAAAAATGGATTGAACCGTGAAATTCTCAATACGTTTTATTGTGTTGTTAAGTAAAATTTGTATTTTATAATTCGAAATACTTCATTTTTATACAAATTAAATTAAGTAAATAAAATAAAATTAAACAAATTATATTAAGTGTTCCGAATTCACTATTACATACTATATGTCAGTTGATGATATAATTTAAAGGAAGATTTGCATGTAGAGAATTAACCTCTTCAGACCATGTGCACATAGTACGTAAATCAAATTTGAAGATATTATTCGTTTAAATTATTTAATTCTATCGATACCATCTGATAATATATATGTCGAAAAAATAGTCAAAATTTTAGAAAAAATTAATTGTTTAGAATGAATCACTTGTTAAAGGAAATACCTTGAATTGAATTAAAAAAAATTTTTTTAACATCATTCCAATAAAATCAGGTTCGAAGGGTTAAATAAAAAATTCCTTTTCCCCGTTTCTTCGATGACTTTTAAGTGCAGTCTAATTTGCATGTAATTGTCGATCTGATATTAATGATATTTGCGTTTGCGTAAACGGTGTTATTTTCGTCTTATTAAAATGTCCTAATCATTTAACGTTTGAAAGAGCTCTTGTTTGCCCAACTGCAATCTTCTATCTATCGCACTGCATTAAAATAGGGCAAATTTTTTTTATCGCGATTTACTTCAGATTTTTAATGCATTCCGTTAATAAGGACTCTTTTTATCGTTGCAAAGCGAGGAACTCTGCAAAAGCGCGAAGTTAATCGCGTGTTCTATCGTGGCGAATATTTCAGAGTCGGTTTTAGTGGCGTGGGCGACATGGATTCGTGCCATGAAATCATATAAATACGTCCAGGTCTGTATCTTTTAATATAAATAAAACCACCATTTATTCTAAGGGTTGATCGTATAAATTGAATTCTCAAGTGCGATAAATTGAATCCTACGCAATAGTTGGATTGCTGTATGCGTAGGAAATCTTTTGTTTATTAATCAACGCACGTATGAAATAATAGACTTAACATAATGCAGGGACGGTTTTGCTGAAGTATCTAAAAATTTATGGATACAGATTTGAAACTAATGTTGTTGGATTAAAATAATTAGAACGTTTGATGAACACATAGAAGCATTGATGGCAATAATACAAAAAGTTTTAACATTCTATCAACCAGTTTGAATATTGAAAATAAGATTCTACTCTAAAGAATTGATAAAGTATGAAATAGTTTAATCATTCATACATTAAATGTACATATTGAACAGTTATCATCTTTATAGTTGCTACCATTGTCCTATTCTCTAACAGTGAGTGTATAATGAAAAATAAGAAAAGCAACATTTACGTTCTTTGAACCTCTCATTTAAATTCAAATGACGTGTAGCTAAATCTTATTTAAACTGAAATCGTTCTCCCAGGTTTATGTAAGGTATGAGTATAATTTAGAGTATGTAATGTGTCTTTTCTAATAAGATTTTCAAGATTGGGTTTATATCATCAGCAAGATATACGGCTTAGGCGTAACGTTTCCATCGTTACCTGTCTTAAATAAAGTACATCGCAGAAACGCGCGTCCACGTGCTGAAACGCGAGGCCCCTGAGAATGCATTTAGCTCGTATCCCTTTTTGGATGCAGAACTGCGGAACTAGCTTCGCGATGTTTCACGTTTCTATCAGCGAGTTTATACGTGGCACCCACGCAAATCCAAATAACGACATTGTAATACGAGCGACGCGACGTGCCGTGTAAGTGGCATGTCGGATCTCGTATTAAATTGTATACTGTGGGTCATCGTACCGGGTCGGGAGAGACGTGAACCGCTTTGCGCGCACGTTCTCGTTATCATCGCGGAAGCGTAAATCGTCGTTTTCCCGCGAACTTTCGTTCTCGACGAATCTGGATCAGTCCCAATTATTTTTTTTTTGTGTATTCGGTGCGCGTTTCAATACGTTCGGTGTGTCCAAAGGCGCCGCCAATTTCAATTTCCGCGACGCAATCTCACGGCATTACGGAAAATAGGAGAAATCCGGCGAAAGTAATACGGAGTCTGTCGCGACGTGCGTTGTAATAATGCAATATGTAATAATAAGAGACGATAATGACGCTTCACGCGTTTTGTGGGTGCACTTTGCGGTGGCAGTGCGATATAACGTATGTACGCAATCCATTTTCGCTCCTTTAGCTACGCTTCTAAATCACACAGCTCTAACTTTATGACGAAGAAACGAGTTAATTTGTCCTGTGCGAGAACGGAGTCTCGTAAATTTAGCATGGTTGCGCGCAGAATTATCAATAAGAAATGTAATCTGTACAATGTAGTAATAATAATATTTTTATGAAGCAAACTTAAAAACGGGTGGAAAATTATTTCTTGAAATTGAACTATTAAATTCATAATATCGAATTACACACAATTTGAGTTATTTTTAATAATTTGTATAAATCGCCACTGCTCTTACTCAATATGTCGTTAATTTACCTAAAACAACTGAATTAAATAATTTAATTCAAGAAAATGTATTAAATTGGACTGAAAATTTAATTAATTATTTACTAAATGCGCGCGCGCGCTTGATATATGTTTACTTTGAAACTAAGCGATTCAATCACAGAAATGGATTGATTTGTATTTTGATGTAAAGTTAAAAATAACAAAATGTTATTTAACTCAAGGGATTACTATTACTTCTTTGATATCTCATAGTATAGAGATCTTTTAAAATGGAATATAATGAATAAGGTAAAAAATATTTATTTCGAAAATCAACATATATTTCGATCTTAACTGAGAAAATATAAAAGAAATGTAAAAGACTCTCGTACATCGCATCATGGAAAAGCAGCCAATTAACGTGCCAAGCATTGCGCAAGCCAAAGTCGAAGACGTAAAACTACGCGAATAACGCGATCGCGATGTTCCCACCGTCGATCACCCGCTCGAATCTGTATCTCGTGATTGTTTCATTGTCGCATTGAACGCGGGTGGTCTCGCCTTTCGCGAGAGCGAGCGGTGCTGCCGAGGTGCACATAATGCATCGTCGCCTTCGCTCGTCGCGGGTGTCGTCGCAGTTTGTCGTACATACGGTTGAGATGGCAAGAAACGATGGCGCAATTATTCCTCGCCGCTGCCTCTAACTCTCTCGCTCTCTCTCGCTCTTTCTTTGCCATGCTTTTTCCTTGGCTCGTGTATGTCACGAGCCGAGCCGTAATTGTTTTAACGTTTTAATAACTCGCGTGTGCGCGCCGCGCCGCACCGGGTCGCCGAAAGACACCCGTCGCCTTCACGTAAATACGGTGAAATGAAACACCGTGCCGGATTGTGTCAACCGCCATTGCGCCAGATACTATCGTAACTCGTATGTACTCGGTATGTACAAACAAAGTAACATTCTACAGTTTGAATTAATTTCATCGTGTTATTTCAACCGGTTCATTCCGTAACTATATTCCATTCTTTTCTGTCACAACAGTTATTTAATCGACGTTACAATTCAGCACTTTCAAAATTCATATAAAATTAATTTTTAATATACCTATTACTGGTTATATTTTCGATTGATTGTTATATTTGTTTATGATTTAGCACTTTGAACCCAAAAAGTCATTTTTTATATACTTATACAAATTTTAATTTTTGATTGTTATTATAATTTAGCACTTTTGAAAACTTGTACAAAATTCTATGTTGAATTTATATAATGGAATTATATAAATTATATGAATTTAATATTGAAATTTAATCTCAATTGATCAGCTCTCTAAAACAAGTCAATGAGAATTCATGTTGTAAAATGTAATTTTAATTATTCTGACACGTTGTGTGGTAAATTCGAGAGAAGAAGAGATAAAAGATTCTCTCTCTTACAATTAGAATCTCTGTTTTGTTCCGAATGACTCGCATAATTGATCCATTAGCGTTGTCCTGCCATTTCGTGCCGCGAGTCTTTAATCGTGTCACAGAACACTATTCTAAATTATATATTGCAGTGATTTACCTTGCTATACGTGGGAGAAGAGATATCGTTCCAAGTATTCTAAAACATTATTCTTCATTTCCATTATTCTTTTAATAAAAATTATGTACTTTATTACAACGATTTTATTTATAGGTTTATTCTCTTTTACTTTTATTTTTATAAATATAACTAACTTATTACCTTAGTTACTGTTACTTATATTATGACATTTTCTATTAATTATTGTGGTATTTTAATTCCATATAAAAAATAACTAGCCACTTTCTTTATATATTACTGCTAAATGGTACTCTGGAGAAACAAGAAATATTTTATTACGCATTTATTGTGAGAAATGATTGTTAATTTGACAATTGATTTATATCTTGCAATACATTTACCGTTAATAAGTATCGTGTCGTCGCACCTGGTGTACAGCTTCCATTCAAGGAAGTCGAAATTAAAGACAAGACGGACGCCAGAGTATTAACGGGTCTTGATCATCATGATATTCGATGGTGGATGTAATTGCAATGTGAGTCGATTTGTGGTTCGTCGATTGACGAGCGAAAGCGTGCGTAAATTTGCGGTTGCTATACTTCATTCATACAGAACACGTTGAAATGAAACCAACATTCGCTCTCTTGTACATCGTATCATACTTATTTAAAGTTACACATATGGTAATCATCGTCGGCGGCATGATTACGTGATCTGTGATTATTATTCGCCATGTATGTAGTGCGTTCAAAAGAAAATCAAACACGCATGTCTGGATCCTTTCGATTTTAACTCTTAATACACACGATGATTTTCCGGTTCTTTACTACACACGATGGGGGTTTTCGTGTCCTATTTTTAGATTAATTTTTATCTTTAATAAATATGCAAAAAAAAATATTAAGAGATTTTTATATACTCTATATACTTTAATATTTGTAGAAAGTATTTGCAAGGCTGTGCACGGAGAGAATTTTTTCTTAGAATTTACCCTGAAAATATGACAGCCGTGGGACAACATTGTGTGTGTGTATATATTTCGAAGAATTTTAATATAAATCTCTCTCATTCATTAATAAAACTACAATAAAGTATAAAATAAGTTTGATCAATTTTACTGAAGTGCATGGTAAAAATCTTTAAAATATTGTAGTGTACGACAATCTCTATTTTCAGGGTAAATTTTAAAAGAAAATTCTCTCCGTGTGTATTTAAAAAATTGTACATAAATGTTATAACTGATTACGTGATGTTCCTAGTTTTTCGGAGAAAAGAAATGTGCAGAACACACGAACAACCAAATCGTGTGTATTAAAGGTTAAGATCCTTTGCTTAATCCTCAAAACAATGAAATAAATATGAAAATCTTTAATTTTTATACGTTTTCAAGATGATTTTCATTTTCGTTGCTTATTATTCTGACAATAGATCTATTATTTTTGATGAGATATTAAATAAATTGCAACATGGTCTTTTTGTGACGTGTACGCGTAGTGTTTAGAACTACCCACGACCTATGTTGCGACTATTTCGCCTTCACCCTTCTCGAGCCCTTTCTATCTCGCTAATTTTCTGCAAAGAGCAATTTTGTTTCCAGGCGGCCATTACGATTGCTATAATAGCGCTCATCAGACCTCGCCGCCTATCACCTTTACCTTCATCTTGTCTAATTACAGGTCGCGTTTATTGTTTCAGGAGGAGAGCGAGCTCTCGAGCAAGCGGTGGGCCAGCGCGCCCCGCCGCCCGGACAGCCCCTGCGTCCTGGGGGCACCGACGTCTAGGGAGGTAAGTCAAAGTCACCTTTACCCTGAATTCAGTTTTGATGTTCCTGAAATTAACGTCGAAATTAGACACATTCGTTTTTTAGAGAACATATCAGCAGATGCCAATTTGTTCTATTTAATGTTGTAATATTTAGGCATCGCAACATTTATGCATTTATATCTTCTGTGTTCTGTTAATTCTTTTATTTTTTTCCTAACTTTATTATTTAAAAAAATTATTTGTTTTGTGTTCACATATATATATATATCATACTTTGATACAGATACATGTGTACCTACACAATATTTATTAAAAGATTATCAATTAATATAGCGTCATAAAAATTACATAAAAACTTATATAATTATTCTAAGAGAATGATCTTAATAAATATTTAAAAATTTAGTTAATGTAAATTTAAAAACAATTTTATTAGGTTATCAAAATAATTATAATATTCCGAGAAAAATTTCTGGTTAAAAATGAATGAATCAGAAGATTCTGTTTATATATCAATCACTTCTACATATTACATAATATTGTTACATATATATGTTACATAACATTATTTCATATATATATTTTTCAAGGTTTTATATTTATAATATAATATAATATAAAATATAGTGTATGATATAATTATTTCGATAGTTTAACAAAATAATTTTCAGATTTATATCTATAGCTAAAATTTTAAATATTTTAACGTTAACTTTCTCTTTGGGTATGTTCATTTTTTTAAATATAGGTAATGTTAATCTGATCGATCAAGACTTTATATTCGAAGTAACTTGCTGACGATTAATTAAGAATTTCTTCTCGATACGTCATGCCGTATGGCAGATACGTCCGATAACAGAGACATTCGCGTACAGTTACCCGCAAGGTACGTCATCCTCGCGCGATCAGGTGTCGTTGCTCTTAACGGACATTAAAATTTCCGCGCGATTATTCATGCCGATAAAATCTCGCCTCGGTCGGACGATGCACGTATAATAACGACCATTTCGTCGCTCCAAGCGCTTCGTTCGTGAAACACCTCGCGGAAATCGTCGCATCGTGGACGCCGGTCATACGACTTATTCGCGAATACATGGCGCCACCCACAGGTTCTCTATGATGGGTGTGACTTCGTGTCGGCATTCGCGATGCACATTAAGCTGCATGAGGGAACAGGAACGTATGTCGCCGCTGCCTCTTGCGAGTACGCTTGTAAATACTCGTTCCCTTTTACGCTATAACGACGCAATCGGCGACTCGCAAATGTGCCAATCTCGGTGATAAAAGAGAATTCTGTGATTTAAATCGGCTACCGTTTTGCTTGAAATATCTGTCATTTATTGGGAGAAACAAAAGGGTATGTGATTTATATTTACTATATTAATTGTATGAGAGATTTATGGCAATGGGTTTCTTAAATACGTAATAATTCAAATAACACGCAAAAACGAGATATAAAATGTTTTAAAGACGTCTTGAAAGTATTTTTTTTAAAGACATCTAAAATATTTTATCTGTATTTATTAAGATTTTATATATTTATATTTTTTATCAGAAATCATAGAATAAAAAATCTTACAATATTTCAAAATTCACATATATGAAAAATTCTAGAACAAATAGATAAACTTACTCAGCACTTTTAAAAAAATGTTCCAATTTATATAAAAAATCTGAAAAATCTTTTAAAAAGTTATAAAATTATTCAGGAGCTCTGAAAATTCGGAAATACAAAAATTCCGAAAAATTAGATGAAAAATTAGAGAAAAATTTTTATCAGGGATCTTAAATGTAATACAAAATTACTGAAATATTTATGATCGCTCAGTAATTTCAAAAGTAAGTTTTCGATCAATATTTCCTTATTTACTCCGCGAAGTATATACCTGTTTGTGGATTTATATATAAGTCTAATTATATAGATATTAGTAGCCACTGCGATCTGGTTTGGACTCTATTCTCAACTACACCGCAAGCGTATAGTTCGTATAGTTCGTCGTTAGGGCAACGTAGATACGTACACGTCGTCGTTCTATGAAGCAATATACACCAGTCGTGGTAATAAAACGCTCTCTCGCTCGTGTCCGTGACATGAAATATCGTGGATCCTTTCACGAAATGAAAATAGAGAATCATCGGCACGCTCTGGGGAACGTATTCAAGATCTTCCAATTGCGTTTCGCGCGATCCGGCTGTTACGGTGACTGAGAGACACGGTAATGCAACGTTGAAGGACATGGTCGACGAATGTCATTCGTCGCATCAAGTTATAAATTATGTCATTTCAAGTCAATAACTATGGATGTCTCGGAGCAGTCGGAGTTGTGCAAATGCTTGCAGTTTTGTACAGTTAATTTAAGTAACGTAAAATGGTGACAGTTAATTAAGAGTTACATAATTATTCATACAAAAAAAATACATATTGCAAATAATAACTACTTGTTTCAAGCATTTCGAAACTTTATATAACCACGAATTTATCATAAATTCCTACATCAAGCATTATTTTAAATCCTAGTAAGTTTAATACTTGAATTATAATATGAAATTGAACCGATGAGAATAAATTTAATTAAGTAAGATAAATTCTGTTTTCGGTCAAACTGGAGCTTAATGTTTAAATATTTTGGTATAATTTATATATACCTGCATATTGCGCGTCGACATCTGTTTCAGTCTTGAAACACAATTTAATAATATTGATACTAATAAGCATCTGATATTAGCATATAATATTATTTAATTAAGATTATTAAATTAAAACGCCTTCAATTTTTTTATTATATAATAATTTTTACTAAAATTTGCAACAAGTACACACTGAGAGAAAAATGCTGAAGTATTGCAAGGCAAATGTTATTTACGTTTTCTTCGATATTTATTAGTCATGAAAAAATTTGTGTTGATGAAATATATCTTATTAATTGTAACAAAATAAAATAGATGGCTTATTTGCTAGGAATAGAACTTTATTTTCCGTATTTAAATAAAGATTTATTTTAGTGAAATGAATATATTTCTCACAAATAAATGTTTAAGTATTTTTTTCTCGGTGTATTTTATGACTTAGAAAAAAAAATGTATTATCAAGGAAATGTTTTTTGTTAAAAATATATCTTTAACAAAAAATAATCTTATAACCTTATAACCTCACTTGAAAGAAAAAAGTAAATTGAGTAATTATTTTTCTTAGCAACAAAATGATATTTTTCTGTGTGTATAATTAATTTAAATGACATAAACCTGTATACAAGAATTTATTGTCATGAGTTAAAAAGAAATATATTTATAAAAATAATATTAGATGAAATATCTCCTTGTGTTTTAAAAAATGAAGAATTATCGGTTAATGTGGCCAGCGCATGAAGAAAGGAGAGAAAATTTTAATCCCGCGTCTACAGACTGCACAAATGTCCGAAGCCGATCTCGCGACGCGAGCGACGCGTACCATCTGTTACGACAGTATTTCCGGTGTCGATGCGCCTCGCGGCTGGCACGTGTCAAATGACGCGAGAGCAACGTGAAATCACAATTTGACTTGCAAGTTTTTGTAAGTCCGGTCGCAGATTGGTTACGGAATCTTGTACTTTAGAAAGCATTTACTCGATACACAATTACTCGTTAACGATAACGTCAACACGTCACTTCGTACCGCTTTATGCGCATAATTTTGCGCATAAGGCGCAATAAAAAAAAAACCGTTGTTTCACAATTTACCTTTATTCGCCCGAGGATGGC